>NC_090393.1:20259194-20633525 GCF_036365525.1 Heterodontus francisci
TGGAAGCTGCTGTTTGTCAGTGCTGGGTATCATGACACTGACAAAGAAATCACAATAGTGAAGTAAAATTACCCCAACAAACTGTAATTTTATGCATTACTTAGAACAGAGGCTGAAATGTGCCATGAGTATGTAACCCATCAAGGAATTAAGGTGATGCCGAGCTTTGCCCTTGAAAATACACTCCAGCATTATTTCTTTATATAACAGACATAGCAACAGATGGCAGGATCCTATGGTCAAGTCACATGGCTTGAACCAAAATCTTCTTGTGATTAATACCTTTGAATCCATTACTGCCTTGTAAAATACTCTAGACCAAATGTTATTCTTTATAGGAGAAGTGCAATTCTGAGATGGGGGAAAGGTTAAGGATATTTTTTAAAGGTGTAAAATATTCCAAAATTTTCAAATATAATGGCTCTGATTTTGTTGGAGTAAGGCATGTTATGGCGTGTCCTGTTAGAAATTTTTCCCTCACCCTTCAACTCAAAATTCTTTTGTCCTGCAAGTTGCTGGAAGTATGAGCTGATAATGGCGTGTGTCAGTTATCTGCTCCACTGCTTTCTAAGTATCTGTCTGGAGTGCCTCTTGGCCCCGGTGGGTAAACCTGCAGCACCAAGCCCTCCAGTGATGTGTCAGAGAGCCCTATGCCCTGTTGTGCCATATTCCTGACCTGTAGGTCAGACACTCCTCCCCAGCCACTTCCAATGCCTGTTGCAGCTGCACCTTCCCTTTAAAAGGTGCAGGCTGGCTTTAAGTAACGTAGGCTAGGTTTAATGTAGTGCGAGCAACAAATGACCTTGTGCCCATTGCAGAGGCATGCAGCCACTCAACAGCGAGTGGGACCCCTGCCGCCAGCACTAAATTCAACCCAGTGTCCAGCTTCAGGTTCAGTTTCAAAGGGCTGAATCTTACCTGGCCCTTGGAGATGGGATAAGAGGTGGGGGGGGAGGGTGGGTGGGGGCAGCCAAAATGACATGGGGAGACATTGGTGTTAATCTGTTAAATGTGTATCAATGGTTTGATTATATGCAGGTGAAGGGTGTTAATTGAGCACTTATAAGCAGACACTCACTGAGACTGGGGGAGGGTTTGAGTGAGGAGCTACATGTTTGTAATCCTTTTATTCTGCACAATAAATGTGAAACTGAGTAAATATAGGCTCCAGCATTATCCTTCCATAACAAGCTTTCTGGAGTATGACAGTCGGGTGGCATGCCCAACATTCTCCTGTCACCATGCATTTTGACCGTAGCGGAGAAGGTGGAGGATGGCTCTCCTGTCCGAAGTCAATAGAGCCAGTTAACTGGCCAAATTAAGGGCCACTTAAGAACAGCTTCCTGCCTCTATTCCCATTTAACTAACATCAGAGGGGCCTGCCACCACATGGAGACACCGCCAGCTGAGTCTTGGAGGCTTCCTAGTGGGTTTGGTGGGGTGGTGGGGAGGCCCTATTTAATGGGCAATCCAGGCCCACGAGGGTCCCTGTAGCAGCGATAGCTGCGCCTGTAGCAAGGACACCCCCCCCCCCCCCCCCCCCCCCCACCCCTCTGCCCTCACCAACCACCCCCTCACGGGTCTCCCTGACTTGCCACAGTGACCCCGATCCCACTTGCCTTGGTCCCAGGGCGGTCTCCACGGTGCTGTTCTGGGCTAAATGCAGCCCCAGCTGTGTCCCGGTGGTGCTGCTCCACCGCTGGGCTCTCTGATTGGCCGGCAGCTCTTGAAGCATGATCTCGGCCTTTAAAGGTGATTGGCAGCCTGATGGCGGGCAGTTAATTACCTTCATGCATTGAATTCTGCCGGCGTCTGACAAGTGGCCAAGGTGGGGTAGCCAGGACCCCCGTGCTGAAATAAAATTCAGCCCAAGCCTCATGAAGCCAGTGTAAATGGGCTGTCATATTTAAACTTTGTCTTTGTGCAAGGGTATCTCCCTTCCCAACAAAAGACAGATATCATCAAGCCAGCATCTGGTGTTGACATGGGCATAATCAAATGAATCAGTCAGATGATGAAGGCTCCTATTCCTATTTCATCTTTTCCTACTAAATATCAATTCTTCCCATTACAGCTTTTTCATATCCACTTGACTAGATAGACAGGATCTCATTTTATTGTCTCACCTGAAATACTGCACCTTGACAGTACAGCACGCTTCAGTACAGCACTTGGGCTGAATTTTCAGTCGCTCGTGGGGACGTGTTTGGGTGCAGGCAGGCCCGGAAAATTGCGCACTCAGCAGATAACACTGGTTCCAACGCCTCAGTGACGCGATTAGATATTTAAAGGAAGGGGCTGGGGTGGGGTAGGGGGGGTGGAGCTGGCAATCTGCATGCCTCCAATTAGTTGCTTGTTGACTTGTGGCGCTCGTTAGGAGTGTGGGGAACAACAGCAATTTTCAAATGTTGAACACAGAGAGTCAGGGACATGTTTGAGCATAGCTGTCAGGAACAGAGCAGGGAACCATTAGTGCTCATGACTGCAGTGTGAAAAAGTTGTATAAATGGAGAGATTTAAACTCAGTTGCTCATGCAGTAGCACAGAGTTGGCATCACTAGAGCTGGGAGGCTTGATTTTCTGAGGAGAGAATGTTTGGACTCTTGAAAGGAACTTGAGGGCTGCTGGCATTCATGGCCACTTCTAGCCATGCCTGTGTAGGCTGGATCACTGGAACTCTTCTTCCAGCTCTCCTATTTGCCACAGCCTTGATCAGGGCCTCAAGGGAGGCATCAGAAAAACGTGGGGTGCCCAGGGACAGTTGCACAAACCACTGCTGACCCTGTTCTCTCCCTGTTCATCTACTCCAAAGGCAATAGCAAGCCCAGTTTTAAATTATCCCTCTGTGCTTAGCTCCAGCTCCTGCCCAAACCTGGCTCCGGGCCAATTAGTGGCTGGCACATTAAAAATTGCATTGCATCATTGATGCAGAGTGAGTTTGGCCCAGAAATGTTCCGGGCATCAGGTTCCCAACCCCGGATGAAAATTCAGACCAGGATGTTAGTCTAGAAGGCTTGGTGTGTGCCTCAAACCCACATTCCTTCTAACTTAGAGGTGAGAATGTTACCAAGCGAGCCAAGTTGATAATATGTCGTTGTCATAACCATATCATTGAGTCCTGTCTAGGAAAAGCCTGGAAATAGATAAAAATTGATTAAAGGGTAGGAAGCAGTAGGTGCTTATTAGGGAACTGATGTTAGGGTGGAACAGTGCTGAGTGTAGTGTCCAAGGATCAATGTTGAGACTTCTGCTATTTCTAATTTGATTTGCATTCAGAAACCAAACGCAAGTGGTCAAATTTGGAAATGATAACCAAACTAGTAGTGCAGCCTGGGAACTATAAAATGAGTCAGATAAAATGTAAGCAAATGGATTACTGGCAGATGAAATTTAATCATACAACTGTAAAGTATTGCAAATAGAAGAAAAATGGTTGGCATATCTTTCCATGATAGTGTTCCAGTAACGAAGGTTGAAGTTGAAAGAGATCTTAGAGTATTAATAGACTCAGCGGTCAACATGTCAAATCACTATGGAGCAGCAATCAACAAAGTAAATCAAATGTTTGAGAACTAAAGGCTAATTTTTCATTCACATTAATCACTAAACAGAACAAAAGAATTTAAGTATCATATTTACACAATCACAAAATAAAACTCAAGTTTGATCACTGCTCTGTGCTGATAAGGTAACCTCAACCTGGGTGCACTACAATTGACATTAATGATCACCCACCCACTTCATATGGCTTCGGGCCATGCCACACTATCGGTCAAGTCACTGAAAGAAGGAGGCCCTTCTGACTAGTGCTAACTTAGACGTTCTTATCTAAAATTCAAAACATGAAGAATGAAGAAGGTTGAGAATGAAGAATGCATCTGAGGGCTAAGAAAATGGAAATCTGCCATGATTCAGATTCTTGATCACTAATTTGTCTCCGTTGAAGTGCATATTTGTGAACATGCGTTGAGGAAAGGATCAGATTCATTATGATGGCTCCCCCAGCAAATTAGCCCATCTATCCTCACTGGCAGGCTTACTCTTGAAAGACATGCCTGCTGCTTCTAAATTGTAGTTCAGTATGAGTCACCTCTTCTACAAAGTAAGGGGAAGGAAGAAAATCGGAGGGGAAAAACACTACGAGAATATCAATGTGTTGGATATTAATAGTGTTTGATAGAACATTTAGCAGTACTGATGAGGCACAGAATATTCTCATCTTTTAACTTGATAATATATATACATAAACATAGTTGATAAGTGAGATTCTGTGATTTTTTCTCAAATTACCAAATAGATACATGACCCCATTTGAACCAGCACCCCCACCCCTCCCATGCCACCCAACTTTAATTCAAATCCACCAGTGGCAGGATGCAGAATCCATTCTTTAAAAACTGGATGATCACTGCTCATCCACTGTTTTGACACTGTTGAGTTGTTCTGTAGAGAATGTTGACCTTTCTAAACTTTAAACTCCCACCTGTTATCCCTGTGATTAATAAAATGTTTTGAAGCATTGGTTTCCTTGGGAGTGAAGGAAGGCAGGTGGAAATGTTGAAAGATGTGAGACGTTCTATGACTTCATGCTGAGACACTGACACAGTGACAGGCTAGAAGCCTGGTGTGTCACGTTGTACAAGCTGACATTAAAATATAATCTACAGTCCATATTACTAGGGGGAACTTCAGCAATCTGAGATCACTTGGAAACTTCTGACTATACAAAGGTATTGTGGAATATTTCTCTGATTTGTTAGGTTATTGATATATTTTTGCAGAAATCCTGATTTCTTCTCATCTCAATTTCGAGTAACATATTTATTCAAAACAGCACAGTATAGTGATGAGTGATTGTCATCACAAAACTTTTTTCTCCATAAAATTACTGAGATGATTGTGTTTTACACCAATTTAATATGCATGGTTTGATGTAATGTGATTAGGAATTCTTCACTCACCTGTATTTGTTCAGTTTGGGAATGTTATCAGTCGACTAATGTTTGTTGCATTATGCACTGTTTTGGAACTGTGACAAATGATGCATTGCATATAGTAAGATTTTTTTCATGCAAGATTGATGCATAGGTTTGATCCCCAGGTCCTCGAAGTTGTCAGATATCTGCCGTGCAGTCATCTGATTTCTGAATTCTTCTGTTTTTTGCTGGGAAGTTCCTCAGCTTCTCTTGCTCCACCAGCTTAACTTCAGCAGGAATTTAGCATAAGCATGGTTTCTGCCAAAGTTATGGCAGGAAATGCCCAAAGAAATTTCCAGTGTTCAGTTACTTAGTGGTACATTACTTCTGTTAATCTATAATATTTTCTGCAATGTTAGCATTGATTTTTGGAAGTGTTTCAGTATTTGTAAGGGGTCAATATTTTTCTATATTTTTAGGTTGTTGTACTGCTACAAATAAGGAGGTACTTATTCACAGGACTTGACCTGCAGTATATTTGATAGTTAAAACAAACCGTGAAGGGATTTTATTAAATCTCAACCAAGTCAGATCCATAGTGATTTCAGCATTGTTACGACCGACCGCTCCTGTTAAAGCCCCAATCAAAATATATGATTCTGATTGTGGTGGGAGAAACGCACTGATAATTCAATCCCGTTGCTCCACATTAAAGAAAGACCCAGCCAAATTGTACCATCTATTAACCCATGAATGAGGCTAACCAAACCAGGTGTCTTTAAATATTAACTCTTTAATTAGAAGAACTAAATTCTTAAACACTATAAAGCTATAAACAACATTTAAAATAGAAAAAATTAAAGTCCTTGCAGATTTACAGTCCAATGTTGCTTGAAGTCCTCACAGAATGTTGCTTTCCTTCTCCAGCGAATTTCAACAATTAATGACTTGCAAAATCTTTCAACAGAATCAATCTGACTTTAGAGTTTCTGAGGGATAAAAGATTGTCACAGTCTAACTTCCCTTTCTTCAATTTAAATTACCAGAGATCTCTGTTTTGGCTTGATCTTTTCAGAATTTTGAGAGATAATAATTAAACAGACTAAAAATCCTATTCCTTCAGTTTAAATGGTTGAGAGCTCTTTTTCAGGTGTGCTAAACACCACAGCTGTCTGTATCCGTGTGTCCTCTGTATCTGTGTTAGAACAAACTGTCTTCAACTAAAAGCCAGTTCAAAATTGAATTGTAACAAATGTATCGCTTGCTACTCACTCCCAGTGGCTGTATCTATGGTAACAAGAATGCACCCTTTGAATCGCAGTCTCCAAATAGCTGTTTCTAACGGCAACCGAAAATGCACCTTTCTAAACTCCTGAGGCTTGTCGGTTCTTAAAGCAATACTGATCCTCTGCAAACCTTAAAGGCAAACCACATATTCCTGAAAAAAAACTACAGGACCATGACAGCATCAACAGTTCCAGTAGCCTCACTTGCTGTTCTGTCATTCTGCACAGTCCTGTCATCGGTTTTGTGCTTCTGGTGGGGATTTTCCAATATTCAGTCACAGATACAGTTACGCACTGGGAGCTTCGCTTGCTTAATCTGGATTACTAGACCGCAGGGGTATAATTTACTCAAATATTCTCTATTGAAATGAACAAATAGCCATTTTATGATATGACCATTATAATAAACAGCACACCACTATTTTGAAATTTTTATTTTAGTTGGATACTTTTGTGAGCTACCTTAGTAACAATAATGGAATAAATTAAAGATAATGAGGAACTGAATTGCATAGATGCATAAATATTTTTTTCACACTAATCTCCCTTAGCCCCTGAAGTCATTGACTCTGTGCTGGGTACATTTCATTCAAGTGACCATTCTTTGTCTTGAGTTGAGATACTGAAATTTACAGGTATTTGACCACATGTACATAACCATACACAATTTTCACCTGACAGCCAAAATTTCAAACTTCCAGTAGGTGGTCGTTGCAGAGGGATCAAGAGCAAAGTTTTTCCCTCCCTAACCCAGTTCAGATTAACTCCTGTCTCTTCAGCTGAGATCAACTAGCTCAGTACACACTAGGCTTTCAACCCATGGAAACAGCTGTGGAGGCGGAACTGAGAGAAGAATCAGAGATTCTCGTGCCGGCGCAGCTCTACCAACAGCGGCAGGTAGCTTATTCGGCTCAATTAAGTCCCCTCTTGGGGTTAAATTGATGACGCCACCGGGATCTTCCTGATGGTGGATGGGACCCCCTGCTGAGGCTGAAACCCAGCCCTTGCTTGGAGGCAGCATCACGGCGGTAGGCCAGGGGGCCAGCGAGTCTTCCTTTAAATCTTTCCCCCCACCCACTCTCCACGACTTGGAGCCGTGTGCCAGAGGACCACAGCTGTGGCTGCAGGCCATCCTGTGGAGGGGCAGCAACACTTATTTGTAGCTATTTTATAATTCTTTAGGGGACACCTCCATCTTGAGGTGCCCTCGCTTTCTCCTACCGATATTAGTAGTGGCCACCTCTCCCAGTGGGGCTATCAGCCAGTCATCACTGTATGCCCTCCTATTGGGCCTTCCAGTTCCCTGGTCCACCCACCGTTCTTAGTTGCAGGGAACTCCCGGAGGTGACCAGTTAAAATACTGCCTCCGGGAAAATTGCGACCAACTTTCCGCAAAGGCCACCTCCGGGTTCCTGAACCAGAATTGATCCCAATGATCTCAGCAAAATTCAGATCATAAACAAGTTCTGCCCTCCACCAGGTCACATTAATCTGTTAGAGCAAAGTTAAGTGTACTGAGTTGCATTCCCTGAGAAGAGGACAGGCTCAATTAAAGCCTGGTGAGGTATATAACATGCTGATCAATATTTTTGTGGATTATCTGTAATGTTATAAGATAATAGCACTGATGATTTTTGCAGAAATTTGTTAGGTTACAGGGAGGGAGGGGAATCACATTTGCAATTTTCCAAATGAGGAGTTACTCAGCCGAGATTTGCTGTCATGGGGAGCCACTCCAGTTCATTCATACTTTATTGTGGAAGGTTATGGAGGGGCTGTTTGAAGCAATCAATAGGCCTTCTGATCCTCTCTTGGCAATGGATATAATGCCACTGTCTGTTTCAAAAGTTGCTGAAATTAAACTCTGGTGGCTCTGTTGGTAAGTATATTACCTATTGTGGAACACAGCCACACAGACAAGGAAGGCCCTAGATTGGATTCTTATTTTTTGTTCATTCATGGGGGGTGTCGCTGGCTAGGCCAGCTTTTATGGTCCATCCCTAATTGCCCTTTAGAAGGTGGTGGTGAGCTGCTTTCTTGAACCACTGCAGTCCATGTGAGGTAGGTACACCCACAGTGCTGTTAGGAAGGGAGTTCCAGGATTTTGACCCAGTGACAGTATGGCAATATAGTTCCAAGTTAGGATGGTGTGTGATTTGGAGGAGAACTTGCAGGTGGTGGTGTTCCCAGGCATTTGTTGCCCTTGTCCTTCTAGTTGGTAGAGGTCGCGGATTTGGAAGGTACTATCTAAGGAGCCTTGGTGCATTGCATCTTGTAGATGCCACTGTGCGTCGATGGTGGAAGGAGTGACTGTTTCTGGATGAGGTGCCAGTCAAGCTGGCTGCTTTGTCCTGGATAGTGTCGAGCTTCTTGAGTGTTGTTGGAACTGCACCCATCCAGGCAAGTGTTCCATCACATTCCTGACTTGTGCCTTGTAGATGTTGGACAGGCTTTGAGGAGTCAGGAGGTGAGTTACTCCCCACAGGATTTCTGGCCTCTGATCTGCTCTTGTAGCCACGGTATTTATATGGCTACTCCAGCTCAGTTTCTGGTCAATGGTAACCGCAAAGATGTTGATCGTGGGAGATTCAGTGATAGTAATGCCATTGAATGGCAAGGGAAATGGTTAGATTCTCTCTTGTTGGAGATGGTCATTGCCTGGCACTTTATTTTATTTATTTATTTAGAGATACAGCACTGAAACAGGCCCTTTGGCCCACCAAGTCTGTGCCGACCAACAACCACCCATTTATACTAATCCTGCATTAACCCCATATTCTCTACCACATCCCCACCATTCTCCTACCACCTACCTACACTAGGGGCAATTTACAATGGCCAATTTACCTATCAACCTGCAAGTCTTTGGCTGTGGGAGGAAACCGAAGCACCCGGCGGAAACCCACGCAGACACAGGGAGAACTTGCAAACTCCGCACAGGCAGTACCCAGAATTGAACCTGGGTCACTGGAGCTGGGAGGCTGTGGTGCTAACCACTGCGCCACTTGTGTTGCACAAATGTTACTTGCCACTTATCAGCTCAAGCTGGATATTGTCCAGGTCTGGCTGCATTTCTACACGGACTGCTTCAGTATCTGAGGAGTCGCAAATGATGTTGAATATTGTACAATCATCAGCAAACATCCCCACTTCTGACTGAAGGAAGGTCATTGATGAAGCAGCTAAAGATGGTTGGACCTAGTACACTACCCTGAAGAACTCCTGCAGTGATGTCCTGGAGCTGAGATGATTGACCTCCAGCAACCACAACCATCTTCCTTTGCGCGAGGTATGTCTCCAACCAGCGGAGAGTTCTCCCCCTAATTCCCATTGACCTCAGTTTTGCGCGGTCTCCTTGATGCCGTACTCGATCTAATGCTGCCTTGATGTCAAGGGCAGTTACTCTCACCTCACCTCTTTTGTCCATGTTTGAACCAAGGCTGTAATGAGGTCAGGCCCTGGAGGAACCCAAACCGAATGTCACTGTACAGGTTATTGCTAAGCAACTACCACTTGATAGCACTGTCGATGATACCTTTCATCACTTTACTGATAATTGAGAGTAGACAGATGGGGTGGTAATTGGCCGGGTTGGGCCTGTCCTGCTTTTTATGTACAGGACATACCTGGGCAATTTTCCACATTGCCGGGTAGATGCCAGTGTTGTAGCTGCACTGGAACAGCTTGGCTAGGGGCGGGGCAAGTTCTGGAGCACAGGTCTTCAGTATTATTGCAGAATATTGTCAGGGCCCATAGTCTTTGCAATATCCACTGCCTTCAGTTGTTTCTTGATATCACGCGGAGTGAATCGAATTGGCTGAAGTCTGGCATCTGTGATGCTGGGGACTTCAGGAGGAGGCCCAGTTGGATCATCAACTCAGCACTTCTGGCTGAAGATTGTTGCAAATGCTTCTGCCTTATCTTTCGCACTGATGTGCTGGGCTCCCCCATCATTGAGGATGGGGATATTTGTGGAGTCTCCTCCTCCAGTTAGTTGTTTAATTGTCCACCACCATTCACGGGCTTAAAGGTGGATAAATCCCCAGGCCCAGATGAGATGTATCCCAGGCTGCTATGTGAGGCAAGGGAGGAGATAGCAGGGGCTCTGACACAAATTTTCAGATCCTCTCTAGCCACAGGAGAGGTACCAAAGGATTGGAGGATAGCGAATGTGGTACGATTATTCAAGAAGGGTAGCAGGGATAAACCAGGTAGTTTACAGGCTGGTGAGCCTAACATCAGAGATAGGGAAAATATTGGAAAAAATTCTGACACACAGGATTAATCTCCACTTGGAGAGGCAGGGATTAATCAGGTATAGTCAGCATGGCTTAGTAAAGGGGTGATCGTGTCTAACAAATTTGTTTGAATTTTTCCAGGCGGTAACTAGATGTGTAGATGAGGGTAATGCAGTTGATGTAGTCTACATGGACTTCAGTAAGGCTTTTGATACGGTCCCACATGGGAGATTGGTTAAGAAAGTAAAAGCCCATGGGATCCAGGGTAATTTGGCAAATTGGATTCAAAATTGGCTTAGTGGAAGGAGGCAGAGGGTGATGGTCGAGGGTTTTTTTTGTGAATAGAGACCTGTGACCAGTGGTGTGCCGCAGGGATCGGTGCTGGGACCCTTACTGTTTGTAGTGTACATTAATGATTTAGACATGAATTTAGGAGGTATGATCAGTAAATTCGCAGATGATATGGAAATTGTTGGTGTCATAAATAGTGAGGAGGAAAGCCTTAGACTACAGGACGATATAGATGGGCCGGTAAGACGGGCAGAGCAGTGGCAAATGGAATTTAATCCTGAGAAGTGTGAGGTGATGCACTTTGGGAGTTCTAACAAGGCAATGGAATATATAATGGATGGTAGGACCCGAGGGAGTACAGAGGGCCAGAGGGACCTTGGGATGCTTGTCCATCGATCCCTGAAGGCAACAGCACAGGTAGAAAAGGTGGTTAGGAAGGTATACGGGATACTTGCCTTTATTAGCAGAGGCATAGAATATATGAGCAGAGAGGTTATGATGGAGCTGTATAAAACACTGGTTAGGCCACAGCTGGAGTACTGTGTACAGTTCTGGTCACCACACTATAGGAAGGATGTGATTGCATTGGAGAAGGTGCAGAGGAGATTCACCAGGATGTTGCCAGGGCTGGAGAATTTCAGTTATGAAGACAGACTGGATAGGCTGGGGTTGTGTTCCTTGGAGCGGAGAAGCTGAGGGGGGACCTGACTGAGGTATACAAAATTATGAGGGGCATTGATAGGATAGGTAGGAAGAAACCTTTTCCCTTAGTGGAGGGGTCAATAACTAGGGGGCATAGATTTAAGGTAAGGGGCAGAAGGTTTAGAGGGGAGTTGAGGAGAAATGTTTTCACCCAGAGGGTGGTTGGAATCTGGATCGCACTGCCTGAAGAGGTGGTAGAGGCAGGAACACTCACAACATTCAAGAAGTATTTAGATGAACACTTGAAACGCCATTACATACAAGGCTACGGGCCAAGTGCGGGAAATGGTATTAGTTGGGACGGGTGCTTGATGGCCGGCGCAGGCACGTAGGGCTGAAGGGCCTGTTTCTGTGCTGTAAAACTGAATGACTCTGTGACTGTATGACTGCAGAGCTTAGATTTAATCGTTGATTATGGGATCGTTTAGCTCTGTCTATTGCTTGCTGCTTACATAGTTTGGCACACAAGTAGTCCTGTGCTGTAGCTTCACCAGGTTCACACCTCATTTTGAGATATGCCTGGTGCTGCTCCTGGCATGCTCTCCTGCATTCTTCATTGAACCAGGGTTGGTCTCTTGGCCTGATGGTAATGGTAGAGTGGGGAATATGCCCGGCCATGAGGTTACAGATTGTGGTTGAGTACAATTCTGCTACTGCTGATGGCCCACAGCGCCTCATGGATGCTCAGTTTTGCATTGCTAGATCTGTTCGAAATCTATCCCATTTGGCACGGTGGTAGTGCCACACAACACGATGTGGGGTATCCTCAATGTGAAGGCGAGACTTTTGTCTCCACAAGGTCTGTGCGGTGGTCACTCCTACCAGCACTGTCATGGAGAGATGCATCTGCGGCAGGCATATTGGTGAGGACGAGGTCAAGTATGTTTTTCCCTCTTGTTGGTTCATCACCACCTGCTGCGTACCCAGTCTAGCAGCTATGTCCTTTAGGTCTCGGCCAGCAGTGGTGCTACCAAGCCACTCTTGATAATGGACATTGAAGTCCTGCACCCAGAAAACATTCTGCGCCCTTGCCACTCTCAATGCTTCCTCCGAGTGGGGATCAACATGGAGGAGTACTGATTCATCAGCTGAGGGAGGGCGGTAGGTGGTAACCAGCAGGATCCATAGAGTCATAGTATTATATAGCACAGGAACAGGCCCTTCGGCCCATCGTGTCTGTGCCGGCCATCAAGCACCTATCTATTCTAATCCCATTTTCCAGCACTTGGCCTGTAGCCTTGTATGCTGTGGCGTTTCAACTGCACATCTAAATACTTCTTAAATGTTGTGAGTGTTCCTGCCTCTACCACCGCTTCAAGCAGTGTGTTCCAGATGCCAGCCCCACTCTGGTGAAAATTTTTTTCCTCAAATCCCCTCTAAACCTCCTGCCTTAAATCCATGCCCTTTGGTTATTGACCCCTCCACTAAGGGAAAAAGTTGCTTCCTATCTAACCTATCAATGCCCCTCATAATTTTGTATACCTCAATCATATCTGCCCTCAGCCTTCTCTGCTCTAAGGAAAACAACCCTAGCCTTTTCAGTCTCTCTTCATAGCTGAAATGTTCAGCCCAAGCAACATCCTGATGAATCTCTTCTGCATCCTCTCCAGTGCAATCACATCCTTTCTAAAGTGTGGCGACCAGAACTGTACACAGTATTCCAGCTGTGGCCTAACTAGCATTTTATACGGCTCTATCATAACCTCTCTGCTCTTATATTCTGTGCCTCGGCTAATAAAGGCAAGTATCCCATATGCTTTCCTAAACACCTTATCTAACTGTGCTGCTGCCTTCAGTGATCTATGGACAAGTACATCAAGGTCCCTCTGACCCTCTACTTCCTAGGGTCCTACCATCCATTGTATATTCCCTTGCCTTGTTAGTGCTTCCACACCACACACTGTTGGGGGAATTTTATCGGGCCTGCAAGAGCAGCTTTTGTGGTGGAAGGGGTAACTTTTTTTTAAATTCTTTCATGGGATGTGGGCGTTGCTGGCAAGGCCAGCATTTGATGCCCATCCCTAATTGCCCTTGACAACTGAGTGACTTGCTAGGCCATTTCAGAGGGCAGTTGAGAGTCAACTACATTGCTGTGAGTCTGGTGTCGCATGTAGGCCAGACCAGGTAAGGATAGCAGATTTCCTTCCCTAAAGGACATTAGTGAACCAAAAGGGTTTGTTTTTTTTACGACAGTCGATGATAACTTCCTGGTACCATTATTGAGATTAGCTTTTAATTCCAGATTTTTTTATTAATTATTGCATTTAAATTGCACCAGCTGTCATGGTGGGATTTGAACCCATGTGTCTTTAGGGCATTAGCCTGAACTTCTGGATTGCTAGTTCAGTGATATTATCATCTCCTCAATTAGGCGGGAAGTGATATTTCCATTTCCTGATGGGTTCAATTTTAGAGATTAAGTCAGCGGCGTTTTGGGGCAGGCCAGACCTTATGCCATCCTATGACAGATTCCAATTTTTCATGCATTCGCATACCATGAGTACTCATTACCTTATAATTATTTGAAATTTAAGTCTTACCTGCCAGATTAGGTCAGCGCGCGTGGGAATCTTGTGGCACCCGATTCATGTTAGTTTAAAGGTGGCATGCACTAGTCAACTTTGTGCAGTTGTGTCTCAGGTCAGTAGTTTTCTTTCTTGAACTCTTCGGCACAAGGAAGGGCAATATTGGAATGGATGTTTGGCGTCAGGCTCGGGACCAGCAAGGGCGATTCTTTTGGGGGGGTGGTGTTGGAGGGGGGTGGGATATCGGGTGCCTGGAGTTGCAGAGGAGGGAAGCCAGGGAGGGCAGAGGATAGAGTATCAGTTGCCTGGAGTTGCAGAGGAGTAAAGCCAGGGAGGGCAGAGAGTGGGGTATTGGGTACGTGGAGGTGCAGAGGAGAGAAGCCAGGGAAGGCAGAAGGTGGGGTATTGGGTGTCTGGAGGTGCGGAGAAGGAAATGGTCTAGCGCTCAGGGTGTGGAGTTGGTGGTTGGAGCAGATGATGTATGTAAGGTGCATGATGGGCCCAAAGGGAAGGGTGCATACTGTCAACATTGAGATCCTGTGGGGCAAACTCAGGGTGCTGGCTGGCGGAGGGAACGGTCATAGTCACAGGGGAAAGTGGGATTTGGTAAGGGAGGGCATGTCCAGAGTCATGGTTGGATATTGGAGTCAGTCACCAAGAAAGACGAGGGTGCCAACCCTTGTGGGGCACTATCATTATCAGCAGCCTCCTTAGCACTTCTGACTGAGGGAGCATCTGTGCAATAGGGCCTAGTGATGGAGGCTGCCCCTGCAATAATGTCGTTGCAGCAGCCTCAGGAGGCACCCCCACTGGCACCTTTATGATGAGGATGACCGCCACATGCATCTTAGCCGCAAGCCGAGACAAGTGAGCAGGCTGCCTCCACCTCCTCCGAGGCTGCAAGTGGAACGTGGTCGAGAGCAGAGGCCACCACCTTGGGCAGAGCACTGAGCGGGTCACTGGGGTGTCTAACCATAGAGGCAAAACCCACTGCCCTCTGTGCCTGCAAGGCACCATCTGTTAGGAATTGTATGTACTGCCCAGCTTTCACAAAGGGGGCACCAGTAACCTGTGAGATGCAGGGATATGCCACCAAGGTCCACAGCTGATGCTTGGAAGGAACCAGAAGTGATGAAGTTCAAGGCTACAGTGACTTTGACAGCTACTGGCAGAGCTTGACGAGCAGTGCTGCGAGGAGTGAGGTCTTCCACCAATGAGGGCAAATCTCTGTAACTATCTGACTGGAGAGTTACAGTCTACTTCGGCATTGATTCTCAGTCAACTGAAGGTAGCTGCATCTTTGGCAGTAGACCCTACGTTGAGGGTATGGCCCCCCTTGCCCTCATGCTCCTCGTCCTTCTCCTCCGCCCTCCTAATGCCCAGAGCTCTGCCTTCCTGCGGAGGATGTTACTCCTGATCGTCACTGGAGCCAGATTCTGTGCTCCCTTTGCCAGCTGCTGCCTTCCTTGTGCGCAGGTAGCCTCCCAACTGTGTTTGAAAACCTTGTCCCTGGCTCTTATGCCCTCCGCCATCCCAGGAGGGTGATGACCCTCTTGTGCTGCCTGAGCACTTACTGACCACTCTTCCCGCCATCTCCACTTTTTTTTATTCTTTCATGGGATGTGGGCATTGCTGATTAGGGCAGCATTTATTGTGTTTGAGAAGGTGGTGGTGAGTACTGACCAGATGGCACCTGTGTAGTCCCCTTCTGCTCTGTTCTCCCTTTCATGGGACCCACCTAAATTATTGGGGTGACCATGGCTGGCTGTCCACTGTGTTGCCACCTCTTTTCACCTGATTTGCCCCAGACAGCCGTGTGTAGCCCATGCGTCCCTGCCAAAATCTGATCATGGCCCTCAATGAACTCTTTAACTATCTTAATTACCATTATTACCAGATTGGGCGGGTTCTGAGGGCCGCCCTTCCCTGCTTTGGTGAAAGTCACTGGCACCAGGAACAGTGATGGGAAAACTGACCAGTGCTGGCATTTCCCTCCCCCACCGCCCCCCCCGCCCCGGCCTCTGGTGATCTCAAAATTCAGCTCTGTGTGTTGCTTATTTTTGTTCCTAAGTGCAGTACTTAGCAGTTTGTGTTAAATACCATCTCACATTTTTATGCATACTTAGTTATTTTTGTGCAACTCATTTTTTAGTTTCTGAGTTGGTGAACTGTTTCCTCTATTCCATTGCCCTCCTAGTTTGGTATCCTCAGCATTGAGTTTCTGTGTCTGGATCATTTATGTAAATGAGAAATGGTAGCAGTTCCAACATTAAAACTTGAGCCTGAAACTCACTACTCCCCTGCTGCCACCACCACCTCCCCCCTCCCCCCTCCCCCCTCCCCCAACCCCACCACCCCACCTCATTCATCCTGACATAACTCCTTCAATGGGTACTTGTTTTCTAAGCTTTAGCCACTTTCTTACCTATGCTCAGGGTTTATCCTGAATTCTTTGAGTTGACTAGCAGCTTTTCAGGTGGAACTTTGTCAAATGTCTCTTGGATATCTAGATTCACTATGTCATAGGGCTAGTCAAAGTCCAATTGGGATGTCAATTCCTGAAAGAGGTTGAACAGCTTGGTCAGGCATAATCTTTCCCTTCTGAATCCTACTGTTTACTAGGTTATTCTCGTACGGATGCTCAAGTTTATCCCCTTAATCGGCTCATCAGTGTAAAAGTACATGATTTTGTGATAACTCATTTGAAAATTTCCTTTCCAATGCAATGTCATAATTGATCAGAGATGCAGAAAGTTTTTTTTTACAATGCATTTTGTCTATCCTAGTTTTGCAACAGTATACAATTAATGTATTTTATTAGAAACCATTTTTAAAGTGCTTTTGAGCTGCTGTCCATTGGCAAAGGTAGTGTACAACTAAGCTATGCAGATTATCGGTCCCAGGTTTGATCTTGGATTTATGCTGAGTTAGCTGATTTCAGCCAGTGCAGCAATAACATCCGTACTATTCGTGCCCCTGGACTGTGTGGGTATAACCACCAGGGTTCGTTGGCCAATGGAATCTGTGTGCAAGACTAGTGAGACCAAACCTGTCTCAATGGGCTGACTTTTACGCCACCCCAGCGGGTCAGTTGGTGGCGTGGGGGCGGTGTAAAATTGAGCGGGAGGCTCCAGGAGGCCTACCCGCCCCGCACCCGCCTCTGGTCGACTTTACGATGGTAAGGTTTGGGGGGGAAACGGCCCACCCGCCCGAGGCCAATCAAGGCTCCTAAGTGGCCACTTAAGGGCCCACGCCTGCCTCCATGGGTATTTTACCCGTGGAAAGCGGGTGTGCTGGGTACGTGAAAGGCTGCCCAGTGATAGCTGCCGGCCTTTCCGCGCTCGGGGTGGGGGGAGGCATGGCAGTCGGGCACCGTGTGCCCGATTGAGGGCCGCCCCCCCCTTCCCCATACTCCTCCCAAACTACCACTCCAGCCTCACCAGGGAAGGACCGATCCCCCTGGTGAGGCATGCCCAACTCACTCACTCTCCAGGGTCCATGGCGTCGGCTGGTCTGCAGTCCCAACAGTGGCCACCACTCCTGGTGGCGATGCTGGGACAAAGAGCTGCCAGCCCGCTGATTGGCCGGCAGCTCACTGAGGCGGGACCTCCTCCCTCAAGTGGGTGGAAGTCCCGCCTCGGAACAATTAAGCCTGGGGATCCGTAAAAGACGGGACAGATCCCCAGGTTGGACTTTCATGTCGGTGCCGAATTCCCATCCGCTCAAGGTAAAATTCAGCCCACTGTTTACTGTCTAAGCTCCTAAGTGAAAAATAACAACTTGGACAAGTTACCATGATATGATTGGCAACCATGAAACTGTATTCCAGCAATAATCCGTACTTTCAGCAAGAAAGGTAGAAAATTTGAGAAAGAATCTTTTAAGTGTTGGTTGCTGTTTTGAATGAAAGTTGCAGGGCATAATCGACATAATGGGAGAGGGGAGTTATAAGATTAAATCAGAGAATTGGTAAAGGATATTTGAAAATGTTATGTGAAGAGCCCTGAGATCTAGCTCTGTTCCCATTCAAAGCTTTGTGTATAGTCGTAAGCATGTACAGTACAATTACACAAAGTAAAAACACTGAGCGCTAGGGAAACATTACTGTGCACTGGTTAACTTTCTCACATGTCACCTGTCTGTTTGCATCCTGTATGTTTGGGGATGCAACATCTAATGAAATATGAAAACACTTTGCAAAATTCTATTTAAGATCTGCATTGATTGGGAAGTCAACATGAAATTGCTTGCTAAGAGGGACAAGGCATCTTGGATAGGAGAAGGCTGTGAAAATGAATACAGGCAACTAATGACCATGCTGTGGAAGAACATACTTGCTCATACGTTCTGTGCCTTTTCTTATAATAATGGCTTCTTTCAATAGTGCCTGAGCACTTTAAAGGGGAATGTAGTGAAGTGGTTCTGTTTACATTTTGTTAGTGTAATCCAACAAATTATGTCTGTTAGATGTTTAACAGCTATGTAACACTACAATTATGTTCTTAGTAATATAAAAGCAAAATATTGCGAATGCTGGAAATCTGAAATAAAAACAGGAAGTGATGGAAATACTGAACAGGTCTGGCAGCATCTGTGGAGAAAGCTTTCAGAGAACTCTGATGAAAGGTCACAGACCTGAAACATTAACTCTGCTTCTCTCTCCACAGATACTGCCAGACCTGTTGAGTTATCTTTTCAGGTTTGTTTCATATTGTAAGTATTGGTATAATACAATGATACAAAGAAGTGAAATGATTGATTGTATCCTTTTGTGTCGCAATCTTTCCCACCCTTCCTTTCTTTGTGGCTCTTGCTCGGGTACAATTCCATGAATGTTATTTTCAGGTATCTCATCTAAATGGCCATTCTTCATGGAAAGATATCCTAATGCCCAATAAAACAAAATTGCAATTTACAATTTCTCTCTGCTGAAGGCAATGAAGCATACTGATGAACCAGCTCCACAGGCACATGCAGACCTCCAATAATTTACCAGATCGCATTTTTTCCCAGTTTGATCTCCCAGGTCTCCTGATGTTGCTATCTCATGCTGGGATGCAATTTCTTGGGTACTGACAGCCACCAGGTACCTGACCCAACTGGATATTCTTCATATGGAAAGTTGCAGTGTGAGTTTCATAAGAGTATAAGAAGTTGGAGTGGGAGTAGGCCATAGAACTTCTTGAGCCTGCATCACCATTTAATAAGATCATGGCTGATCCTCAACCTCAACTTCACTTTCCCACCATAACCTTTGATTCCTTTAGAGTTCAAAAATCTTCTCAATCTCAGCCTTGAATACACTCAACCACTAAGCGTCCAAAGTTCTCTTGGGAGAATTCCAAAGATTTATAACCCCCCTGAGTGAAGAAATTCCTCTTAATCTCAGTCTGAAATGGCTGTCCTGTTATCCTGAAACTATGCCCCCTAGTTGTACATTCTCCAGCCAGGAAAAACAGCTTCTTAACATCTACCCTGTCAAACCCTCTCAGAATCTTATATATTTCAATGAGATCACCTCTCAATCTTCAAAACTCCAGAGCGTATTGGTCCGTTCTACTCAATCTGTCCTCATAGCACAACCTTTTCATCCCAGGAATCAATCGAGTGAAACTTTTTTGTATCCCTCTAAGGCAAGTTTATTGTTCCTTAGGTACGGAGACCAAAACTGTACACAGTATTCCAGGTGTGATCTTATCAAAGTCTTGGAAGATTGCGGCAAGACTTCCATACTCTTGTACTCCAACTCCCGTGCAATATAGGCCAACATACCATTTGCCTTTATAATTGCTTGCTATATCTGCATGTTAACTTTCTGTGTTTCTTGTACAAGGACACTCAAATCCCTCTGAATACCAACACTTAATAGTTTCTGTCCATTTAGATAATATTTTTTCCATTCTTCCTACCAAAGTGAATAACATCATATGTCCCCACATTATACTCCATCTGCCACGTTCTTGCTCACTCACTTAACCTATCTATATTCGTTTATAGACTGTTTGGGGAGAATTTTATGCTGTCCCCTGTGGCAAGTTTGGAGGCAGGGAGAGCATAAAATCGGGTGGGTTAGTGGCGGGGTGGGGACCGCCTCACCTTCCCGCTTCTGCCAAAATTAAGTCCGGGGTGGGAAGGCTGTTCACAGACCTTCCTGCCCCACCGCCAATTGAGGGCCTTAACTGGGCAATTAATGCACAATTAAAGGCCTCATCTCTCTGCTGCCGCCACAATAAGACATGCGGCAGGTGGCCCTGTCGCTGCACGGTAAGCACAACATGAAAAACCGTGTGGGCTGCTTTCTGGCTGCGGCGGGGTGGGGATGGTCCCCCATTAAAAGGAACTTACTGCCTGAATGAGGAACCTGGCATTGGGAAGTGAGCGGGGGCGGGGGGGGGGGTTGCGGGCTGCTGAGAGCCACCCCCCTGCCTTTGCTACAGACCCCCTCTACATCCCCCTCCCCCGTGAACCCCACCCTGCAAGACCTCTCCCGTCCTGACCTACCTGTGGCCTGGGTCCAGCAACGCTCCTATGCCTCGGGTAGGTGCTCCACTGGCAGCAGCCACCGTCTCCGTGGTGGCACTGCTCAGTGGAAGAGGCCAGCAGCTCTCCAAGGGCAGAACTTCAGACACAGGAATCCTTGTTCCTGTGTCAGGCCCGCCACTGTCCACTTAAGTGCCTAATTGGCACTAGATTCAGCAAGCCTTCCACAGAAGAGGCTACATGAGGTTCTTGGCATCGTTTTTTCTGGACGTCGAGATCCCCAACCCCAGCATAAAATCCCGGCCCTTATTGTTCTCCTCACAGCCTACTTTCCCACCTCATTTTGTTAGCAAATTTGGATACATTATGCTTGGTCCCTTCATCTAAGCCATTAATATACGTTGTAAATAGATGATGCCCCAGCATTGATCCTTGCCGTTCCCCACTAATACAGCCTGCCATACTGAAAATGACCCATTTATCCCTACTCCCTGTTTTCTGTCCTTTAACCAATCCTCTATCCATGCTAATATATTATTCCCCAACTTATGAACACTTGTGCCACAAGTTAGCTCTGTTGCTACAGAGGCAGCACCTCAGAGCTTGATCATGTTCTTGCCCTTGTGCACAGGTGCCCTTTGCAGTATGACACGCTTGATAGTGATCAGGAACAGAAAACTGTGCTGAATATTTCCTCTCTGTGGCTTGGAGTTATGAAGACCAATTGTAACTTCTAATTATTGCGAACTTCACTGAGATCACATGACCTGGTTGTCACAGACTAATACAGTAATCAATTTTTGAACCATTAATGTCCCTGAAACAGAATGGAAATGAAAGCTGCCCTCTCAACTAGTTAAAACAGGGTTGGTTGTGTCCTTGAGTGAAACTAAAATAAACTACCATGTGCAGAGATGGATTTTTGGATAATTTTCTCAACACAAATTTGAAATGTCTTAAATTATTTTTTAGAATTGATTTAATTGGACTCCAGCACATGTAAATGAAGCTTGACTGTTGAAAGGTTAATATCTGGGTTTATAGCTTTTCAGACTGTTACAGATTGAGACATTGCTTTCATCAAACTATCCTGCCATGTCCTTATGCTCAGTCAGTCACTCCAGCTGTCAGTTTTTTGTGTCTGCTGATGCTTTGGATATCAATTGACTGGCTTGCCAACCTGTGGAAGCCAATAGCATTTGTTTGTCCCACAGAGACCTAAAATTAGATAACTTTCTGTTAAGACAATGTCGTTAAATATAGACCTAGCTGGTGAATTTTTGCAAGTGACCTTAGGAGCTCTTGTGCATCCAGACCGTGCAACAGGATTGCTACCAGAACTGAACATTGTTACATAAGCGGATGTGCAGAAGTTTAGAGAAGCTTGGTGACCATATCTGGTACTGCAATTCTAGTGTGAACAGAACACGTGGACCAGGCTTGTATATAAAGAGAAGCTTAGAAATCACTTTACATCTGTCAGCATGCCTGGTGTCAACATTGAGAACTTAAAAAATGAAAACCTTCACGCCCTCACCACTGTGGTTGGGGACTTCGAAGATACTCTGCGCAACGCAGTAAAGGAGATCCACATTGATTTTCAAGTCTTCAGGAAAGTGGTAAATGGACAGGTGGAAGAAGTCAGCAACCAGATTCTGCCTCTGGCTACCACTGTGAATGACCTACGAGAGGAGAATCTGCAGCTCAGGGTGGAACAGCAGAGGTTGGCAAAGCAGGTCGAAGCGCTAACTAAGTTTCTAGGGCTGGAAAAAAATGAAGATTTGGTGGCACATCCTCCAACTTTTGCAAGCACCCGGAGGTGGTCCTCCTCAGGAACAGTTCATCTCTCCAGAAGCAACAGTTTGGTTAGTATGAAAGTAAATTTTTTGTTGCTTTCTGTAGAATAATGAGAAAAAGCTCAGCCATTCTATTGATATTGATGTCAAGCACAATCTAGATGATATAAATTATTGTTGTTTTTCACGGAAAAGAGATAAAGAAA
Organism: Heterodontus francisci; assembly: GCF_036365525.1. Taxonomy (NCBI): domain Eukaryota; kingdom Metazoa; phylum Chordata; class Chondrichthyes; order Heterodontiformes; family Heterodontidae; genus Heterodontus; species Heterodontus francisci. The sequence continues at coordinate 20,281,635 of NC_090393.1, forward strand.
GAACAAAGAAATAAGATAGTGATAAATCTATTTCTGTTGAAAAACAATCAAAACCGTAATGTACAACCCAACCAATGGGGACAGATTTGTGTGCATGAAAGTGCACTATAAACATATGCTGGTTCCCCCTAGCCATCCAGTAGTCCCTGCAATAGCAATAAGTTGAAACTCTCCACTCTAGGCAATGGAGAGGAAAAAGTGAGTTTAACAGTCAACATTCAATATATTGTGACTAAATTATTTAGCCTCTGAATGGTTTACTGATTTCAAGTAACGAATTCAATATATGCAGTGGAATCTACTAGTTGCTTCTAGCACAGGAGACTGCATTACCACCAGCCTCCAATAGCCTTAAGCTTTAGTAAATAGAGTATTCTTATCAGTAAGGCGCTATCTGATTCCATGATCTGTACTGAGGTTATGGATCACAGGCGTGGTGATGGTTCAGTTTTTCTTTGCCTTCCTGGACTAGGGAAGGGAAAAATAAATCCTTGTTTCTACTCTGGTCATTGTAATGACACCTGCAGAAAGATATATGTATGGAGACAGAGTTGAAAATCAGCTCAGGGTTGATGCTCCCACTTGCTTAAAAGCCTGTCTGCATTCATCACTGGGCTCGCACATATTGGGCTGAATTTTATGAGTGTGTCGCAGTTCACAGTGGTGCACTCTAAAAATGGCGTGCATCCCGCGCAGATGGTCATTTCATTGCCCGCTATTGAATAAACTTGCCTTTTTTCCCACCCGAACATCCCCCCGCCTCCATTAAGGGTTGTTTTTAAACCAAGTCCCAAAGTCCTACTAGTGACCTTTTTAAAAAAAAAAAACAAAGTCCAGCAACTCCTCAGATTTCCACAGACTTTTACACACCAGTCCTCAAAACATATTAAAACATGAAAACACCTTCATAACAAGATACTGGTGTGTACTCGTCTGAAAGGTTCAATCGTCATGAGCTAGACAGACAAGAAGGTTCAATTTTTGATTTGTGCTTTCTTAACTCTTTGTGGCCAGAATAGTCTATTTAAATAATCCATTTAGGGCTGAGATAAGGAGAAATTTCTTAAGTGTTGGGAATCTTTGGAACTCTCTACCCCAGACAGCTGTAGATGCTCAAGTCTTTGAGATATTCAAGACAGAGGTCAATAGATTTTTGGGAATTAAGGGATTTGGGGATAGTGCAGGTAGGTGAAGTTGAGGGAGAAGATCAACTATGAACTGGTTGAATGGCAGAGCAGGCCCAGTGAGACAAATGGCCTACTCCAGCTCCCATTTTTTAGGTTCTTATTAGATTAGATTAGATTAGAGATACAGCACTGAAACAGGCCCTTCGGCCCACCGAGTCTGTGCCGAACATCAACCACCCATTTAGACTAATCCTACACTAATCCCATATTCCTACCAAACATCCCCACCTGTCCCTATATTTCCCTACCTCCTACCTATACTAGTGACAATTTATAATGGCCAATTTACCTATCAACCTGCAAGTCTTTTGGCTTGTGGGAGGAAACCGGAGCACCCGGAGAAAACCCACGCAGACACAGGGAGAACTTGCAAACTCCACACAGGCAGTACCCGGAATCGAACCCGGGTCCCTGGAGCTGTGAGGCTGCGGTGCTAACCACTGCGCCACTGTGCCGCCCCATTAGAATGGGGCTGGGATGCAACAGTTGATCTCAACATTTTCTAGGTGAGTGAGGAGCACAACCAGACAGAAATTCCACTCATGTTAACTATCCAGTGACTCCTGCTGGAAAGTTCATGTTAGCGTTGTTGGGAAAGATGAGATCGAACTCAGCTGTGATGTTTCTTCAGTTAAATAGCCTACTGACACTCACTCTGTAAGTCATACTCGTGTGAAGAATGGTTATTTTAGCGAATCAGCAGTAGACAGTACTGCAGCTGTAATGTCACATAGTGGTTCCACAGGTAAATCATTTTTTTTCACAATTTGGGTGAGGGAGTTGAAGTTGACTTCAGCATCTCCAGGATAGGAATAAGAAAAATCCCTCTTTCCATTCCTAACTACTATGAAGTAAACTGATACTGAAAAGTACATATATGGATGCAATGACAGTAGGCTAGGCTCAACTTTGACGGTCTATATTTCAAAGTTAATGTTTAGAGCGAAGTTAAGTGGTATCTTTATTATTTTATGCTGTTTGGAAGAGAATCGAGAAATCTATAATTCACTCTTTTATATTGTTTACTGTTCATTTAAATGCCTTATGTAAACATTTTTTGTGTTTTTACATAGGTATTTTCTTGGATTCACTGTCATTGACCACTCAAATCTCCTATAACCTTTTTCTGCCCAATATTTAGGTAAATGTTAGTGAAGCCCAAAGATCATAAGAGAATGATCATTCTGTACACTGGCTACTACTGAGAATGTCACATTCCACTGCTTGATTCTCCTTTCTTTGCAAAGTGGCCCAAATATACACTCCTACTACATCAAGAGGGAGGCTGTGAGCGAACAAGTGATTTTGTTTGCCTAAGACATATAAATGAACAGTAAACAGTATAAAACAGTCAATTATACGTTTCTCTATTCTCCTCCAAACAACATAAAATAATAAAGATATCACTTAACTTTGCTCTAAACATTGACTTTGAAATATAGACACAGTCTTTACACTGTGAAACATTCTACATCCTCTAACTGACCAAGCTCCTGTGCTTGTTGATGCAGAACTAAACAGAGTTCCTTGGCTAGAAAGCTAAAGACTGGTTGTAGACTGCCTTTCCCAGGCAAGCTTATCCACAAAAATAATATGCAAATTTATTTTGAAGTTACACTGAAACAAAAGGCAATAAACACTGCATCTCTCATAATACATTAAATCATAAGATTTGACTTCCATATGGAAATGGGAAATCCAACCTTTTGACAGTGGTAAGGATGCTTGTGGTTAAATATGATGACTCTGGTCAACTAACACCCCAGATAACCCATTGTGCTTTTCTTGATGATGCGTAGCCAGCATTTCTGGTATCTGAGCTGACAACTTTTCTGTTGAGAAATACCCGGTATGCCTGTGGAATTTGTCCCTTGCGATGGTTCTAGCCCCTGAAGAATCCAAATCAGAAAGTGCAGTTTTATTGCCATCTTCCACAGTCAAATAGCTGATGTACACAGACCTCTAAGTTACTATGTGAAGGAGTTAGGTTAGGAAGCCATGAAACTTTTATCTCAATCAGAGCAAATATTGGAGGAACATAAAACAGCAGGACATAAATGAACAACTTAATAAATATACTTCTGCTACAAAAAGCTCAAAAAGCTAAATGATGCAAATGAATGATAAATGCTCTGCTTTTTGATATAATATTTATTTTTCTCCCATTCCCCCCTTTACATTAGTGGTTTTCAGTTTTTCCATTGCGGGTGAGTGCCTGCATTTACTGAAACCGCCCCAAGTATTCTTGTAATTATTGTACTCCTGGGGGGCCCTGTTGCCTAAATACTGGAAGAGGGTGTTAGTTGCCTAAAGAAAAGTCATGATCATTGCAGAAATCATATTATAGTAGGTCAGCAAAGCTAAAATATAGAGTACAGCATTCTCAAAATACTACATTAGTCAAAATATGCCGGACAACTGAGACCTTGTGGATCTACTAAGATTTCACTCTTTCTGCCTTTCTTCTCTGATTTTGTTCATTTCTCATTCTGATTATTTTCCTTTTTCTTAGATTCTGGGGTTGATTTTTATGTACTCGTGTAAATTGGTTATGTGTCAGCTGTGGCTGATATGGTAGCACACTTACTTCTAAGTGTGAACAAAGAACAAAGAACAGGACAGCACAGGAACAGGCCATTCGGCCCTCCAAGCCTGCGCCGATCTTGATGCCTGCCGAAACTAACACCTTTTGCACTTCCGGGGCCCATATCCCTCTATTCCCTTCCTATTCATATATTTGCCCCTCGCACCTTAAACCTATGTCCCCTAGTAACTGACTCTTCCACCCTGGGAAAAAGCTTCTGACTATCCACTCTGTCCATGCTGCTCATAACTTTGTAAACCTCTATCATGTCGCCTCTCCACCTCCGTCATTCCAGTGAAAGCAATCCGAGTTTATCCAACCTCTCCTCACAGCTAATGCCCTCCAGACCAGGCAACATCCTGGTAAACCTCCTCTGTACCCTCTCCAGAGCCTCCACGTCCTTCTGGTAGTGTGGCGACCAGAATTGCATGCAATATTCTAAGTGTGGCCTAACTAAGGTTTCTGTACAGCTGCAACATGACTTGCCAATTTTTATACTCTATGCCCCGACCGATGAAGGCAAGCATGCCGTATGCCTTCTTGACTACCTTATCCACCTGCGTTGCCACTTTCAGTGACCTGTGGACCTGTACGCCCAGATCTCTCTGCCTGTCAATACTCCTAAGGGTTCTGCCATTTACTGTATACCTCCCACCTGCATTAGACCTTCCAAAATGCATTACCTCACATTTGTCCAGATTAAACCCCATCTGCCATTTCTCCGCCCAAGTCTCCAACCGATCTATATCCTGCTGTATCCTCTGACAATCCTCATCATTATCCGCAACTCCACCAACCTTTGTGTCGTCCGCAAACTTACTAATCAGACCAGCTACATTTTCCTCCAAGTCATTTATATATACTACAAAGAGCAAAGGTCCCAGCACCTATCCCTGCGGAACACCACTAGTCACATCCCTCCATTCAGAAAAACACCCATCCACTGTTACCCTCTGTCTTCTGTGACTGAGCCAGTTCTGTATCCATTTTGCCAGCTCACCTCTGATCCCATGTGACTTCACCTTTTGTACCAGTCTGCCATGCGGGACCTTGTCAAAGGCTTTACTAAAGTCCAAATAGACAACATCCACCGCCCTTCCCTCATCAATCATCTTCGTCACTTCCTCAAAAAACTCAATCAAATTAGGAAGACACAACCTCCCCTTCACAAAACCATGCTGTCTCTCGCTAATAAGTTTGTTTGTTTCCAAATGGGAGTAAATCCTGTCCCAAAGAATCCTCTCTAATAGTTTCCCTACCACTGACGTAAGGCTCACCGGCCTATAATTTCCTGGATTATCCTTACCACCCTTCATTGGCTATTCTCCAGTCCTCTGGGACCTCACCTGTAGCCAATGAGGATGCAAAGATTTCTGTCAAGGCCCCAGCAATTTCTTCCCTTGCCTCCCTCTGTATTCTAGGGTAGATCCCATCAGGCCCTGGGGACTTATCTACCTTAGTGCTTTGCAAGACACCCAACACCACCTCCTTTTTGATAATGAGATGACTGAGACTATCTGCACTCCCTTCCCTAGGCTCATCATCCACCAAGTCCTTCTTCTTGGTGAATACTGATGCAAAGTACTCATTTAGCACCTCACCCATTTCCTCTGGCTCCACGCATAGATTCCCATCTCTGTCCTTGAGTGGGCCAACCCTTTCCCTGGTTACCCTCTTGCTCCTTATATATGTATAAAAAGCCTTGGGATTTTCCTTAATCCTGTTTGCCAATGACTTTTCATGACCCCTTTTAGCCCTCCTAACTCCTTGCTTAAGTTCCTTCCTACTGTCTTTATATTCCTCAAGTGCTTCATCAGTTCCTAGCCTTCCAGCCCTTACGAATGCTTCCTTTTTCTTTTTAACTAGGCTCACAATATCCCGTGTTATCCAAGCTTCCCGAAACTTGCCAAGCTTGTCTTTCTTCCTCACAGGAACATGCTGGTCCTGGATTCTAATCAGCTGACGTTTGAAAGACTCCCACATGTCAGATGTTGATTTACCCTCAAACAGCCGCCCCAAATCTAAATTCTTCAGTTCCTGCCTAATATTGTTATAATTAGCCTTCCCCCAATTTAGCACCTTCACCCGAGGACTACTCTTATCCTTATCCACAAGTACCTTAAAACTTATGGAATTATGGTCAGTGCTCCCGAAATGCTCCCCCACTGAAACTTCGACTACCTGGCCGGGCTCATTCCCCAATACCAGGTCCAGAATGGCCCCATTCCTAGTTGGACTATCTACATACTGTTTCAAGAAGCCCTCCTGGATGCTCCTCACAAATTCTGCCCCATCCAAGCCCCTAGCACTAAGTGAGTCCCAGTCAATATTGGGGAAGTTAAAATCACCCACCACTACAACCCTGTTACCTTTACATCTTTCCAAAATCTGTCTATATATCTGCTCCTCTACCTCCTGCTGGCTGTTGGGAGGCGTGTAGTAAACCCCCAACATCGTGACTGCACCCTTCCTATTCCTGAGCTCCATCCATATTGCCTCGCTGCATGACCTCAAGTCCAGACTTGAGCACCAATATCTAGGCTGATACTTCAGTGCAGTACTGATAAAACTTAAAACGGCATGCAAAATGAGTGAAGATGCGTTCCTAAGACAGCAAGGAGCCAAAAATTGGTTCCTCTATCTTGTTTTTCCTCACTATCCCTGTTTTTCTGTGTGTCTCACTCAGATTTGATCTTGCCTTTTCTTCCTCCATGCTTTGAGGTGAGGTGTGACAGTTCTTTGAGAAAAAATATAATGACCTCAGGGACCCTTGGGAAGCTTTTGTGGACCCAAAAAAGCTCCGCACTCCTGTCTGAGAACATGCTTTAGTCCCCATACTCCTTCCCACTCTCCTGTAGTTAATGCTCCTGATCTTACTGCAATTTTTTTTCAGTGACCTGAAATTCAAAACAAAACATATTTCAGTAGTAACATTTTTGGAAACCCATAATTAGGATTTCAAGTGAAATATTACTGAACCTCTTTGAACAAGAGCCTAAGCTTTTACCTTGCCTCTCATTCAAACTTCTTGAAAACTAGTAAAAAGTAAATGGGACTGTGCATTAACTGTAGAGAGAAACAGTTATCTATATAAAGTAGGATTCAAATACATTGTTCATCTTTGTCCTCCAGTAACTTGCCACTCCAATGAAATTTGCTTTTTTTTTATTTGTTCGGGGGATGTGAGTGTCACTGGCTAGGCCATCACTTATTGCCCTTGAGAGGGTGGTAGTGAGATGCCTTCTTGAACTACTGCGGTCTTTGGGGAGTAGGTACACCCACAGTGCTATTAGGAAGGAAGTTCCAAGATTTTGACCAGCAACAGTGAAGGAACAGCGATATAGTTCCAAGTCAGGATAGTGTGTGGCTTGGAGGGGAACTTGCAGGTGGTGGTGTTCCCATGCATCTGCTGCCCTTGTCCTTCTAGGTGGTAGAGGTCACGGGTTTGGAATGTGCTGCCAAAAAAGCCTTGGTGAGTTGCAGCAATGCATCTTTGTATATGGTACACACTGCTGCCACTGTGCATCGGTGGTGGAGGGAGTGAATGTTGAAGGTTGTGGATGGGGTGCCAATCAAGCAGGCTGCCTTGTCCTGGATGGTGTCGAGCTTCTCGAGTGTTATTGGAGCTGCACCTATGCAGGCAAGTGGAGAGTAATCCATCACATTCCTGACTTGTGCCTTGTAGATGGTGGACAGGCATTGGGGAGAGAGGAGGTGAGTTACTCACCACAGAATTCCCAGTCTCTGACCTGCTCTTGTAGCCACAGCATTTATGTGGCTGGTCCAGTTCAGTTTCCGGTCAATGGTGACCCCCAGGATGTTGATAGCGGGGGATTCTGTGATGGTAATGCCATTGAATGTCAAGGGGATATGATTAGATTCTCTCTTGTTTGAGATGGTCATTGCCTGGCACATGTGTAGCGCAAACATATATGTATGTTCGTATGAATGTTACTTGCCGCTTATCAGCCCAAGCCTGCATGTTGTGACACATCAGTTGAATGTTGATGGGGAAGGCTGTTACTAACAATTCAGAGTTCTGCTGCTTTCAAAAGTGCTTTGGAGTTTCTTGATGTACATCTAACATTTATTGGTTGTATTGTTGTATGGCTGGAGGCAAGTAGGCAATGTCTGGTTTAAACCCTAATTAGAAAGATAGCATCAGTCACTGACTATAAGGATGTGGACGTTACCAAATTCTACAGTATCTTTTGTAGATTTTGTGCTTCATTAATGATAATTGCTGCATAAGCATTTCTTTCATCTTAATTGGGCCATTTTTGATCCACAGTAAATGCTGGGTAACCTTATTACTACCTATTATTATCATGGATCAAGGAGTCCAGCACTGAGATGGTAGAAAAGTGAGATTTTTGAGCTCTGACTTTCCATACATTTATCTGGAGTTTGATACTGAAGAGGTGGTCAGCACAGTTTACACTGAATGAAGCTACAAGCAGTTGCTTGGTGCTTATTAACTTGGGGAGAATGATGTTCTATTCCCTCGGTTACGTTTGACATGAGGAAGTCAAGAGGCGTATTCTGTTAGAATGAAGGCCAGGCAGATGGTAAAGCGAATTTGAAACTGGGTTACAGTGAACTGTGAGTATATTGCATTTTTATTGCTTAATAAAGTTGGTTCTGAAATAATTTAAGAGTAAAAACTTTAAATAATATAGCAACATTTTTGTTTGATGCTATTGTTTGTGTTTTAATTAAGTAAGATACAAATTAGGATGCAACAGCTTTGCAAATGTTAGTACTGTCAAAGTATAACCATTTTAGTTCTGACTTATTGCCACTAATAAAAATATATTCCAAATGTTTGACTTCCATATATCAGTTGAAATTCTTGCCGCTATTTATCTCTGAAACATTATTTCACCATGCCCAATAGTAACACTGCAACATCTCAATTGTCACTTTGTAATTGGTGCACAATTTATATTAATATGGATGCAAGAATTTGATGAAACCTTTCCTTTCCCCTTCCATCAAGAGGCAGTGTCTCTTGAGAAGTACAATTCCACCATTGTGAGTAGGCTTGCCATACCTCACTAAAGTGGGATGTCTTCATATGTGACCCATAGATTGAGAATTTCTGCCTAGGTTTTTCAGAAGAGCCGCAGAAACCCAGAATACCATTTTTCTCTGGTTTCATGGATTTTCTGCCAAAGTTCCAGTGAATGAGTAGGATAATCTCCATGGAAATTCACCTCCAAATGTCAACAGGCTATTCAACTCTGGATGGGATTAGAGCTGAGCTCAATTCTGCCTCAGCAAACACCAGCATACATGCATTTTGCAGCAAAGTTTGCTGTGAAGTGGCAAAAGCTGCTTTTTCTCCCTCCTAAATCCAGGCAAAGAGACTAAGGGCTGGATTTTAAGCAGCCCTCAACATCGTAATCAATGGTGGGGGGTGCCTGAAGATGGCTCCGGACGAGGCCCGCCGCGGACCTCGACGGCGGCAGGGCCCAAACCGATCCCCATGGCAGCAGTGAGGCTCTGTGGCGGCCCCTCCACCGCTGGGTTACGGGACCACAATTTGAATATTTAAATCAGTAAAATTAATTAATTTAATTACACTCACCTGTGATCTTGAGAGCCCGCCGCGATCTTTGGCTCGGTGGCCGGCACTACCTCGTCTTCAGATCCCTGTTCGGGGAAACGAGGCGCGACACTAGTGTGGAGGGGGGAGGAAGTAAGGTTATCAGAGCAGGGGTGTGGGGGGGATGGGGTCAAACAATGGGTGTAGGGGATGGTGGGAAGGGTTGTACTTTAAACTTTGTACAGTTTGGGGGTGGGGGGGGAAGGTCAGATGTTAAAGGTGTTTTGTGGGGGGAAGGGCATGTAGTTCATGTATTTGTTATTGGGGGGCTGTGGGAAAGGGCCGTTGGAACTTTATGTAATTTTGGGGGATATGTCTTAAAAAATTTAAGTATCCCGGCAGGGCTGATTGCCCTTTAAAATGGTGTCAGCACCTGCGTACAGGCAGCCTGTCCCCTCCACGTGATTGGGGGGTGGCAGGTCGCCCCAGCTATTTAACTGAGCCGCCGTGCTTAAGATTGCAACAGCTCTTTGGCGTGCAACCCGCCACTTTTTGAACTCACCGCCAAGCTCATAGAATCCAGCCCTAATTGTGACATCCTCACAGCTGCCATGGCAGACCTTAGCTAATTCAGGACATCCTGGAGGTCAGACCCGGTACCTTTCAGATATATGACTTATTGTTGAAGCCTTTCATAGGCTTTATTGTGGGGATAATGTCTGCAGAGGATCATACTGCTCACTTTGGAAATGTTCGACACATTGCTCACACTAATTCAGTGTGAAGCATGCTGGCAGTTGTAAGCAAAGTTTGTCATCTGACTTGGAGTTGTTGCAGACCTCCCTGAAAAAGTTTGTTAGGCCGATTTTAAACACAGAAAATGCTTTTACATAGCTAAATGTAATAATTTCTTCTAAAAAATTTGGCAAATTTTATGTTCTTATTTTATTACAAACCTTGGGCAGGATTTTCTTCTCAGCCAGACGTCAGGTTTCATATCGGGGGTGCCGGAGAAGCGGCCACCACGGAGCCCACGCCAGGATTGCCGGGCCTGATCTTACAGGCAGCAGCGAGGCTCCTTGGTGGCACTTCTGCTGCTCTGCGACAGGTTGCTACTTTAAAAATTGAAAATACCCCTCTGCATAAATTTAAATTTAATTCCCCACGATCTTACCTTCAGTTCCCAATCTTGAGCATGTCGTGTGGCACTCACATGCCTTCACTGTCCCGTCCAGGAGAAGCTGGCGCCACCAGCTGAGGTGGGGAAGGGGTCAACTCTGCATTATTTAGGGAGGGAAAGTAGAGGCCTGCTTTAGGTCGGGAAAAAGAACCCTACCAAACCACAGCGGACCCGAGCCCGACCCGGCCCAAGTCCCTCCGATTTTGCCTCGACCCGAAACAGCCACTACTCGGCCTGACCCAACCATCACTTTACTTACCTTCCCACTGGGAAGCTGCACCGAGCTGCAGCGCATGCACGATGACGTTACAGTGACGTCATCGCACACTGCGCAGACTCAGTTTAGTCCCGGACTCCCAGCTCAGGTAAGTGTTTTTTTTTTTAAAATTTCAATACTTACCGGCAGAGCACTTACCATGTGTGTCCGGCCTGACCTGACCCAAGTCAACCTGGACTCAGCCCGACCCAACCTGATCCCGGAAGATGGGCCCGAACCGACCTGAACCCGAAACGTCATCGGGTCCCGTCGCGTTCGGGTCAAGTAGCAGGCCTCTAAGGGAAAGTGTCAACTCTGCATTATTTAGCGTATGGGGGGGAAGGGGTCAACTCTGCATTATTTTGAACTGTTTGCAGGGTGGGAAGCCTTTTAAAAATGGTGCCAGCACCAGCTCCTGCATCAGGTGGCGTAATTAACAGCATCGCCAATGCCACCCATGCCACGCAATTGGGAGGTGGGGGGGTCGGCCACCGTCAATATGTTAAGTGGCTGCCTGCCGCGTAATCACTGCGGCACGGGTCCCATGCAGGGCGGCTGCCATTTTCTGCATCCGCTGTCACTCCCAGCTGCAGGACAGCAATATCCAGACCATTATTTCCATAGTTAGCATCTCAGATAGGAGAGTCCAAGTCCATGCCGACCATAATGCCGACCTCTACTAATCCTACCTGCCTGCATTAATTCCATATCCCTCTATGCCTTGCTCATTCAAGTACCTGTCCAGATGCGTCTTAAATGTTGCTACTGTTCCTGCCTCCACCACCTCCTCTGGCAGCTCATTCCAGATATCCACTATTCTTTGTGTGAAAAACATACCCCTTTGATCCCCTTTAAACCTCCTCCCTCTCACCTTAAATCTATGCCCTCCAGTTTTAGTCACCCCTACCATGGGAAACAGACTCCGGCTATCTACCCTATCTATGCCTCTCATAATTTTATATACCTCTATCATGTCCCCTCTCAGCTTCCTTCGCTCCAGGGAAAACAGACCCAGCCTATCCAATCTCTCTTTATAACTCAAGCCCTCCAAACCAGGCAACATCCTTGTGAATCTTTTCTGCACCCTCTCTAGCTTAATCACATCTTTCCTGTAGTGCGGCGACCAGAACTGCAGACAGTACTCCATATGCGGCCTAACCAACATTATGTACAACTGTAACATGACGTCCCAACTCTTGTACTCAATGCCTCGGCCGATGAAGAAAAGCATGCCATACGCCTTCTTCACCACCCTGTCTACCTGTATTGCCACTTTCAGGGAACTATGTACTTGCACCCCAACGTCTCTCTACTCAACAACACTCCTCAGGGCCCTGCCATTCACTGTCTATGTCCTGCCCTGGTTTAACTTCCCAAAATGCATCACTTCGCACTTGTCTGCGTTAAATTCCATTTGCCAATCCCTTGCCCACTTTCCCAGTTGATCTATATCCTGTTGTAACCTTAGACAACCTTCTTCACTGTCCACGATACCACCAATTTTGGTGTCATCTGCAAACTTACTAATCAATCCCCCTACATTCACATCCAAGTCATTAATATATATGACAAACAACAGAGGGCCCATCACTGATACCTGCGGCACACCACTGGTCACCGGCCTCCAATCTGAAAAACAGCACTTCACTACCACCCTCTGCCTCCTATCACCAAGCCAATTTTGTATCTAATTTGCTAGTTCACCCTGGATCCCATGTGTTAGAACCTTCTGGACCAGCCTACCATGCGGGACCTTGTCAAAGACCTTGCTAAAGTCCATGTAGACAACGTCCATTGCCCTGCCCTCGTCAATCCTCTTGGTCACCTCCTCGAAAAACTCAATCAAATTCGTGAGACATGATTTCCCATGCACAAAGCCATGCTGACTATCCCTACTCAGACTATGCCTTTCCATTGCCATAATAATTCTCTGTCTTCGGGTTCTTATCCAATTCTCTTTTGAAAGCCACAATTGAATCTGCCTCCACTGCACTTTCAGGCAGTGCATTCCAGATCCTAACTCTGCATAAAAAAGTTTTTTGTGTTGTCCTTTTTTTGGATATTCACCTAAAATCGATATCCTCTGGATCTCGACCCTTTTGCCAATGGGAATAGTTTATCTCTCCCTACTGTCTAGACCCCTCATGATTTTGAACATCGAGATGTTGTTCCAACTGAGGTGGGAGGAGTGCACTGTTTGTTCTAGTTCCCCTTCTCCACAGGTCACAACATATTTATAAATTTTTCCCACTTTCCGATACGGTCAATGATGGACTCTATTTTATCCCAGAATAAAACACACCAACCAGGTTTCTTTAATAAGCAACAAAATTATCAGTTTATTATAAAAACAAGTCTTGACCAGTAATGAGGTAAAGCATAAACACACAGATTGAAATATTAAAGTTCCCTTTTTACCTTAGCCCGCTTACACTTACATACACACATACACTGGTTAACTGGAAAAATAAAGGGACTTTTGTTTTTAGAGCTCTATTACAGACAAAAAAACATTTGGGCTGAATACTTGCTCATTCTTGAAGAAACAGCAAATGAGATATGTTGTGTTGCAAAACTGGCATACAGTCTGGCCTCCGAGTACACATAGACGGGTCGCTGGAATCTTTTAGAATATTTCTCAGGCGGCGTTGAGAATTAATTTAGCAGGCTTTTCTTCAATGACTGGAGACAAGATGAGTTGATATAGTGGACTTCTCAGGGTCTTTTAGAGAGGTGCTGGAAAGCTGAGCTGGGTTGTGGTCTTATCTCCTTCGTTGGGAATTCTCTTCTCTCCTTGGAAGTTCTCTTCTCTCCTTGGAAGTTCTCTCCCTTTGCAGACAGTTCAACCCGAACTCAAAACAATTCAAAAGCGAAAGCGACAACACCTTTTGACCTCCACCAGCCTTGACCTGTCACTTCTTTGTAGACAACTTCTCTAGGTATCCAAAGTTCTCTGTTGTTTATTGAGCTAGAAGTCAGGTGGTTTTCTGTAAAGGCTTGTTGTTGGAAGTCAGGTGGTATCCCGGAAAGGCTTGTTTTCCTCACGACCTCTCAATGCCCCTTTGAAAAAGCATTTCCAGGGACTGTTTTCAAAGTCAAGTGGCCTTTACATGACCTGCTTTGAACCCCAAAGATTTCTTCTTTCAAAGATGAATCCTCAGAAAATATATTTAACAAAATACAGAGGCACTTTCGTAACAATGTATTATTTTCAAACATCTGAATAAGAAAGAGGTTAACATTCAAAAAAAGAGGAAATTAAATGTCTGTGGCATATTTTTGAATTAAAATAGTGACTGAGATGCCTAAGATTATATATTCCAGCAATTCACAGCTGTTCTGTAGGATTAACTGAAGGCTTTTATTTAATATCTTCTAAATTAATGGCTTTAGGTGGGACATGAGCTAGTGGAATAAAAGGATTTGCAGAAAAATGCTGCAGTTTAGTTTGACTGGATTATCTGGTATGTTTATTCTTTCTTTTGCATCAATCAGCATTAGTACTTGGTTTTCTCTAGGAAATATGACCATATATGTTGAACTGCCACTTGCAGAAAGACATCCTTTGCTGATGTCTTGCACTTTAGTGTTCATTAAATGCTACAGAAACGTTCAAATGATCTCAAACTACATCAGAAACATTCAAATGATCTCAAACTACAAGAGTGAGATTCATTCATTTCATTAATCTGAACTCTGAGAATTTGATCATTCTTAGCTTGCCTGACTACATGTTATTTGTACATGGAATGATTTTTGCTTGACAGTAGTGTGTTCCTACATTGTAATTAACTCTAGAGTATAGTTACTATGTTGCACAATTTATAATTTATTTTTGATGATTTCCATCAGTATCTGCTTTTTTTGCTTCACAGTCTTGATGCTTAGTACTTCCAAATCAGATGTTTTGAACTGCTTCTGTTACAGAACCAATTTCAAATTTTAAATTTACTGGAAGCCACATATCTTTGAATAAAACTTTGCCCTGGCTAATGGTTTAAAATTGTATCCCCTCCCCAAATACAGTTGAGAAATGTGAATTATATTTTTAATCTGCTTTATTTTACTGCAGATATGGGGGGAAGGAAAGTCATGAGCAGAATTGAAAAAGCAAAACTCTTTTCAGGAAATGGATTGTTGAATACGCTGAAGTCAACATATATCTTTTTAGATGTCAATAGACATTACATGTGCTGTTGAGGGTGAAATGTACTATGTCCTGCTAATGGGGCAGATTCGGTTCCTCTTCTCTGCGTCATGGAATTCATTCTGTAGCGCGCTGGATAATTCTGTTTGCCACCTACTGTAGGAGACCATTCTTAGCAATTGGTGATTGATGATGATTGAATCAGTGCATCTGTTGCACATCACACAACATTGGATGGGCATTTACTGTAAGGGTCAAAATGACAGTGCAACTTCTAACTTCTTCCAATTTGACAGAATTTTACTTTGTGGCTGTTTAATGGATTACACAGTGTAGAATATTGTTTGTTTCAAGAGCAGGGAGGAACTCATTCGTCATTAGAAAATCTACATGAGTAGAATGAAGTTCATATTCAGTTTATTTTCACTTCACCAAAAGTTTTAAGTTTTTATTTTTGTAAAGTTTTTTTAATGTGAATTATTACAAGCATGCAGGGGTCTTGTTAATATTTCACTGACATTTCTTACCACAGTCCAGGCGCAGCTGGCATCTTGAATGTATTAAATTCAGAGATATACTGCACTTGTGACTCATTTTCAGAAAACTGTGTAACTGAGCTAACAGAACAGGAAGGTCCATATTCAATCCCTTTGTGATGATGCTGTACAATTGGCCTACATATTTCCCATACTGTGCTGAATATACTAGCCTTACTCACCCTCCTAACAATCTCTTCCAGCTGTTGATCACCTTGTGTATACAGAAATGCTGCTTAAACTTGTCTTTTAGAAGTTAATGTCCTACACTGAGGAGCAGCAACCCACAGCTTTTGCCCTTGACGATTAAAAATAAAACTGAATTTGAGGGAATTTTTTTTAACAGATAATAAAATTGTGATTGCTGTCAACGCTTTCTGTAATCGATTGGTAAAACACAAAACCATTATCTGAAACAAAACACTAGTGTCAAGGTTCAGAATGTAGATTATATGTAGAGCTTCTAATAAGAATAGTCTTCATGTCTAGAGAAAAGCTACACTGACCCGAGTTTAATGACGTTATGATGAAGAAAATTTAAAATACAAGCAAGAGATCTGCAAGGCTGTGAAAATCAAACTAAATAAGGAACTGATAGATCAGATTGCAGGGCCGTCTGCGTATCTATCAATTTCTGAGTCATAATTTTATTGGAAGTACTGAGTATAAAAATTAACTCTCTGATCCACATGCACCAGCAGTGAAATGTAGTGGAATGTTTTAATACTCTAGAGTATGCTATCCTTCACACTTAAGAACAGAAGAATAATGAACAGAAAAATAGAAGTTGCAGAAGTTATTGTAATGTGACATTAGTGACATTTCCTTGTTGAGAGTGCATGTAATGTTGGCGTGAGAGAAAATGGCAGTGAAGATTTGCATCTGCTATATCTCATAATCTGAAATTCCTAGGCCATATAAATTCAGTGACATAGTGCCCATACTTTTAGCGCTACAGATGCTGTTTTGGTTGCAAAATGGAATCCATGCTGCATCCACACCTCTGGCATAGCACATGCCAGATGATATTTTGGTGAGGGCATTGGCAGGATCGTTAAGAGCGTTCACCCAAAGAGTAGGCAGGTCATGACATCAGTCAGTGTGTAACACTTATTTGACACCAGGGCTGCAAATTTTGAACTCAAGGCTCAAGCTAACACCCTGTCTTAACCTCGCACAGCTGAACATGAGTTCAGCAGCAGGAGGAATACCCTACCAACCTACCCCTGCCACCAGTACTACTTAATTACTTTCAGGTTAGTTGCTGATTGATTTCTACTTCCTCTGTCTGAGTTTGTAGAATGGCTGTGAATTTTCTACAAACTGTTCAATCTGGTGAGCTTGCATACAACTTCACCAGGATAGCAGGCTTCCCCATGGTGCAGGGTGCCATCGACTGCACACACGTGGCTTTGCAGCGCCACATCTAAATCCATAGATGTACCTCAATTGCAAAGGGTTACACTCCCTGAATGTGCAGTTAATTCTGCAACCATGCTCAGCACAACATGCAGGTGAAAGACTGGTATCCTGGCAACAGTTATAATACCTTTATTCTGTGCCCGTCTGCTGTACCTTCAGTATTTGATCAACCACGTCAAACCAGATGGTGGCTGTTAAGCGACGAGGGCTTCTGCTGACCACCTGGCTCATGACTCTGGCACGCAACTTAACCACACGTGGGCAGTACACATGTATTGAGAGCCATGCTACCTGGGCCACTCTGGAGGAGCCCTGCAGTACTTTACAGAGTGTGTGTCACAATTCGTTGTGATCTGCTGTATTGTGCACAATCTTTTCATCATGAAGGCACAGCCTTTGCCACCAGGTATGCGGCGATCAGCTGAGGAGGAGGAGCAAGAAGAATGGAGGAGGCAACCAGCACATCTCCTTTCCAGCCGGGCAATCCGTGATCAACTCATCCGATTGCAATACCAGTAAAAATGACCTCAATTCCCCATTCTGCCATGCCTTACTTTCCCTCTGTCACTGACACAGCATCCTCTTGGCCACACTAATGAAATAAAAGCCACAGAACAGCCATTCTAAACAAATTTCATCGAACAAATCATCCAAGTCTACCAATCACCTTCGTACATTCCTTTAGTGCTGGTCTTGCAGGTGCCTTTGCCTGGCCTACTGCTCCTGCTCAGTGCTATCCCAATGACTGCAGATGGCCTTGGAGAACGACCTTGATTAGCTCTGGTCCTAGAAGACCCAGCTTTGGACCTGCACCACCTCGGCATGGATGGCAGTAGTCTGGGTTGTCTGGCTGACAGGCAACAGCAGGGCACTGGCGGAGTAGCAGAGCTGGGAGGACGAATGCTGTCATCTTGAGGGTGGGCAGCTGGTTTATGCTCTACGGAGGCACTCCCCGTGGCCTTGTGCCTGAGCAATCCTAGTAATCTGTTGGAGAAAAGATTTCTGGACTACTGTGAGACACTGCAGGCCACTTTGATCCCTAGTATCTACAGCCATGATACAGCACTCAGCTTTTGCTTGTGCTGCAAGGGAAGCTGAGACATTGGCCATCAGATGCTGCGCCATAGTCGGGTCGGCAAGTGTTCAGATGGAGTTGCCCACCACTTCCGTGCTAGAAAGATGGTCTCCAAGCTCTGCACAGAGCCCTGCGCCAAGTTGGTGCTGGACTCCTCCATACTCCTTGTAATGACAGCAGACTTTCTGGTAGGCCTGGTAATGCACCAAGCATTTCAATGTGCACATCCAACAGCCTTTTTCTGTATGGTACCCCATCTAAGTCCTCAAGTGAGTCCTCTGCAGAAGAACTCGTGTGCAACCTTGCCCTCTGGGGTACTGGCATCTGCATTACCCTTTCCCTGTGCCTTGACTGCATGCCACTACTGCTCGGTGACTTGCTACCCTCTAAAGCATGCACAGTGCCAGTATCTGAACTGATGGCCTCAAGTGTGTGATTGGGTGGCGGTATTTCCTCATCATCAGTGTCTTGTTCCTCTTGCAGTTTATGCTCTTGTGCCCTGCTGGCCAGGTGGGAGTTCTTGAGTATCTGAAAGGAGAAAGGTACAAGGGTAGCGTTGCAGTGAAGAAAGTGGGGAGAGCAACAGTGCTTGCTTACATCATCTGCTCCTTGTTAATCAGAAGAGATTGTGAAATGAGGGGTAAGTGGGATGTGAGAAGGCGGATTACATAGCAACATACCATCCTCTTCAATGGTTTCAGCCCACTGCTGGCCACAGCCTCAGTCGTGACTGCTCCAATGTTGACTAGCACCATCCTCCATTCCCAGTGGTTAGATGCTGCTGCCTACGGTTATGCCCACCTTGTTCTGCAAGAGCAAGGGAAGTGTGTCAGTGTGTGGTGCAATCTCTTTGGGTGATGAACCTGACTGTGTGTGCAAGTTGTGAGATATAGGCATAAGGCTTGCAGCAGTGTTAAGTGTGTGAAGGTGAGGTGAAGCTATGAATGAGAAATATGAGTTGTGTTTGATATAGATTGTTGTCAGATGAGTGAAGGCTGGGTCAAGGGGAGCAGAGGCATGACTGGAGCAGTGTGAGCTGTTGTAAGCATTTGGTGATGCATTCACTGAGCTTGATCACTCATGTGAGGTCATTCCACTTCTTACTATATCACATCCAGATCCTCGTGGCTACATTGCTGTAATTGATCACGATGGCTATCTGCTCCCACTGTCTGCACAGTATCTGTCTGGAGAGCCTCCTGGTTCCCTGTAGATAGATGGCCTCTCTGCTCCTGTCCATTTCCTGCACCAAGGCCTCCATTGCTGTGATTGAGAACCTTGAAGTATGCTTTCTGCCCTGTTGCGCCATTGGTCAGTCTTCTTCCTGCTCAGAATGTCTTTCCCTGCCACATTCAGCAGCTTGTTTCAGCAAATGTGAATCTCTCCTTCAAGAGATGCAGGCTAGCTTTTGGTAGTGCATACTTGGGGTCCCCTGCTGAAGTATGCAGCCACTCAACAGAGTGTTTTTTTAATTCTTTCATGGGATGTGGGCATCTCTAGCAAGGCCAGCATTTGTTGCCCATCCCTAATTGCCCTTAACAACTGAATGGCTTGCTAGGCCATTTCAGAGGGCAATTAAGAGTCAACCACATTGCTGTGAGTCTGGAGTCACATGTAGGCCAGACCAGGTAAGGATGGCAGATTTCCTTCCCTAAAGGACATTAGTGAACCAGACGGGTTTTTGCAACAATCGATGATAGTTTCATGGTACCATTACTGAGACTAGCTTTCAATTCCAGATATTAAATTCTGAATTTAAATTCCACCAACTGCCGTGGTGGGATTACTAGTCCAGCGACATGACAACTGCACCACCATCTCCCCAACTGGCCTACACGTTACTATCATTTAAATTAGCAGAGAGCACGAAGTTTGGGTGCTGCTTGCATCAGAAGGAATGGGCAAGGGCCAGTTGTGCATCACAAATCCACAACCTTTTTTGGGCCTTACCCAATTTTTCCCACCCCCAGTCTGCTCAAATGCATCTTCGAGCAGCTGATCTCAGCAGTAAAGCCAAACACCCAGCGACAAATCATCTATTTATCTTTTGATAACAGTGGAAAGAAGCAATCATGCCCTCAAAAGCAAAAGAAAATAAACAAAAAAAGATTATGCCCTGTCCAAAGTCTGTGATTTGCCCTTCCTCCCAATATAATGTTTATTAATTCCTCAGTATTGCTACTTCAGGTTACAGTGAGTTCAACTCAAACACATGTGAATCATATCTTGATGTTTCCTTTCTACTGTATTGGAAGGATCTTTTGGAAACCCTTTGGGGGAATTTTATGCTGGCGGCGGGGGTCTCGATGTCAGGGGAAACTGACGCTGAGATCCCTGCATCGCTTCTTTTCCTGTAGGCCGCTGAATTTAGTGCCCATCAGGCATTTAAGTGGACAGCGGCAAGCCCTCCGTAGGAATTCGGACCCCACTTCCAAAGTCCCAGCCTTGCAGAGCTGCTGGCAAGGCCTCTGTAATGAGTTCTTTATGTTATCTGATGAAACATAAATGAGATGCGCAAAGTCCAGTTTGCTGAAGATCTCTAACAGGTTTATTAATAGCTAAACTATTATATACAGTACAGAGCAAACGACTTACAAAACCTTCATCTGGGTGTTACAGTTGCAAAGTGTTTCTGGCTTCGAGTTACATGACTACATCCTGGTGCTTATCTCATTAGCATACTGAGATCTTAAAGGGATATCACTCTTAAAGGCAATCATACAACATCCCCTTTCTTTCCAAAGATAAGTCTTGTATGCTACAAGTAAAAAACATATAAAATTAGATAGCATGAAAATTAGTTATACAGAATGTAGATTATAAAGTTCACAGGTATAAAGATAGGGATTGTGAAATTCACAAGTGCAGTGGTTTAGAAGTCCATATCTCGTTTCGGTGGTATGACAACTCTTGCTCAGTGAGATTACGTTTCAGCTGTTGCTGTTTTTTCTGAAGTTTCACCCTCTCTGCATTCAGTTTCTGTTGCTCTGCCTTCAGCCTGCTAATATACTCTGTTGCTTTTATCAAGATGACCAGTTTTGAGGCCTTGTCATTCTTGGAAATGATCTGGCACCTCATCTTGAACAGCGAACAGACAATGCTTCAACTCATTCCACCTCTGCCTCTTCACAACATTGCGTGTCCTTTGCCTCTCCTCATCCTCCGCGTCTGAAGGCCTGGGGCTCAAGGTCAAGGACTTGTTGGGGCAGGAAGCCTTGGCCTCATGGAGATACCTGTCCGTTTTGGCTCATTGTGGTGCTGGCGGTTCTCTAGCGAGCAGAAGTGAAGGTGTGGCATAGTTGTGCGTTGCTGGATTTTCAGACTGCACCGTTTGATGCTGTCCAGAATCTGTGAGTGGGTTCCGATCCTTGGAGATTTCCCCTTGACAATGTTCTCCACTGCTCGCCTTTTCTCCTTGGTAGTTACACAGTCAATCTCTTCTTCTGAATCGCTGGAGTGCGAAGAAACACTGCCTGTTGACAAAGAACTTTCACCATCTGAATTTGGATCTTCATTCTCTTGACGTGGCATCTCATGAAGAGGCTGATACCCTCCAAACCAGAACTACTGAGACCCTGAAGGAACTGGGACTCAATGCAGGTACCTTTTGGTCTCTTCTATTGTAATGGGTAGCTTGGTGATCTCGTGGATAGTTATGATGTTGAAGTCCTTACACGCTGGTAGTCCTGCCACTGCTGGTCCACTCGTGTCTTCCAGGTAAAATATTTGTGGTTTCCATGCTGCCTTGCCATAGCTGCATTACATTGTCAGTGTGTGGGTGACCCATTGTATGCAGATAGCTTGGCAGTTGTCAGTTGCATCATTAATTTCCAACGACTCCAGTGCATATCCTTCAGGATTTGGATTGGTAGGATATTTGCACTAGCTCCGGTGTCAATCTTAACCCTGCATGTGTGTTTGCCAACTTTCTTTGGGCACACGATGTTAATGGTAGCAAAAGCTTCCAGTTATTTGACTTCACCAACACAACGTGTCAGGTTCACGATGTGAAATGCTTGCTCCTTTTTTCAGGTCTGTTTCACTGTGGATTTTGTGTATTGGCTTGTGTTTAAGCAGGTCTCTGGAGCTCTCCTTGCTGCTGTTGCCTGTTGCTGCACCTGTTTTCTGTTGGCTTGTGTCCTACTGTGACTCCTGGCTACATCTTTGGAGCCAGATTTCTTGCATAGGCGGGTCCAGTGCCCTTTTGCACTGCTCGCTTTGCACAGATCTTGAAATGGAAGACTACTTCGCGGTGAGTGGGACAAATCACACTTACCACACAGCTTGCTTGTTCCTTTCGACCTGACTGTTGTGCTGATACTGTCGGCTGCATCTAGTGCTAGCAGATGCAGTTGTCCAGCTACAATGGTTTTGTATTTCCTGCCATCTTCGAGCAGTGCATCAATACTGTGGCCTTTCTTTTTCCCCAAGAGATCTTTCTGAAATGCTTCAATGCATGTTGAGGCAATCACCAGCTCCATCTGTCGCTCTGACATCTCTGTTTCTGAGAAATCGCATTCATTGCCCTTACTGCAGCATCTTCTGATGAACTGGTCTATTGATACCTGTGGCTGGTGCCTGTAGGACATCAATTCCAGACGGTGAATTCTAAAATTCATTCTTAACTGGAGCTGATCTTCTAGCACATTCCATATCTTTGCGGGATCTTTCTGGTCGTCTTCAGACAAGCCAGAGGTATTGATTCTGTGTAATCCCTCATTTCCAACTGGTATCAGTATTTTTACAGCCTGTTTCTCTGGTTCTACAATCACTTGGTCTGTGAAGCATTCTTTGTTTAAAAAATTTGAACTCCGATAGGATATCAGTGGCCTTCCAGTTCATGCTGGGAAATTTGGTGTCATATTTCTGCTGTTCTTTTGCATAAAACTTTCTTTAAGATTTGTTCTCTGACTCTGCACTGTTTCCCCTTTAAGAAACTCTGTTATTTAGATTAGCTGCTTGGATGGAGAGTAGCAGGTGTTTGATAGTATTCTCTGTTAATCTTGCTTGCTGCGCTTAAGCCTGAATATTTACAGAGCTGTTCAATAGGCAGTTCAGTTTTGTTTTCAAGAGTTTGTTTATGTTCTTCATGCTTGAGTGGTTTAATGTTTTTTTAGTTGTGGTTGCATGAATGGAGACTCTTCTTCACACTCAAGTGATTTAATGATATTTTTAACATTGGCTGTGTGGATGCAGTGTTCGGCGGTTTCTCATGCCTTTTGCTATCAGACACCTCTTGTAACCTCGATCAGCCTGAGAAAGGAATCGGGTCTTCCCTTTTTTTTTTTACTGAGCTTTTGAGACAAAATCAATTTTTTAAGCACCTCAAAGCTTGTTTTTTAACGGAGATTCTTCATTGGCACAATAACTCACTCGATCACAGGAATTTACTTGCAGCTTGACGTTCATGCTCTGTCTACTGCAGCAGGAGGTTGGTTCTTTTTTTCCACTGTTTGGGCCAGTATTTCTTTAGAACTAACCCTAACCCCCATCCCCGGATCCAGAAAGCAGCCTGCACGGGTTCTCATGCCATGCTTCCCGTGCGGCGGCAGAGCCGCCCACTGCACAGGTAATTGCGGCGGGAAGCGGCCCTTAATTGGGGGTTAATTACCCAGTTAAGGACCTCAATTGGTGGCGGGCTGGGAAGGCAGTTTGCAGGCCTTCCCGTCCCGGATTAAATTTCGGCGGAGGCAGGAAAATCCAGCCCAATATTTCAGGTTTGTGATCTTTCATCAGAAATGAGAAAGTTAGAAATCTCTAACTTTATCTCAGTTCCGATGAAAGGTCACAGACCTAAACATTAACTCTGTTTCTCTCTCCACTGATGCTGCTGGACAGGCTGCGTGTCTCCAACATTTTCAGTTTTTATTTTTAGAAAACAGTGGATTCAGTTAGAGTAAACAGTCGGCTCAACTTGACTTTGGTTCAGCCTCCAATTGGAAATCTCTAAACCAAAGAAGGTGCTGTATTCTTTGCCACTTCAAGCTGATGCCTGACGTGAAAATGACTGTAGATTTAATAAGTATTGGGATCCTGAGACTGGCTGGTTTTCCTGTAGCTGAATTCAAATGAATGCATTTGATTTAAAAAACTAATTGCAAGAATCTGGGGAAAACACGCAGGTGAAGATGAGACACATTTACCAGAGGTACCAGTTTCCATGGATGATTAAGGTACGTTCTGTTGTTCCTTATGGGTTCATTAATGAGAGATTGGCCCTTAAATTTTCACTGTAAATGGGTAGTAATTTTATTTTAACAAGAGCATCATTCAATTCTGTTTGGTAATTAAATTTGTATACTGGGATATTATTTCAGTCAAAAAGCTGAGTGCCCCATAATTCAAACAGAGAACAAACCACATATTGAAAATGAATAGCTTGTGTAAATTACCAGTTTTTATGCAGTTTCAATATACATCCAGATCAGTGAGGGAACCAATATGCATCTGTTATTGTCTCCTGGTTGCTACAGTATATCCACCTAATAGATACTTGTGAAGTATATGAAGGATTGTGATATTATAGCTATTATGGAAACGTGGTTGAGGGATGGGCAGGACTGGCAGCTCAATGTTCCGGGGTACCGATGTTTCCGGCGTGACAGAGGTGGAGGTAGGAGAGGAGGGGGAGTTGCACTATTGATTAGGGAGGACATCACGGCAGTACTTAGAGAGGATATCCCGGGGGGAATGTCCAACGAGGCCATATGGGTAGAACTTAGAAATAAGAAAGGGGTGATCAGTTTGATGGGATTATACTATAGGCCCCCCCAATAGTCAGAGGCAATTGGAGGAGCATATGTGTAGGGAAATCACAGGTAGGTGTAGGAATTATAGGGTTGTAATAGGTGATTTTAACTTCCCTAATATTGACTGGGACTGCCTTAGTGCTAAGGGATCAGATGGGGAAGAATTTGTTAAGTGTGTCCAGGATAGTTTTCTGAAGCAGTATGTCGATGGCCCTACTAGAGAAGGGGCTACACTCGACCTCCTCTTGGAAAATGAGGCTAGGCAGTGGTTGTTCTGTCAGTAGGGGAGCACTTTGGGACCAGTGATCATAACTATGGGTCACCCATACACTGACAAAGCTCTATTAGCTTGTATGCAGATAGCTTGGCAGTTGTCAGTTGCATCATTAATTTCTAACGGCTCCTGTACATATCCTTCAGGATTCGGATTGGTAGGATATTTGCACTAGCTCCAGTGTCAGTCTTAACCCTGAATGTGTGTTTGCCAACTTTCTTTGGGCACACGATGTTAATGGTAGCAAAAGCTTCCAGTTATTTGACTTCAACACAACGTGTCAGGTTCACAATGTGAAACACTTGCTCCTTTTCTCAGGTCTGTTTCACTGTGGATTTTGTGTATTGGCTTGTGTTTAAGCAGGTCTCTGGAGCTCTCCTTGCTGCTGTTGCCTTTTGCTGCACCTGTTTTCTGTTGGCTTGTGTCCTACTGTGACTCCTGGCTACATCTTTGGAGCCAGATTTCTTGCATAGGTAGGCCTAGTGTCCTTTTGCACCGCTCGCTTTGCACAGACCTTGAAATGGAGGACCACTTCGCGATGAGTGGGACAAACCACACTTACCACACAGCAACATCTAAGAAGCATCTGGACAGGTACTTGAATGAGAAAGGCCTAGAGGGATATGGAATTAATGCAGGCAGGTGGGATTAGTATAGATCGGCATTATGGTCGGCATGGACGCGGTAGGCCGAAGGGCCTGTTTCTATGCTATATGACTATGACTCTATGTGGTATGTTATGACCAGATAAGGACAACGTTAGTAATGAACTACAAGTATATGAGGGAGCAAAAGCAATGTGATATTGAAAGTGTAACAATCACTTTTTCTTCCAAAATCAAATGCATTTAAGGAATAGTGTTTATTTCTGCTCCTTTTCTCATAGAAACATAGAAAATAGGAGCAGGAGGAGGCCATTCGGCCCTTCGGGCTTGCTCCGCCATTCAAAAAAGATCATGGCTGATCGTCTAATTCAGTACCCTGTTCCCGCTTTCTCCCCATATCCCTTGATTCATTTGGCATTAAGAAATATATCTATCTCCTTCTTGAATATATTTAATGACTTGGCCTCCACTTCCTTCTGCAGTAGAGAATTCCACAGGTGCACCACCCTCTGAGTGAAGAAATTTCTCCTCATCTCGGTTCTAAATAGCATACCTCATATCCTGAGACTGTGACCCCTGGTTCTGGACTCCCCAGTCATCAGGACTATCTTCCCTGCATCTAGCCTGTCTTGTCCTGTTAGAATTTCATAGGTTTCTATGAGATCCCCTCTCATTCTTCTAAACTCTAGTGAATATAGGCCTAATCGACCCAATCGCTCCTCATACATCAATCCTGCCGTCCCAGGAATTAGCCGAGTAAATCTTCTTTGCACTCCCTCCAAGGCAAGAACACCCTTCCTCAGATGAGGAGACCAAAACTGCACACAGTACTCCAGATGTAGTCTCACCAAGGCCCTGTATAACTGCAGTAAGACATCCTTGCTCCCGTACTCAACTCCTCTTGCAATGAAGGCTAACATACCATGCGCCTTCCTAATTGCTTGCTGCACTTGAATGCTTGCTTTCAGCAACTGGTATACAAGGATACCCAGGTCTCGTTGCACCTCCCCCTTTCCCAATCTATCACCATTTAGATAATCTGACTTTCTGTTTTTACAACCAAAGTGGATAACTTTACATTTATCTACGTTATACTGCATCTGCCATGCATTGTCCAAATCACATTGGAGCCTCTTTGCATCCTCCTCACAGCTCACATTTCCCCCCAGCTTTGTGTCGTCTGCAAACTTGGAAATATTACATTTAGTTCCCTCACCTAAGTTATTAACATATATTGTGAATAGCTGGGGCCCAAGCACTGATCCCTGCGGTACCTCACTAGTCACTGCCTGCCACCCGGAAAAAGACCCGTTTATTCCTACTCTCTGTTTCCTGTCTATCAGCCAATTCTCAATCCATGCCAGTATATCCCATGTGCTTTAATTTTGCACACTAACCTCTTATGTGGGACCTTATCAAATGCTTTCTGAAAATCCAAATACACCACATCCACTGGTTCTCCCTTATCTATTCTACTAGTTACATGCTCAAAAAACTCCAGTAGATTTGTTAAGCATGACTTCCCTTTGGTAAACCCATGCTGACTTTGCCCAATCCCGTTTATGCTTTCTAGGTGTTCTGCTATCACATCCTTTATCATTGACTCTAGCATTTTCCCCACTGCTGATGTAAGGCCAACTGGTCTGCAGTTCCCTGTTTTTTCTCTCCCTCCTTTTTTAAATAGTGGGGTTACATTTGCCACCCTCCAATCTGTGGGAACTGCTCCAGAGTCTATCGAATTTTGGAAGATGACCAATGCATCCACTCTTTCCAGAGCCGCTTCCTTTAGTACTCTGGGATGTAGATTATCAGGCCCTGGGGATTTGTCAGCCTTTAACTTCCCTAGCACTATTTTTTTACTAATACTGATTTCCTTGAGTTCCTCCCTCTCATTAGATCTTTGGTTCCCTAACATTTCTGGGAGGTTATTTGTGTCCTCCTTTGTGAAGACAGAACCAAAGTATGTGTTTAATTGTTCTGCCATTTCTTTGTTCCCCATTATAATTTCCACCGTTTCTGACTGTAAGGGACCTACATTTGTCTTCAGTAATCTTTTTCTCATCACATATTTAGAGAAGCTTTTATATTCAGGTTTTATGTTCCCCGCAGGTTTACTCTCATACTCTATTTTTCCCCATTTAATCAACCTCTTTGTCCTCCTTTGCTGAATTCTAAACTACTCCCAATCCTCAGACTTGCTGCTTTTCTGGCAATTTTTATGCCTCCTCTTTGGATCTAATACTGTCCTTAATTTCTTCTGTAAGCCACGGTTGAGCCACCTTTCCGGTTTTATTTTTGCGCCAGACAGAAATTAATAATGGTTGTAATTCATGCACATGATCTTTAAATATTATCCATTGCCTATCCACTGTCAACCGTTTTAGTAAAGTTCCCCAATCTACCATAGCCAACTCAACTCGCGCCTCATACCTTCATAGTTTCCTTTATTTAGATTCAGGACCCTAGTTTCGGATTCAGACTCATGAGTTTTCTTCTACCTGCTGCCTATTCTGAAGGTGCTGAATTTTTCTCTAGTACAGTTCCACAGGTATTGAACGCTTCTGGTATGTTCTGCAAATGGTTTTCTTCATGTGTGTTCCTAAATAGTGAATGTCAGCAAGCAACTTTATCACAGGGCTTCATTGTTAAGCTTAATCTTCCCATCTGAGGTCCATGCACATCTGTTTCCCACAGAGGTTGTTGCATAGCAATCTGGCATGAGGGGTGTCTAGTTCTCTTGCTTTTCCTAAACTAAGGATACAAAGACCAAAAGTGGTGTCCCTGCCATAGCTTGGGCAGAGATCAGCTAGCTCATCGCAGACACATCTGCACATTCTTGTAAATGTAACACATAGTCTATTTTTTTTATATTTTATACTTTTTATATTCTTTCATGAAATGTGGGCATTGCTGGCAGGTCAACATTTGTTGCCCATTCCTAATTGCCCTTGAATTGAGTGGCTTGCTAGGCCATTTCAGAGGGCAGTTAAGAGTCGACCACTTTGCTGTGGGTCTGGAGTCGCATGTAGGCCAGATCAGGTACGGACAGCAGATTTCCTTCCCTAAAGGACATTAGTGAACCAGGTGGGTTTTTATGACAATCAACGATAGTTTCATGGCACTATTACTGAGACTAGCTTTCAACTCCAGATTTTTAATTAATGGTGGAGGATAAAGAGACTTGTATGTAAAGAGAATAATGGAATACTGCCTCCTAATCAAGTATCTAATTGATTGTTTCAAATGTTTTTATAAACTGCAATAATGGTTCATAACTTTGACCATATGATGGTATTACTGTTTCAAAATCAGAGTGGGTTATTATAAAATAATTGTTATCTTGTGAGGCTCATCGAGGGACAGTCCTGGAGGAAGTTGACAGTCAGTGCACTCCTTGAGATTGCTGTATGAACAGTTTCACTGAAGGATGGGCAATTGTGATGAAACAGATACAGGTTTATCAGAATAATTACTGAGAAATAATGCTGGTGGAATGAATTAATGGGGTATTTTTGGTGTCAGTGTTGACACAGATGTGATGTAGAGCAGAGCAGCTGTCTGCATTGCTACAGTGAACTCAAGCTAGGAGATTGTCCCAGTTTACTAAGTAAGTGCGCCTTGATTTTTGTTGTCTATTTTAATACTGGCAGCAAGGCTGACGAGCATTGCTGAAGGGTCATGCTGATATTTAAGTGCGTGGATGGGCACAGACTCAAAAGTAAGGCAACATTCTTTTTGCAGTACTGTTTATTAAATTTTTAACTCTTAAAAGAAGTATTCTAAAGTATAGATAAAGAATGATGGTTTGTTCAATGCAGTGTCAGTGATATGATAAAAAATAAAAATTAAGTGTTCTATAACCATTGCAAGTGACGACTTGCATGTACTGGGCTGAATTTTATTAGCGCGTCACGCTCCGCAATTTTATGCGCGGGGTTTCATTTAAATACAGGAGCGGAGTGGCCGTCCCTGCAACAGCGTCCGGCGCCACCGGGCAGATGCCGGCACCATTTTTAAAGAGCTTCAAGCCCTTAGCAAAAATATTGCATTTTTAAAAGCATCTTACATGTAAGTGGTTTTTAATAAATAATTGGTAGATGGAGGCCCCTTCCGAAAGTTATTTCATTGCCGACCTGAACTTTCACTCCCAACCTTCTCACATTTGCCCTTCAACCCCTTCCCACCATCCCCACAGCCAATAAAAAATGTTTTCCTCGCTGCCCCTCCCCTTCCGCCCTGAAAGTTTTGTTCCTTACCTCTCCCCACCAATTTCTCTCCTTGGACCTCCATACGGAGTTCCGAAGGTGCGCGAGTTGCGTTTGGCGGCCGTAACGTTGGCGTGGGACGGCCGCTGCCAGCAGGTAAGTCCATTTGCATCTAATCTTTGTTAATTTAAATATTTAGATGAAGGCCCTGCTGCCAAGCGGCAAGGAGGCCGCACAGAGGGTCCCCCACTGCCGATAATACGCAGCAGGCCCTTCTCACCATTGGGGGTCGAGGCAGGCCTCTTCCCGCAGAATTATACAGGCCCCCCCCCCCCCCCGCCGTGACCCACAGCGCAAGGGCTAGTAAAATTCATCCCTCTGTTTCTAATTCTGTAATCATAGGGCACACTGGCCATTAATTTATAAATAATATTTTCCATTTCTGCTGATATCAATAAATATAAGGGGCTGGATTTTACCAGCCCCTCAGCATCGTGGATTGTGGCAGGGAGGCCTGTAAAATGCTTGCAGGAGCGACCCGCCACGACTCCCGACACCAAGAAGGCCCCGCTGGATATTAGCGGGACCTTCATTAAAATATTGAAATGAGCTCACTTAACATGAAAATGCACTAACTGCTGCGGCCGGTGGCCGTCCCACACCAATTTTACGGCCATCGGCTGCAACTTGTATGCCTTTGGAAGAAGAGACACTGGTAAAGGGGGGGAGGAATAATATTATCAGGGCGGGAGAGGGGAGCGGGAAAAACAGTCCTTATTGGCTGTGGGGGTGGTGGGAAGGGGTTTAGGGTGAAAGGGAATAAAGTTCGGGGGGAAAAGGTCATGAGTGAGAACTCACTTTTTTGGGGGGGTATGGCATAAAGCTAATTACTTATACAGTGGGGGGTGGGAGAAGGGATTTGAAGTTTTAATAAAATGGAATTGAGACCATATCACTTTAAAAATGTGAATGTCTCATGAAGGGCTTCAAGCCCTTTAAAAATGGTGCTGGCGTCTGCACGGTAGCGCCAGAAGCCGTACGTCATCAGGGGCGGCCGCTCCGCCCCTTCCATTTAATTGAGCCCCCGTGTGTAATATCGCGGGGGCTGTGCAGCGGCGCGCTGGTAAAATTCAGGCCAGGTTCTCAGTCATTTTGGCTGAGCATTGCTGCTATAACTTTGTAGATTGATTATTATGCTATTGGAAATGGTGTTTTGAATTGGAATAATTATGGGAATGGAGAGAAAATAGAAGGTTTAATGTGATCCTGAAGTTTTCGTATCCATGGTGGTGTCACACAGCTCTTATTTTTGACTTGACATGCCCACCTTCATTAAACCAGTATAGCTGGCTTTAGTCAATGTGATCAGATATAAGCCCAGAAATCTCTGAACGGTAATATACAAACCCGAGCATACCTAATTCCTCTTGTTTTCATTTTAACTGAGGTACTATCCCACTTAAGAAAAAAGGGTTAAAGCCTTTGTTAAAATAGCAGCATGGGGAATTTGATGCAAATGCATTAAGCATTGCTATAACGTCACTCATAGTACAGTGGTTTCCAGACTTTAAGATTTCATTTATTAACCTTGCCATGATTATTGCTGTGATTTGAAGAGAAATATTTTAATTTGCTTCTCATTCATCCCAGCAACTAACCCTATAAGTGTTTTCAATCCGTTGCAGAGAATTATGATTAGCTGAACATGCTTTTTTAAAAATTCATTCATGGGATGTGGGCGTCGCTGGCTAGGCCAGAATTTATTGCCCATCCCTAATTGCCCTTGAGAAGGTGGTGGCGAGCTGCCTTCTTGAACCACTGCAGTTCATGGGAGTAGGTACACCCACAGTGTTGTTAGGAAGGGAGTTCCAAGATTTTGACCTAGTGACAGTGAAGGAATGGTGATATAGTTCCAAGTCAGGATAGTGTGTGACTTGGATGGGAGCTTGCAGGTGGTGTTCCCTTGCATTTGCTGCCCTTGTCCTTCTAGTTGGTAGAGGTCGTGGGTTTGGAAGGTGTTGCCTACGGAGCCTTGGTGCATTGCTGCGGTGCATCTTGCAGATGGTACACACTGCTGCCACTGTGCGTCGGTGATGGAGGGAGTGAATGTTTGTTCGTAGATGGGGTGCCAGTCAAGCGGGCTGCTTTGTCCTCGATAATGTCGAGCTTCTTGAGTGTTGTCGGAACTGCACCCATCCAGGCAAGTGGAGAGTATTCCATCACACTCCTGACCTGTGCCTTGTAGATGGTGGACAGGCTTTGGGGAGTCAGGAGGTGAGTGACTCGCTGCAGGATTCCTAGCCTCAGACCTGCTCTTGTAGCCAAAGTATTTATATGGCTATTCCAGTTCAGTTTCTGGTCAATGGTAGCTCCTAGGTTGTTGATAGTGGGGGATTCAGCGATGGTAATGCCACCTAATGTCAAGGGGAAATGGTTAGATTCTCTCTTGTTGGAGATGGTCATTGCCTGGCACTTGTGTGGTGCGAACGTTACTTGCCACTTATCAGCCCAAGCCTGGATATTGTCCAAGTCTTGCTGCATTTCTACACGGACTGCTTATGCTCATAGTTCTGTTTAGTTTTACAGTACTTTTGTTTGATGTGAAAATACTGAATAGTTTGAAGGTTACAGTGTGCTGGGGAATAGGTTGGTATTTTATCATACAGTAAAAGATATCAACAGAAATCAATGTCAAAAGAAAACAACAATGGAAATTAATGATCATTACCATTCTTTGTCACAACTTTGCTTTTCCAAGGGAGTTCTGATGATGGAGCTCTCTGCTGACGGTCATTTTGGCCCCAGGCTATTGAATTTGAAATGCGGCAACATTTAGACCAGACAAGTTTGCAAGTTCTCCCTGTGTCTGCGTGGGTTTCCTCCGGGTGCTCCAGTTTCCTCCCACATGCCAAAGACTTGCAGGTTGATAGGTTAATTGGCCATTATAAATTGCCCCTAGTAAAGGTAGGTGGTAGGGAAATATAGGGACAGGTGGGGATGTGGTAGGAATATGGGATTAGCGTAGGATTAGTATAAATGGGTGGTTGATGGTCGGCACAGACTCGGTGGGCCAAAGGGCCTGTTTCAGTGCTGTATCTCTAAACTAAACTAAACAACTGAAGCAACTGTTTGTTTGTCTTTGCAGATGGACACTGAGCCCGTGATGGCCGAAGCAACCCAATCACTACAGCAGTTTGAGGCTATTTTACCCAATGGTGTAGAGGAGAAGGAAAAGGAGAATGTAAAAGAGAAGAAAAACAAACCCAGCTTGGAGGATTTGAGTGCTATTGAAGATGAAGAGGTCCTGGATAAAATGGTGTGTTCATTGTAGAAGCCATGATAGGTAGCACAGAATAGTTAAGAATAATTGATTTTAATTGGTTAATTGTATTTTTACCACTGTTAGGATGTTTATTGTCAGTGATTTGTTCATATATGAGCCACCAGTGAATCAATTCCTCAAGTACACTAAAATAAAATTAAAATATTGTAGATGCTGGAAATCTGAAATAAAAACAAGAAATGCTGGAAATGCCCTTTATCAGAACTGACCTGAAACATTAATTCTGCTTCTCTCTCCACAGATACTGACAGACCTGCTGAGTATTTCCAGCATTTCTTGTTTTTACCTTAAGTACACTAAGTAGGAGCAGAAAGCCGAAGATCCATCTCTGTGGTCCAAAGCAAAATACTAATCTAAACTTTGACCTCAGAGCCGAAGCCTTGAAAAAAACTGATATCCCAAGTTATTCAAATATCTTGTCACGATCTACCCATTGAAAAGTTCTGTTATACATTTTAAAAACTTGTGAGTGATGATTTTAAGGGAAAATTAATTGCTTTGTGATTTTTTGACTATAAGATGCAGGATTTTTTTCCTGTACGATATAATTCCAGAGTATTTTTTATTAGATTATTACACTTGATCATGATATTATTGACAGATTTGTTTGATCTACTGATAACTTTAATGAAAAAACCCATTTAAGTAATCGAAAAAAGTTTATCCATCTAGCTACATTAGTCTGAATATGCTTGATCTTGCCAGGCCTAAAAATAGTTGCACCCATATTGGAGAAGGCATTTGGAACTTTGGACATATGCCACTTACAGTAAGATAGGAAGAAAACAAGATACTAATCTAGTGGGGGTTTTATTGACTCAGTAACTAAATGGTACTGGAGTCTTTAGCATGCTCTGAAAAACTGATGCTGGAATATTTAGTGAAT
This sequence comes from Heterodontus francisci, assembly GCF_036365525.1. Classification (NCBI taxonomy): domain Eukaryota; kingdom Metazoa; phylum Chordata; class Chondrichthyes; order Heterodontiformes; family Heterodontidae; genus Heterodontus; species Heterodontus francisci. Next base: position 20,315,632 of record NC_090393.1, read on the forward strand.
GAGGGGAAACTGTAACTAAAGTTTCTACATAATAGTTTCCATTAACCCAGCAAGAGTCAATCACAGTGTTTTAGCTTTGTTTTCACTCTTTTATTCTTCTTTTATTCCTGCCAATTTTATCCCCTTTTCTGCTCTTGTAGGAAATTGTTCTATGGGTGTTGATCTAGTACCTCATCCAAGTGTTTATTCTTCACGTTATCTTATTTAATGAGCATAAGCAAACTTTTCAACTGTGGTTGAGCATCACTGCCAAGTCCTATTCTGTGATTCCCCTGTGTCCACATGCATGCATTTCCAGTGGGGTTGCTGAATAGTGATCAAGAGTGGTAACCTTGACAGATTTTTCCGTAGCCCAATATCACCAAAGCCAATTGTAGAACCCCTACTGACACCCTGGTTGAAATCAACTAACTCAGCATAGGTTGAGAATGAAATCTGGGACTTTCCTGTCTGTGTAGTACATCTCTACACACTGCCTTAACCAGTTGAGGTACTGAGAGTCTTTGTCTTGTAGTTTTAGCAGAACAGAGGAACAAAAGATCTGTTTCCAATAAAATATTACGACGTTATAATACTGTTTTCTCCACCTATATTCTGAAGCTTGATGTAACAACAGATTTTGAAAAAAGGAAGATGATTCGAGCTGCAATGAGGGAGCTCCGGAAAAAGAAAAGAGGTAAGTGGCTTAAATGATTCTGCAAATGTGGAATTGCCAGTCTTAGACATGCTACAGTTGGAAGATCCCAGATGGAAGCCAGGCACATTGAAGAATAGTGTAAGACTCTATTGAGATATAAAAGTCTACTTGTCCCTGATGGACAGGGCGAAAGTCTCATTGTAATTAAGTAGAGTCCTAACTGGAAAGTGTCTGGATAGTCTGAACTAATTTCTCAATGGACATCAGCAATGCTAACTTTAAAATTTAGTTGCTGTGCGTGACCCTTTTTTAATAGTGCAGGGACCCTTTAAATTTTTTTGTACAGACGTGCGCATGTATTATTTATCCCAGAACAAGGCCTACATGGTACCTGTCAGGCTGCTGCGCTGGTGCGCACCTGCATAGCTTAGTGAGAGCATTAGACATGAGTATAGCACATATTTATTTTCATAATGGATAATGCAGTAGGTGGTGGCGATATTCCTTCATATTCAAAAATTGTAATCCCATTTTGAAGAGAAACGGGCATAAGTCTTCTTTGAACTGAGAGAGATACAATTCCCCTGCTTATTTAATTAACCTCAACAGCCTGTCTGGCTGCAACAGCTTGCAGCTGTACATGCTTACATTTTTACTGCTTCTCTTTCAGTAGATGTACATTCTGATGATCCTACCAGCTGACACCACTCTGTATTGCACCTCACGAGTTTGTTTAGTCAGCTGTAAGGTTTCCCCAGCTAACTGCTTAATATTCCATAGCTCAGTCATCCTTGTATTGCTTTCGCTGACCATCCTGCATCTGCCTGTTTTGTTCCAATTTACTGTGCAGAACCTTTTTTGGCATTCTGGAATCTTCTATATAGCTGACATATCCTGACCAGCATTGCTGTGGTCTTATCAACATGTCCTCAATACTTATAGTCTTGGTGTGATCAAGGATCTTGCTGTTAGTAACTTTGTCTTGCCATATAATCTGTATGATGGACCTCAGATGTTGTGGTGGATCTTGTCAGGCTATAGATGAGAACGAAATAACTGGCAATAATATAGCACCATTCATTCCCTCAGGATGCTCATGCCTTCAGGATGTCCCCAGTGCACTTCGCTATCAATGAATTACTTTTATTGCTGCTATTAAAAGCACACAAGAAAAATTGCAAAGTTACACTTTTTGGCGCAGCGGCACAGTGGCGCAGTGGTTAGCACCGCAGCCTCACAGCTCCAGGGACCCGGGTTCGATTTTGGGTACTGCCTGTGTGGAGTTTGCAAGTTCTCCCTGTGTCTGCGTGGGTTTTCTCCGGGTGCTCCGGTTTCCTCCCACAAGCCAAAAGACTTGCAGGTTGGTAGGTAAATTGGCCATTATAAATTGTCACTAGTATAGGCAGGTGGTAGGGAAATATAGGGACAGGTGGGGACGTTTGGTAGGAATATGGGATTAGTGTAGGATTAGTATAAAATGGGTGGTTGATGGTCGGCACAGACTCGGTGGGCCGAAGGGCCTGTTTCAGTGCTGCATCTCTAATCTAATCTAATCTACACCCATAAGCGACTACATGCCAACAGTTTAACTTCAGTAATGGGGGAAACTTCTAGAAACAATGGGCTGAATTTTATGTGGCGGCAGCTGTAATAAATGGTGGCCTGCATACGTGCGGGCTTTACTCAGCGGTTCATTTACAGGGGACAGGTGGTCCATCCCCATCAACGGCGTCAGGCGCCACTGCACAGGTGCCGACGCCGTTTTTAAAGGGCTTCAAGCCCCATTATTACAATTTAAAGTTTTACAGGGAAAGTTCATTACAACCTATTGAAAACAAATTACATACATGTTTCCAGCCCCTCTTCCACCCTGCCTCCCACAATAGCCATACACTCATTCCTTGCCCTCTGCTCCTCCAAATACTTACCTTGTGTACCTGACCTTCGCCACCATCCCCTCAACCAACCACATTAGTTTGGGCCTACTCCTCCCCTTCCCGCACTGAAATACTTACTTGCTCCCCCTCCCCACCAGTGTCCCACTTCGGATCGCCAAGTGTTGGGGAGGCCACCACGAGGCCTTCCACCGCTGGCACTATGGGGCCGGACCTTCCTGGCGTCGAAGTCTGTGGCGGGCCTTCCTGGAGCCATTTTCTGGGCCCCCACCCCGCCGCAACCCCCGACACCAGGGGGGCCTCTAAAATCCAGCCCAATAATTTGGGACAAAATTAAAAGTCATTTAAACAAATGCAGGTTAATTAAGGAAAACCAGCACAGATTTGTTAAGGGAAATTGTGTTTAACTAATTTACTGGAATTTTTTTGAAGGGCTAACAGAGAGGGTTGATGAGGGTAATGCTGTTGATGTGGTGTACATGGACTTCCAAAAAGCATTTGATACAGTACCGCACAACAGACTTGTGAGCAAAGTTATAGCTCATGGAATAATAAGGACAGTAACAACATGGATACAAAATTGACTGAATGATAGGAAACAGAGAGTAGTGGTTAATGGATGCTTTTCAGACTGGAAAAAGGTTTGTAGTGGAGTTCCCCAGGGGTCAGCGTTGGGACCCTTGCTCTTCCTGATATAGATTAATGACCTAGACCTTGGTGTACAGAGCATAATTTCAAAATTTACAGATGATACAAAACTTGGAAGCATTGTGAACTGTGAGAAAGATTATGTGGAACTTCAAAAGGACATAGACAAGTTGGTGGAATGGGCAGACAAGTGGCAGATGAAGCTCAATGCGGAGAAGTATGAAGTGTGAAGTGACTCATTTTGGTAGGAAGAACACAGAAAAACAATATAAAATAAAGGGTAAAACTCTAAAGGGGGTGCAGGAGCAGAGGGACCTGGGTATATATGTGCATAAGTCATTAAACGTGGCAGGACAGGTTGCGAGAGCAGTTTAGTTACTAAAGCATACAGTATCCTAGACTTTATTAATAGGGGCATAGAGTACAAGAGCAAGGAGTTTGTGTTAAACTTGTATAAAACACTGGTTTGGCCTCAATTGAAGTATTGCATCCAGTTCTGGGCGCCGCATTCAAGGAAAGATGTGAAGGATTGGAGAGAGTACAGAAAAGATTCACGAGAATGGTTCCAGGGTTGAGGAACTTCATTTATGAAGATAGATTGGAGAAGTTGGGACTGTTTTCCTTGGAGAAGAGAAGGCTGAGAGGCGATTTGATTGAGGTATTCAAAATCATTAGGGGTGTAGACAGTGTAGATAGGGAAAATAAAAGCAAAATACTGCGGATGCTGGAAATCTGAAATAAAAACAATAAATGCTGGAAATACTCAGCAGGTCTGGCAGCATCTGTGGAGAGAGAAGCAGAGTTAACATTTCAGGTCAGTGACCCTTCAGAACTAGCAAATATTAGAAATGTAAAAGTTTATAAGCAAGTAAAGCAGGGGTGGGGCAAGAGATAACAAAGGAGAAGGTGTTGATAGGACAAGGTCACAGAATAGCTGACCAGAAGGTCATGGAGCAAAGGCGAACAATATGTTAATGGTGTGTTGAAAGACAAAGCATTAGTACAGATAGGGTGTTAACGGACTGAAAATTGAACAGCCGCAAGTACAAACATGAAAAAAACAGTGGGTAAGCAAACTGAACAAACTAAGATGAAATAAAATAAAATAAACACAAAAAATAATTTTAAAAAGGGAAAAGAAAAAAATAACTAAAAATAAAAGTAAAATGGGGGGCCCGTCATACTCTGAAATTATTGAACTCAATGTTCAGTCTGGCAGGCTGTAGTGTGCCTAATCGGTAAATGAGATGCTGTTCCTTGAGCTTGCGTTGATGTTCACTGGATAGATAGGGAAAAGCTGTTCCCACTCGTGAAAGATCAAGAACAAGAGGGCACAAATTTAAGGTAATTGGCGAAAGAAGCAATGGCGACTGGAGGAAAAACTTTTTCACGCAGTGATTGGTTAAGATCTGAAACGCACTGCGGGAGCGTGTGGCGGAGGCAGGTTCAATCAAGGCATTCAAAAGGGAATTAGATAGTTCTCTGAAAAGTAAGAATGTGCATAGTTATTGGGAGAAGCAGGGGAATGGCACTACGTCAAATGCTCATTAGGAGAGCTGGTGCAGAGACAATAGGCTGAATTTTTATAGCTCGCTGCCAAGAACAGTGGCAAGCTTCCAAGACAGCGCGACACGCGCATGAGCCATGCGCCGTGGAGCCACCACAAAATTTTGCGCGGCGGCTTATTAACATGGAGGGGGTGGAACACCCGCACCCGATGACATAGAGGGGGCGGGCGCATCATCCCCAGCAACGGCTTCAATCCCTTACCAATAATTTAAATTTTTAAAGTGAAATGGATGTGAAATTAACATTTCTAAGTTTACTAAAATATTGAAGGCCGTCTCCCACCCCCACCAATGACCAAACAGTTCAGTTATTGCCGTTTCCCCACTAAAAAAAATTTTGTTCCCATCCCGAACCTCCCCCCCCCCACCCCCCCCGAACTTCATTACCTTTGCCCTTCAACCCCTTCCCACCATCCCCTCAACCAGTAGTAACAGTATTCTCTGCTCCGCCACCTCCCCCCCCCGAAAATTTCACTCCTCCCCCCTCCCCACCAATGTTACGCTTTGGATCTCCGAACGGAGATCCGAAGGCGTGGGACTTCTGGCAACCAGCCGAAATATCGGCGTGGGATGGCCATCGCGACAAGGAAGGTAATTATTTATTTATTAGCATTGATTTTAACATGTAAATTAAGATTTTTCTTGCTGAGCAGTGGGGGGACCGCCCCAAGGCCTTGCTGCCGCTGGTAAAATGGGGCGGGGCCTTCCAGCATCGAAGCCTGTGGCGGGCCTCTCCCAAATGTATGTTCCTAGCCCCCCCCGCCATGACCCCCGACATCGGGGAGCTGGTAAAATTCAGTCTGATGGGTCAAATGGCCTCCTTCTGTGCTGAAACAATTTCTGTGAAGATTGTTTATGCCGTTCTGGACAGGTAGAAAGAGCCTGTATTCGGTATCTTGTCTGAAATATCGCACCTCTGACAATGCCGCACCCCTTCAGTACGCTGGCACAGGCATGATGGGCTGAATGGCCTCATTCTGTGCCATATCATTCTCTGTTTCTATGTATTGAAGTGTCAGCCCAGATTATGTGCTCATGTCCTGAAGTGGTGATAACATGTTCATTTAGAAGGGTGATGATTACAACAACCCTGTATACTTTTATCATTGTTGTGAGCTTAATCCCTTGCTGTACACAAATCATTTTGTTTTAAGTCTCTTGAAACAGAACTGCTTTTTCTGTTATGTGAGAGCACTTCATGTCCATTAGTGTATCACTGTCAACACACTACCAGATAAGTGAGCCAGTAGGTGCAAATGATGTCACTGGATTAGAAATGGTCTGGAACTAGCAAGCAGAGTAATCTTTTATTTTGTTTCTTTGATATCATGCCATCATAGATGATCTTTTGGATGGGGCGCTTACCGGTGACAAAGAATGTCTGCCTATAGGTGTTAGGAGTCCAATAATTTTCATTTATTCACGAAACTAGACAAATATACTATACAATATTCACATTATCTGCTTATTCAGAGAGGCTTTAAACCATGTTCCTGTCACTATGGATCTTCTGAAAATAAAAACTGTATATTCACAAAATACAAAAAAAAATTTAATAGCCATGTGGCAGATTTGAATAAAATGTTTTAATTTATGTGGATCATCTAATTTTCTTTGATTGAGGTGGAATAGGAAAAAACCCTCAGTTAATTGTTAAGGGTTATAATCTGCATAATCATCAAGAGTGGAAGATTACTGTGGGAGGGAAAATATAAGTTAATACTCAATACACATGCTAATTTTCAGTTTCCGAAGTATTTATTTTTGAGGAAAGTAAGACTATTATGTTACTGAGGACAAAAATTATAGTTACGAATAGCAATAAGAAAAATATGTTGTTCACCTTTTATTGGCAATCTTCATTATCTGCTTTTTTCAGGTTTGCAGAACAAAATATAATATTATTGGAGAGCAGAAGAGGTTCAGCCTAATTTTGTTCAGTATTGTCACCAAGGATTAATGTAGTATGTCAGCAATAGATGTGTAGGGCAGATGTGCCCATGAACTAATCTTTAGAGTTGTGCCTAAATGTACAACTTTCCATTAGATATTGGACATTGTTGATGTAAGCTGAAGGGGCTGTGGTGCTGCAGCTTCTTACAGTTGTTTTTTTTTTGCCTCTCCAGATGAGAGAGAGAAAGAGCGTGAAATGAGACTACGGGAACTGAAGCAGAAAACAGAAGAGGAGAAGAAAGCAAAGTCTTTAAATGCTGCTGAAATGACTGTATCTAAAACACAAAAATCTGCAGATGGGAAGACTGTCACGTCCATGTCAAAGACTGAGAGAATCTCCCAGTCGGGTAATGGGATAAATATTGCATAGTGAAGTTTCGGAGGGCAACAGTGATCACTGGTATATTGTAGAACACATGGATATCTTGGAACAGTTGGCTTTGGGCCACATGTAATATTTGGCTAAACACTACTGCAATTGCAGCCCATGGTAATGTTTTTTTACAGTAGGACTGAAGTCGTGGGGGGGATTTTATGTTCTCCCCCCAAGGCGAGTTTGGAGGCAGGGAGAGCATTTAATCAGGCAGGATGCCCCACCACCTTCCTACCGCCACCCCAATTAAGTCCGTGGTGGGAAGGCCCATGGCCGACCTACCCACCCCGCAGCCAATTGAAGTCCTTAAGTGGCAATTAATGCCCAATTAAGGGCCTCAACCCACCGCTGGTATTAGCCCAGCGGTGGGTGGGCCTGTCGCCACATGGGGAATACATCAAGCAAACCCATGCAAGTGCTTGTCGGCTCCAGGTTGGGGGGAGGGGGGGGAATCGGGGTCCCTTGTTAAAAGGTACTTAGTGCCTGATCAAGGAACCCGGCATCGGAAGGGAAGGGCCCGCTCTGAGCCATCCTCCTGCCCTTGCTGCCGATCTGTCCACTATAACCCCTCCCCCGTGACCCACACCCAGCGAAATCCCTCCCGCCCTGACTCACCTGTGGCCTGGGTCCCTCAGCAATCCACGGCTACCAGTGGTTCCATTACCGGCAGCAGCAATTGCCTCCACAGTGGCGCTGCTAGAGGTTGGCAGCTCTCAGCAGGCGGGACTTCAGTTGCCAACTCCTTAATCCTGGGGAAGGTCTGCCACTGTCCACTTAAGTGCCTAATTGGCATGTAATGCGGCAGGCCTTCGTCAGAGGAGATGATGCAGGGCTCTCACTGGCTCTTCAGCCAGTGGCCGAAACCCTCATCGCCTACATAAAATGCCCCCCCCCCCCCCACCCCCTCCGTAATCATTAAACTGGCAGTCATGCACAAGCAATGTTAACCAAATCACCAACAGATTCTTCTTTATTTAGCTAAAGACTTTGGAGTCAAAAAGTTGAGAAGAATTCTAAAATAAGATGTTGTCCAGAAGGTATGGTAAAGGACTACTAAATTGACACTTGGATTAGATACTTCACCCCGAGGAGATTTTCTGCAAAGTAGGCATGCTTATGCTGGAGAAAAGAAGACTCAGAGAAGATCTAATTGAGATATCGAAGATTTAAGGAGTATTGATAAAATGAATTAATATTTTTGATATGTGTTCACAAACTCTGCAAAACATGGGTTATGTGCTGAACCTCAGGAAAAGGAAAGCAAAATGTTTAATTTTAATTACTTTACGCGAGGGTTGTGAATATATGGAAGAAAATGGCCCGAGGGGCACTTAAGGTGGACAATATTGGAAAATTCATGAGGAAACAAGATAGGTATTTGGCAGAGAAAGTGATCAAGGCATATTAGAGCCACAGTAGTTGGAGTATTTGGAGCTGGCTAGGCGGGCCACAATGGTGTTGTCCAGTCCTATGCATTCCTATGTTCTTGCTGTGCACCAAGCAACTAGACTGAGAAATGCTACGCTACCACTCATCAGTATTAGAAAGGGGCTTGCCTTGTATATTGTTAAGTACTTAAACGCCTTTTACAAAAACAACTTGTATTTATATAGCACCTTTACCATAATAAAACATCCCAAGGCTCTTCACAGGAGCATTATAAAGTAAAATTTGACACCTAGTCCCGTAAAACAGTATTATGCCAGTTGGCAAAAACTTGATCAAAGAGATAGGTTTTAATGAGACTCTTAAAGAAGGAAAGAGAGGCAGAGGTTTAGGGAGGGAATTCCACAGCTTAGGGCCTAGGCAGCTGAAGGCATTGCCACCAATGGTGGAGTGATTAAAATCAAGGATGCTCAAGAGACCAGAATTAGATGAGTGCAGATATTTTAGAGGGTTGTGGCGCTGGAGGAGATTACAGAGACTGGGACAGGAGAGGCCATGGGGGGGATTTGAAAATGAGGATGAGAATTCTAAAATTGAGACATTGCTTGCCCGGGAGCCAATGTAGGTTAGCAAGCACAGGGTTGGTGGGTGATCAGGACTTGGTGTGAGTTAGGACAGAGGCAGCAGAGTTTGGATGACAAGTTTACAGGGGATAGCTTGTGGGAGGATTGCCCAGGAGTGCATTGGAATAGTCAAGTCTACAGATAACAAAGGCATGGATAAGGGTTTCGGTGGCAGATGAGCTGAGGCAGGAGCGGAGTCGGAAGATGTTATGGAGATGGAAAGAGGCGGTCTTAGTGATGACTCAGATGTATGGTTGGAAGCTCATCTCTGGATCAAATATGACACTAAGGTTGCAAACAGCCTGGTTTAGCCTCAGACACTTGCCAGGAAGAGGGATGGAGTTGGTAGCTAGGGAAAGGAGCAAGTGGCAGGGACCGAAGACAAAGGCTTCGTCTTCCCAACATTTAATGGGAGGAAATTTCTGCTCATGCAGTACTGGATGTCTGACAAGCAGTCTGATAATTTAGCAAAAGTGGAGGAGTTGATAGGGATAGTAGTGAGGTAGAGCTGGGTGTTGTCAGCATACATGTGAAAACTAATGTTTTGTTTTCGGATGATTTCACTGGGAGGCAGCATGTAGATGAGAAATAGTAGAGGGCCATGGATAGATCCTTGGGCGACACCAGAGGTAACAATGTCAGAGCAGGAAGAGAAATCATTGTAGGTCACATATTCATGTTTTATTTTTGTGACCTGCAAACTGAAGGTGCAATTTATACACTAAAAAATATAAGACAAAGATTCTAATAGCTAGTCTATGTGTGGCTATCCTTCATATGAAGGATAACTAAGAAGTTTCTTTGGTCTTCCAGAGTATCTGCTGAGCCCAGTCTAAAAACCACTGGTTGTCATGCACTGGTCATGGTTTTGGATGATCTGGTTGGAGTCAGTTGGAAGTTGTGGTTTGCTGTTTCCTCACTTTCCTGGGGTAATACGTATTTAACACTAGGCTAGGGAGGATTACACACTCAGAGAAGGCAGTCAGGTGTTATAGGGAGAGCTTGACCAGCTTTGTACCTCTTCTGAACTGACAACTGAAGCTCAATACAGACAAAGGCATTGAATATGTGAATTAATAATAGCGTAAATGTGTACTCAGTGGGTGGAATAGAACTTAACCAAGGGGCATATTGAAAGAGAGCTAGGGAGTGTTACTTGACTCATCGGGGGGGGGATTTTAACATGGGTAAGTGCATGGCTTTGGGTGCGAGTGGAGTGGTTAAGTTATGGAAAAATGAAAGTGTGTTGGGAATGCACTCCAATCCCCAACTTGCGCATTTAACTCCAACGTGTTAGGCTGTGGGTTGTCAATTTCAGTATGTTAATCAGAAATAAAAACAGAATGCTGGACATATTCATCAGGTCAGGCAGCATATGTGGAGAGAGAAACAGAGTTAACGTTTGAGGTCAATGACCTTTTGTCAGAATTGTAAAAAGTTAGAGATATAACAGGTTTTAGGCCCTTCCTGTGCAAGCACCTGCCCTTTTACCTCTTCCCTTCACACCATCCAGGGCCCTAAACTCTCCCTCCAGCTGAACCAGTGCTTTACTTGAACTTCTTTCAATTTAGTATATTGTATTTGCCACTCACGATGCTCTGTAATGGGGAGACCAAATGCAGATTGGGTGACTGCTCTGTGGAACACCTCCATTCTGTCCGCAAGCTTGACCCTGAGCTTCGAGTTGCCTGTCATTTTAATTCTCCTCTCCACTCCAACTCTGATCTCTGTCCTTGTTCTCCTACACTGTTCCAATGAAACTCAGCATAATCTTGAAGAACAGCACCTCACCTTCCGATTAGGCACTTTACAGCCTTCCGGACTTAACATTGAGTTCGACAATTTCAGATCATAACCACTGCTCACAGTTTTTCAGACAGCAGCCATTGGTGATGATTCTGCATTTACACCTCCTCTAGACCCATCATTTGTTTCTTTACTTGTCCCGTTATCATGTCCTTTTGCCTTGCTCCATCATCCCTTTTGTCATTTAATCTCACTTGCCTTCCATCCTCTCACAGACCTTCCCTTTTGTTCTTTCCTTCCCTTCCCCCTTTCCCTGCCTCTGTACTTGCTTAAAATCTGTCACATCTCTAACTTTTTCTAGTTCCAGTTTAACTGTGGACCAACAGTTTTTCCAGGCTTCCTGGAACTCGCCAGTGAAAACAAGGTGAGGACACAGTAGCAATTGAAGGCATGGAAGACACAACGGGGAAATATACCCATAATACTGACATCATACTGCTGCTTTCTTGCCAGTTTGTGTCAAAGGCTTTGTTCACAATACTGGTGCTGAAAGGTTACTTTCTCAACTTCGGAGGTGTCATCTATACTTTGAAAATTTGCACTTTGGAACTCTGATCTATCAGATCAGCATGGGTGCCACTTGTGGTGTGTTACTTTAGACCTCAGATGAGGATCAAGGTGATCAGCAGGAACCGCACCAGCAGGAGCAACAACAACATGCTATTCACAGACCTGCAGCTCCACGGGAGAGAGGGGATCAACAGAGAGGCGCAGCTCTCAGGAGGCCATACCCAGCAAAAAGGTCTGCAGGCAGAGGTAAGGCTTCCTCAGCATATCAGAATACCAATGTCTCATGAGGCTCAGGATGTCACGTCAGATAGTGGCAGACATTTGCAGCCTGCTGAAACAAGACCTTCTGCCAAGTGGACCTGGTGGCCACACTTTACCAGTGACTGATAGCATCACCACCAACCTCAACTTCTTTGCCTCTGGATCCTTCCAGGGCTGTGCTGGAGACATTTGCAGGATTTCTCAGTCGGCACGTCCGAAAAATGCATAAGATAGGTGACAGATGGCTTGTTTACCAGAGCCAGCAATTATATACATTTTTCCTGTGATGAAGCTAGTCAGCGTGAGCAGGCGCTCGGGTTTCTGGCTCTGGCTGGTTTCCCACAGGTGCAGGATATCATTGACTGCATTCATGTGGCAATAAAGGTACCCTCAGATGACCCAGGAGTATTCATCAACCACAAGGGCTTCTACTCCATCAGCGTGCAACTAGTGCGCAACCACAAAGAAGTTTATGCAGCTGTACGCAAGATTCCCGAGCAGCTGCCATGATGCTTTTGTCCTGCGGTAGTCCACCCTCCCTGATCTCTTTGCACTTTGAAGCAGACATATTGGCAGGCTGCTTGGAGGTGAGGGACATTCACTTAAAACTTTGCTGATGACACCTGTGAGGAACCCAACCAATGAGGCCCAGGAGCATTATAGTGAAAGCTGTACAACAACCAGATGTTAATTTGAGCAAACCATCTGCCGGCTGAAGATGTGCTTCAGGTGCCTGGTCAGATCTGGAAGCACTCTTCTGCACACAACAGCCAGGATCCCCAGAATGGTCTTGATGTCCTGCACTCTGCACAGCATTACACAGCAGCAAGGTTTGGACCTGAAGGAGGAACCAGGTGCAAAGCACAGAGCCACTTCAGATGATTCTGCAGAGGAGGCAGAATGTGATGTGGCCAGTGCACCAGCAGCAGCACTCTTTGACGTCCTCATTTTTGGACGGTCCTCTTAGGCTGCACCAGTCCACCCATCTGACAACCACATGCAAAGCTACTTAACCCATCAACCACACCCCCTCCCAATGATGCTAATACAAAGCAGTCCTGCAAACCACCAAGCATCCCTTTCATAATCTCCCATTGCTCAGCATCAGTTTATGTCTTACCATTCATAAGCAAAAGGCCACTTGTGTACCAGCAACCAAAACTGGCAAGACAGGAAAGTGGTGGACAGAGATAATATTTATGTGGCTCAAAAATAAAACAAACTTAACATTCTAACTTCGTGTAACACACCCATGTGCATACCTTTGTGCAACTACAAATCTGGACTATTCCTCTTCCTAGCACTTCTGTGTGGTGCACCTGCTGTGGCTTCAGTGGAGATAGAGGCAGACTGTGCAGATCACTGACCTGACTGCTGAGATGCCCTTGGCTGATGTCCTCTGGGTTTTGGAGCCTGTGAGGGCCCTGCCAAAGACTGCTGCACCGGAACCTATGCAAGGACAGACTCAGCTATTAGGGCACGAGACAGCATGTGGGGTACTGACTGAGGAATTGCGGGTGTGGGGAGGAGGCAGTGAGTGAGAAGTGGAAGCGCTTTGAGCTGAGCCCCTAATTCCATGTCCCGTTTCACCATCATTCCACTCATGGCCCACCCACGCCTCACTGCTAGCAATGAACAGGAGAACACTTTGCTGCAGATCAGTGGAGCATTAAACAGCCAAAGCTAGGGTATTGTTCCACTTATTTAAATTGGCGTTCATAGCATGTAAGCCATTGGTGAAGGCCTACGATTGCTGCATTGGAGGGTCCATGCAGGTGGTCTCTCTTTCCATGGAGGAAGACATCATTGCAAAGGACTGTGACATCATGCCAGTCATGCTTGAGATGAACTCTTCCAATCTCTCTGTAAGCGTGCTCAATGCAGTTGGAACACCTGCCAGTACATAACAAATTTTTTGCTGCTGCTCCAGAGGTATAGTATTTTTTGACTGCCCTGTTGTAAAGCATCTGCATCCAGCTGAACAGAGCTTGGAGCATCCTGTGGCCTCCATGGACTTTCCACTGCTGTCTCTGTCTTCACCATCTGCTCTTGCTCACTTGTGATGTGTGAGTCACCAGATGAAAACCCAACTGCCTTACTGCTCCCACTGAAATGTGAGTATGTGAGCTGGTGCATGATCTCCATGAGTCCTGTGGCACTCCACCCTCAGAGGGAGTGACCTCCTCTCAGGAGTCATCGTCGTTGTTATCCCCGGACCACCTCAGGCAGGATGCTTGAAGGCCCCGTGGGATTCTAAAGACGTGAAGTAGAACTGTCAAGGTAAGAATGTTTTAAGCAATCATTATGCACGTGATCATATTTCACTCACTTTGAAATCAAGTCAACATGAGTGAGTGTTGTATGCCATGTGAATGTCTGATATTTAATCATGCCACTAGGTAGCTGGGAAGCCCCATCTCTGATGGCCAGGCATGCCAGGACTCCACTGATGTCCAGCACTGCCTCCTCTTCAGCTGTCAGTTACAAGATGGCTGGAAAGCCAACTGTATTCTCTGCCTGTCCTTTGAGCTGTGTGCTCTCTTCTGCAAGGAGGGAAAGAAGAGACCTATGAGTGAGAGTAATGGCATGTGTTGAAAGGATGGATGATTATTGTAGTATAAGGATGTAAAGGGCTAATGCTGAAGACAGTGAGAGCAACCCCTATCAACCCTATCACTGTAAGAGTGATGATGCCATAGTCACATGAGGTTAGGCTGGAGAGGAGGAGTCAGCACGAAGGATGCTAGCTTAAGAGACTTGTTGAGAGTGTATATAGTATTATGTAAATAATAAACAGTTCTTAGTTGACCTTATCCTGAGTCTGAGACTTTCTCCAGAATGTCCTTTTTACACTACTAAATACAACAACAACATGCAACAATTATGAGGGTGAGGCATGACATTACATAAGGATGAGGGTGAGTATCAGTGGTAGATGCGGAGATGGGGATGTGAGGAAGTGCATAGACAGCGAGGGATGGGTATATCTGCAAGGTAACTTGGTGTGAAGAGTGATGTGCTGGAGTAGGCTTGAGAAAGCAGAGTGAGGGGGTTGGAGTGATACATTCACCTATATTCTGAGATGTGTATCACTGCACTCACCTGTCCTGCCCTGCTTAGGTCATTAAACCGCTTTTGGCATTGAGTCCACGAGCTGCTGCTGACCTCATGAGCAACTGCCAGCCATGCCATTTTTTGTTTCACTTTCTCCTGTCAGCAGGGAAGAGTATCTCCATGTGGCCCCTTACAGACAGCACATCCAGGGAGGCATCTCTAAAATGAGGCACAGCCTTTGAGCTTCTGAACTTCATTCTGCCAGCTGCTTCTGTTGTGTTCCTGGTTGCAAACTCCAAATTGCATGTTTGGAATGTCCCTTTTAAATACTAGAGTTGAAATCATCTCCACCCTGCTCCTAGCACATTGCGAGGTTAAAATCCAACCCAATGTGAAGTGGAGGAAATAAACAAAGTCATAATGTTCCAATGTGAAATTAGTTAAACTGAAAGCCCAGAAGTTAGGTTAGGCCCTGCAATGCCCTGATCAGCCTATGCCTGGAGTATTGTGTACAGTTCTGGTCCTTGGAACGTAAGGGAATATAAAAGCAGTTTACAGGAGAGCATTGCTGTCTGAGGGAGTTGCTGTGAGGCAGCAAGGGCTCTCCAGCCTTGAAAAGAAACATTTTAGAAGGGAACATGCAGATAGATCAGATTCTTAATAAAATAGTGAATGTAAACATGAAAAATATCATCACACAGACCAGAAAAGACATGATTCAGAGTGTAAAATGCAAATTTAGTTTACACAGCGGGTGATTCACAGCTGGAATGGATTGTCAGAAAGAATGGTTGAGACTACTGGACTCAGTTAAGAAGCAACTAGGGGCTGTAATGGAAAGAAGGTAGAGTTGTTATTCCAGAAGGGGGAAATTAAATAGGCTGAAAGACCTTCATCTACACCTACCTTGTGATCATGATAGCAAAAGAAATTCCAACCATTCCTCCTTCCTATTTCTTCACTATTTTGGAATCAAGACCCACTACTCCATTTCATCTAATTCATTCTTTCTCAATATCTCAAAATGATGGAACGATTTACATTTCTCAGTCTTCTGTTCCTCTTATAAGCTACAAGTTTTTTAAACTGGAGCTTGGTGTAACGTCAGCACCTCTTATTGAATTACTTTGTCTTCTTTCTTCCTGTTTTTCAAGCTTGATGCACTATGGACTAGAGCCTTTATCTACAGTTCTCAATTTAAAAAAAAAATCGATGCTCAGTTATGGTGGTGTTGGGTCAATACTAATTCCCTTGTAATATCCAGAATTACTGAAAATTATTCTGGTATTTCAGATGGTGGCAACAGAACTTTGCGAACTACCACTGTGGAGTCTAGCATTGTAAAGAAAACTGATGGTAAGTAGAATAAGTTAGACTAATATGAACTCTTGAACTATGTTCAACTCTGCTAAATCTGAAACAGCAGGATCTTGGATTAGGACATGATATTCGAGGGAAACAAAGCTGTCCCACATCTCAGTTGGTAACTGCACTGGTACTTGTGAAGCTCAATTGTGGAACTCAGTTTTACAAACATGGAAGCCCAGGTTTGATCTTCAGTTTCAGCAAAGGCAGCTGTTGTGATGCTGCAGTTGGTCTCAGAGCCCTTGGTTGGGAGGGGAAAAAAGTAGCCAGAATTGCTGCCCTGAATGCAGTTCAGTGACCCATGCTAAAAAGTGCGTATGTTAATGTCAGGTGAGGACATGATCAGGCTTGGCTATGATGCATTCCACAAATTAATAGTCTGACAGCACTCACTATAATGACTGGCAAGGCTGACATATCAAGAATGGTTACTTGTCCTGGGAGTTGAAAGTTGGGGGACACATGGAAACATAACCTAAATAAGTCAGCAACACAAAAAAAAGCGAAGATAACAAGTTTGTGGCAATGAAATAACAGGGAAAACCATGAACCTTGTTTAGTCGACCTTTCAGTTATTTCATTTCTTCAGTGATTCAAGACCGGGTTGAAAAGAATAGAAACTGTAACAGGTAGCAATAATTTCAGACTTTTGTAACACCCAGAGTGATACAAGTATGATTCAGTACAACCAATACAACAACGACGACATACTTATGTAATGCCTTTAATGTAATAAAATGTCCCATGGTGCTACACTGTAGCTCTATAAAACAAAATATGACAATGAGCCCCATAAGGAGATATAAGATCAGGTGACCAAAAGTTTGGTCAAAGAGGTAGGTTTTAAGGAGTGTCTTAAAGGAGGAAAGCAAGGTAGAGAGGCGGAGAAGTGTAGAGAGGGGATTCCAGAGCTTAGGACCTAGGAAATTGAAGGCACAACCACCAATGGTGAAGCGATTAAAATTGGGGATATTCAAGAGGCCAGAATTAGATGAGCACAGATATCTTGGAGCATTGTGTAGCTGGAGGAGATTACAGAGATAGGGAGGGGTGAGGCCATGTAGGGATTTCTAAGAAAGGATGAGAATTTTAAAATCAAGTTGTTGCTTGACTGGGCGCCAATGTACATCAGCAAGCATTGGGTGATAGGTGAATGGGACTTGGTGCAAGTTATGACATGGGTAGCAGAGTTTGAGATTACCTCAAGGTTATGGAGGGTAGAATGTGGGAGATCAGGCAGAAGTGCGTTGGAATAATCGAGTCTAGATGTAACAAAGGCATGAATGAGGGTTTCAGCAAGCTGAGACATGGCGCAGTCGGGTGATGTTACACAGGTGGAAATAGGCAGTCTTAATGATGGTGCAAATGTGTGGTTGGAAGCTCATCTCTGGGTCAAATATGACACCAAGCTTGCAAATAGACTGGCTTAATCTCAGACTGTTGCAGGGAGAGGATGGAGTCGATATCTAGGGAATGGAGTTTGGATAGGGGACCAAAAACAATGGATTCAGTCTTCCAAATATTTAATTGGAGGAAATGTCCACTCATTCAATATTAGATGTCAGATAAGCAATCTGATAATTTAGCAACAGTGGAAGAGTCGAGAGAAGTAGTGGTGACACAGAGCTGGTGTCATTAGCGTCCATGTGAAAACTAATGTTGTGCTTTCGGATGATGTTGCTGAGGGGAGAAATAGGAAGGGGCCAAGGATAGATCCTTGGGGGACACCAGAGATAACGATACAGGAGCAGGACGAGAAGCCATTGCAAGTGATACTCTGGATATGATTAGATGGACAAGAATGGAACGAGAGGCTTTGTAGGAGGATGGTGTGGTCACTGTTACAAAGGCTGCAGACAGCTTGAGAAGAACAAGGAGGGAAAGTTTACCTTTATCACAGTCACATAGGTTGTCATTTGTAACTTCGATAAGAGCTGTTTCGGTACTATGGCAGGAGAGGAAACCTGATTGAAGGGACTCAAACATGGAATTCCAGGAAAGATGGAAATGGATTTTGGGAGGCAACAACACATTCAAGGGACTTTGGAGAGGAACGGGAGATTGGACATGGAGCAGTAGTTTGCAATGGGTTGATTTTTTGAGAAGTGGGTGATGACAGCAGATTTAAAGGAGAGAGGGACATAACCCGAAAAGAGGGAACCATTAGTAATGTCAGCTAATAGGAGTGGAAGTTGAGTGGTCAACAGTTTGCTGGGAATAGGATCAAGGGAATAGGAGGTGGGTCTCATAGACAAGATGAGCTCGGAGAGGGCATGAGGGGAGATAGGAGAGAAACTAGAGAAAGATGTGTGTTCAGGTCTAGGGCAGGGGGGATCTTTAGAGGAAGTTTGGCCCAGTGGGCTAGTGGAAGGGAGGAACACGGCTGAGGCAGCTGATCAGATAGTCTCGATCTTAGTGACAAAGATGTCCATGAGTCCCTCACACCTATTGTTGGAGGTGAGGGTGAAGGGAGCAGATTATTGTTGGAGCTGAGGGCGGAGGGAGCAGGGCAGAGGGGTTTAACAAAACAATTTGCAGTGGAAAAAAGAAGCCATGGATTATCTTTGCATTCTGGGATGATCCTGGAAGAGGGAGCAGTTTTAGCAGAAAAGAGCAGGACCCGATAGTGTTTTATGTGGTCCAACCAGATCTGGCAATGGATGACTAACCCAGTTATCCGCCCTATTTCTGCATACCTTGGACTTAAAGTGGAGATGAGGGCAATACCGGGGTAACGACCAGAGTGAGAGAGAGTAATGATTTTATTGGGGACTAGGGCATCAGTGGTGAGGGTGTGGTTGAGCAAATCAGTAGCTGCGAAATGTTGTGGTGCATGGAGGGCCTAAGGCAAGACAGTTGGGATTGTGAAAGTGCAATTGTATGTGAATTGGGAGATAGTTTTTTTCCAGGGACGGATACAGAAGGAGGTAGGGTTGGGGCGTGGTAAGGCGATGTATGTGAAGGAAGTGATCAGAGATGGCCTTATCTGTGATTAATACAATGGGACTAGCAACACCACTTGTGATGGCGAGATCAAAGGGATGGCTGTGAATATGTGTTGGGGAGTTTACATGGAGGGAGAGATTTAGGGAGGATAAGAAGGCAGTGGGGAGAGAGAGCATGATGAGTTGAGATGGGGGTTGAAATCACCAAGGATGAGATGTCTTTCAGTGCAGAGGCTGAGGGAGGAAAACAGTGAAGATATCTTGCTGAGAAAAATTTTATCGTACTTGGGAAGGCTGTAGAGAACGATGATTTTGCATGAGAGGTGGGAGAATGAGAGGTGGAACAAGGTGAGATGCTCAAAGGAGGAGAAAATGCCAAAGGAGTAGGTGGTCTGGGCAAGGTGTGGTCTGGTGTTAAGTGCCACACTGCTGCTGCAATGATCTCGGAGGGGCAAATGGTAGAAGATATAACCAGGCGGGGAGGCTTCATTAAGAGGAAAGATGCCATCACACCTCAGCCAGGTTTGCATAAAGGCCATGCTGTCAATGCAATCATCTATAATAAGTTAATGGATGGCAAGAGCCTTGTTCACAAGTGAACAGATATTCTGGATGGAGATGCGCAGAGAGCCGGTGAATGCTGATCCACTGGCAGAGTCCAGGGGGTCAGTAGTGGGAGGGGTGAATTGGACTGAAAGGAGATTGGCAAAAATGCAATGGCTTATCCTGGTTCAGTACTTCAAAATGGGATGGGTGGATTCAACACAACAGCCATGATTATACTGTGTGCTCTTAGTCAGAAGCATCTCTGTGGCAGATTATTTTTCCTTTCAGTGAAGTATTGAAAATATCAGACAACAGGTAAAATCACTTATATGCAGTCAGTGATGCAGAGGTGTCTGGAACAAAGGATTGATTTTGAGCCCACTGCCAGGTCAAACTGGCATCTGAATGAGTTGGAATTCATGTGAAGCCGTGAGCTGATGTGGACATTAATTTGGAAAACATGACCTATAGATGAAAACTGATTCGGAATAAGACCCCACCACTCCAAGAGCCCTTGATATCTATAATTAGTTTAAGGCCCAGCAGCACAGCTTGTTCAATTTTAGGGGCAGTGCTGTCACTATCTTGTTACACTGGAAAGAATGGCTGTTACCTTAAAGTTAAAACATGTGAATGATGTAGTTTTGATTTTGCATTTATTGATTAGAAGCATTGGTATTGTGATTTTCCACACCACAAGTTCCTTATTTCATCCAGATTGCCAGGGAGCTGTCAAACGAAAGAAATTGTCAGACCAGGCACCCCAGAATGCTGTCATGTAGCTTGTAGCAACTGGTTACAAAGTCATAGGAGAAAAAACCTAAGGATCAGCTAATCATGTTCTAAGGTTTCAGTGTTAATGAGAGATTTTAAATTTCATTTCTTGACTGAGACAGCAGCAACAAATTTGTACAATGCTTTTAACTTAGAAAAGAAAATCCTCAGGCACTTCACAAGAGCAATATCAGACAAAATTTGACTTCTTTAATTGTTTCTCTCTTAGCAGGTGGAACAACTGTTGTCCAGACCAAGTCCTCTTTTAGTTCCAGCAGCACTTCATCCAAAAAGGTTGGCAGGTGAGAAGTGATTTTTTATCTTCAGAATGTAACAGTAAATAAATTGATACCTGTAGGTCTTTGAAGGAAAGGGTCAAGATTGTGCCTGTAATTTGCTACAGGGCAAGCTAATTGCTTCTCCTGGCAACCCTTGGCACTGGCAGATGCCATCCTCGCCTAACATCCACAAACACGTAGTTCCAGCAGGAGTTCCTGAATTGTGATCAGGTATAGGAACCTGGCAAATTTTCCACTCTCTAGCCTTAGGGCACTGAGATGAATTGTAATCAATCTGGCCAAGATCATCTTAAAAAAAAAAACTAGGGACCAAACCAAGGAACTACATGGTCTATACAGCTCAGTTACTCACTGGGATAACTTGCTGAACCATTTGTATTTAGGAGTTCTTTAATTTTATGGCTTCTCCAGTATTTTTGACAGAGAAGATGATGCACGGTCTAGCAGTGTGTCAGCACTTGAGAGGAAGCAGGCTGAGAAGCGGAAAGAGGTGATGAGGTCACAAACACTGCCACGCACTTCAGGAACACAGGCACGGAAGGCATTGATTGAGAAACTGGAAAAGGAAGGTGGAAGGTAGGACTCTCAACAGGAACTTTTTAAATTGCTTTTTTGCTATGTTATGGTGTTTATGAAAGCAAGATGCTGAATATCTTATATGGTGCATTTTTAAGCTCAAGAAAGGCATGGAACAACACATCATTTGCAGTATTATCTGAGAAAACTTTATTAATTTTGGTGTAAAATTGACAATGGAATATATATTTTTTAATTTGTTCATGGGATGGGAGCGTCACTGGCAAGGCCAGCAATTATTGCCCTTGAGAAGGTGATAGTGAATTGCTGCAGTCTATGTGATGTAAGTACACCCACAATGCTGTTAGAGAAAGAGTTTCAGGATTTTGATCCAATGACAATGAAGGAACAACGATAAATTTCCAAGTCAGGATGGTGTGTGACTTGGAGGGGAACTTGCAGGTGGTGATGTTCTTATACGCCTGCTGCCCTTGTTCTTCTAGGTGATTATGTTTATGGGTTTGGAAGGTGCTGTCTAAGGAGCCTTGGCGAATTGCTGTAGTGCATTTTGTGGATGGTATACACTGCTGTCACTACTTGCAGATGCAGAGGCAAAAATTCTGAAATAATGTAAGAAGTAGTTGGTTGCTGTGTTATGGGACTATAGACCCTTTCTAAATGGATGAGCTAAGATAGGTTGAGTCAGTTTCTTCAGCTGTTATCTATCTTCTGAGCTATTCAACTGCTGTTCTTAATGATTAATTCAGTGCCTTGTTTTTTTCTGTTTTACAGCAATTAAGCATATAAGTTCCACCTTCTGATGTAATTACACGTGCTGGTTTCTTGATTCCACATCCTACTGCTTTCTATTTCTATCTCCATCAAAACTGAAGCCCATGAAATAAAAGGGAATCTGACAGCATGGACATGAAGTTGATTGAGTGATAGGAAACAAAGAGTAGTGGTGAACTGTTGATTTTCGGACTGGAGGAAGATATACAGTGGGGTTTCCCAGGAGTCAGTACTAGGACCGCTACTTTTCTTGATATATATTAATGGCCTAGACTTGGATGTAAGGGGCACAATTTCAAAATTTACTGATGGCACAAAACTTGGAAGTATTGTGAACTGTGAGGAGGATAGTGATAGACTTCAAGAGGACATAAACCGGCTGGTGGAATGGGCCAGCACAGACACGACAAGCCTCCTTCTGTGCCACAATCATTCTTTGATTCTATTTATCTGCTTGCACTAGTTGTTAAAATAACAAAGCAGCCTGCTTGATTGGCACCCCATCCACCATCTTAAACATTCACTCCCTCAATCACCGACGCACAGTGGCAGCAGTGTGTACTATATACAAGATGCATTGCAACTTGGCAGATGGAATTTAATGCAGAGAAGTGTGAAGTGATATATTTTGGTAGAAAGAACTAGGAGAGGCAATATAAAATAAAGGGTACAATTCTAAAGGGAGTGCAGGAACAGCGACACCTGAAGCTAAATGTGTGCAAATTGTTGAAGGTGGCAGGGCAGGTTTAGAAAGTGGTTAAAAAGGCATATGGGATCCTGGACTTTATAAATAGAGGCACAGGTTACAAAAGCAAGAAAGCCTCTAGGAAGGATGTGAAGGCTTTAGAGATGATGCAGGAAAGATATATGAGAATGGTTCCAGGGATGGGGGACTTCAGTTATGTGGATAGATTGGAGAAGCTGGGGTTGTTGTGCTCAGAGAAGAGAAGGTTGAGAGGAGATTTGATAGAGGTGTTTGATATCATGAGGGGTTGAGACAGAGTAGATAGAAACTGTTTCCATTGGCAGAAGGTTCGAGAACCAGAGGACACTGATTTAAGGTGATTGGCAAAAGAAGCAATGGCAACATAAGGTAAAAACTCAGCAAGTGGTAGGATCATCTGGAATGCACTGCCTGAGAGGCAGATTCAATCATAGCTTTCAAAAGGGAATTGGATAAGCACCTGAAGAGAGAAAATTTACAGGGCTACTGGGAAAGGGCAGAGTAGAGGGATTGGCTGAGTTGCCCTTACAAAGAGCCAGCACAGACACGACAAACCTCCTGCTGTGCTATAATCATTCTTTGATTCTATTTACCTGCTTGCACTAGTTGTTAAAATAACAAAGCAGCCTGCTTGATTGGCACCCCATCCACCACCTTAAACATTCACTCCCTCAATCACTGACGCACAATGGCAGCAGTGTGTACTATATACAAGATGCATTGCAACAGCTCACCTCGCCTCCTTCCATAGCACCTTCCAAACCTGCAACCTCTTCCACCTAGAACAACAAGGGCAGCAAACACGTGGGGGCATCACCATCTACAAGTTCCCCTCTAAGCCACACACTATCCTAACTTGGAAATATATCGCCGTTCCTTCATTGTCACTGGATCAAAATCCTGGAGCCCCCTTCCTAACAGCACTGGGGTGTACCTACACCAGATGGACTGCAGTGGTTCATGAAGGCAGCTCACCACCACCTTCTCGAGGGAAATTAAGGATGGGCAATAAATGTTAGCCTTGGCAGCGAGTCTGCCTCACATGAAATGAATAAAAATATATTGATATCTCATCTCTACAGAACCTTCTTTCAGCCATGGTATGTACATTATAAACAGCAGGCATAATAACAATAGTTGAGATGGAGTATCAAAGTATATTAGGAACATTAAAAGCAGGAGTGGGCCATTCATCCCCTCGGGCTGACTCCACCATTCAGTTAGATCATGGTTGATCTGCACCTAAACTCCATTTTGCCGTAATAAAAACAGAAACTGCTAAAAATACTTAGCAGGTCAGCCAGCATCTCTGGAAAGAGAAACAAAGTTAACATTTAGGTCAATGATCTTTCATCAGAACTGGAAAAAGTTAGAGGCGTAACAGGTTTTAAGCAAGTACAGAGGTAGGGAAAGGGAGGAGAGGAGCAAAGAACAAAGGGAAGACCTGTGATGGGGTGGGGATGATGATACAAGACTAAAGGAGATGGTAATGGGACAAGTAAAGATGGGTCTACGGAAGGTGTAAATGGGAATAGCAGAATCATTACCAAAAGCTCCTATCCGATAAAATGGGGGTAGTGGTTATGATCTGAAATTGTTGAACTTAATTTCCGAAGGCTGTGAAATATCTACTCAAAAGATGAGGTGCTGTTCCTTGAGCTGCTTTGGAGGAGTGTAGGAGGTCGAGGGCAGGGTGGGAACGGGGCAGAGAATTAAAATGATAGGTGACTGGAAGCTCAGAATCACACTTGTCGACTAAACAGAGGTGTTCTGCAGGGTGGTCACCCAATCTCCATTTACTTTTCCCAGTGTAGATGAGACCACATCGTGAGTAGCGAATACAGTATACTAAATTGAAAGAAGAAAGTAAATCGCTGTTTCCCCTGGTAGGAGTGTTTGAGACCCTGGACAGTGGGAAGGGAGAAGGTAAAAATGCAGGTGCTTGCGCAAGAAGGTGCTATGGGAAGGGTGTTAACGATGATTAAGGAGTGGGCCACAGTGTTGCAGAGGGAACAGTCCCTTCAGAATGCTGAAAGGGAAGGTGTGTTTGGTGAAGGCATCCTCTAAGCTGCACAGCCGTACAACGACCTGAAAGTTCCCATGACACCGCGCAAAAGTCGGCCCTTTTAAGTTATCGTACATGTGCAGTCGCACAAAACAATTTAAAGGGTCGGGCACTACAAAAGCAAATTAGAGGGTGCATTGGTGGCATCATGCTGGAGGTGGCAGAAACAGCGGAGGCTGATCTGTTGACTGTGGACGCCGATGGGTGGAAGGGGAACCCTATCATGGTTCTGATAGGAAGGGAAAGGGGTGAGAGCAGAAATGCAGGAAATGGGTCAGACACGGTCAAGAGCCCTGTCAACCACAGTGGAGGGAAATTCTTGAGGAGAAAGGAAGACATATCGGAAGCACTGGTATGGAAGGTGGCAATGTCAGAACAGATGCAATGGGAAAACTGGAGGAATGGAATAGTGTCCTAGCAGGAAGCGGGGTGGGGGAAATGTAGTCAAGGTAGCCGTGGCAGTCATTGGGCTTTTGGTAGATATTGGTCGACAGCCTATCCCCATAAATAGGGATAGAGAAATCAAGGAATGGAAGGGAAGAGTTAGAGATGGATCATGTGAAGGTGAGAAAAGGGTGGAAATTGGAAGCAAAGTTAATGAAATTTTCCAGTTCAGGACGAAAGCAGGAAACAGCACCAATACAGCTATCAGTGTACCTGAAAAAGAGGTGAGGGAGGGGACCTGAGTAGGACTGAACAAAAAATCCTCCTCATAGCCTGCAAAAAGGCAGGCGTAACTGGACCCATACAGGTTCCCATAGCAACACCTTTTATTTGGAGGAAGTGAGTGGAGTCAAAGGAGAAGTTGTTCAATGTGAGAACAAGTTCAACCAGGCAGAAGAAAATGGTGGTGGTAGATGGGGACTGGTTGTGCCTCCATTGAAGGCAGAAAAGGAGGGCTAAAGAAAAGGAGGGAGAAATACAACGTTCTTCGGACTGCTACACGCCGCATCCTGAGATCCACACTCAGTGCTATGCGCCGCCACATGCACACACTGAACCTCTCTCTCCAGCAGCACCGCCTCACCTTATCTCTAAGCTGTTCTACTCCGCAGTTTCATTTCATCTTTCGTCTCATCCGACGCATTAACAAAAAACTTTTTTTCTTCCTTTCAGATGTCAAGGAACGCAAGCTCCAGCAGCTGATGGGGACGAATGCTCCTCCAGATCCTCCTTCCACTTCACTTCCCTCTGACCCCACTTCTTCTGATCTGACCCCTTGCCGTGTATTCGCTATATCCTCTGACCTCCCCCTCTCTGATGCTGAATGTTCTGTACTCAGCAAAGGTCTCAGTTTTATCCCCTTTACGTCCCCACCTCAATGAATTTCGCGCTCGGCATGACGTTGAGCTCTTCTTCCGTCGCCTCCATCTCCGGGCTCACTTCTTTGACCAGGAGTCCTCCCCCCGACCAGCAGACCCATTTACCCGCCTCCAGCATTCTCCCTCTACCTGGACCCCTCCCCCTGGCCTCTTACCCGCTCTTGATCTCTTCATTGAAAACTGTCGGCGAGAGATTGGTCATCTCAATTTCTCTGCCCCCCTCACTCACTCTAACCTGTCCCCCTCTGAACTTGAGGCACTCCATTCTCTCAGGTCTAACCCCGACATGGTCATCAAACCTGCAGACAAGGGTGGTGCTGTTGTTGTATGGCGTACCGACCTCTACCTTGCAGAAGCTCAATGCCTACTCACAGACACTTCTTCCAACCTCCCTCTAGACCATGACCCCACCACCGAACATCAAGCCACTGTCCAAAGGACTGTCACTGATCTCAGCTCCTCTGGAGATCTTCCGTCTACAGCTTCCAACCTCATAGTCCCGCAACCCCGGACAGCCCGCTTCTACCTCCTTCCCAAAATCCACAAACGGGATTGTCCCGGCAGACCCATTGTGTCAGCCTGCTCCTGCCCCACTGAACTTATTTCTTCCTATCTTGACTCTATCTTTTCTCCGCTGGTCCAGTCTCTTCCCACCTACATCCGTGATTCTTCTGACGCCCTACGTCATTTTGACAATTTCCAGTTTCCTGGTCCCAACCGCCGCCTCTTCACTATGGACGTCCAATCGCTCTACACCGCCATCCCCCACCAGGATGGTTTAAGGGCCCTCCGCTTCTTCCTTGAACAGAGGCCCAACCAGTCCCCATCCACCACCACCCTCCTCCGCCTGGCTGAACTTGTTCTCACATTGAACAACTTCTCCTTCAACTCCGCTCACTTCCTTCAAGTAAAAGGTATTGCTATGGGTATCCGCATGGGTCCTAGTTATGCCTGTCTTTTTGTGGGATATGTCGAGCATTCTTTGTTCCAGTCCTACTCAGGCCCCCTCCCCCAACTCTTTTTCCGGTACATTGATGAATGTATCGGTGCCGTTTCCTGCTCCCGCCCTGAACTGGAAAACTTGATCAACTTTGCTTCCAATGTCCACCCTTCTCTCACCTTTACATGGTCCATCTCTGACACTTCCCTTCCCTTCCTCGACTTCTCTGTCTCCATCTCTGGGGATAGGTTGTCTACTAATATCCATTATAAGCCCACCGACTCCCACAGCTACCTGGACTACACTTCTTCACACCCTACCTCCTGTAAGGACTGCATTCCATTCTCCCAGTTTCTCCGTCTCCGACGCATCTGCTCTGATGATGCTACCTTCCATGATGGTGCTTCTGATATGACCTCCTTTTTCCTCAACCGAGGATTCCCCCCCACTGTTGTTGACAGGGCCCTCAACCGTGTCCTGCCCATTTCCCGCACCTCTACCCTCACCCCTTCCCCTCCCTCCCAGAACCGTGATAGGGTTCCCCTTGTCCTCACTTTTCACCCCATTAGCCTCCATATCCAAAGGATCATCCTCCGCCATTTCCGCCACCTCCAGCGTGATGCCACTACCAAACGCATCTTCCCCTGTCAGCATTCCGAAGGGATCGTTCCCTCCATGACACCCTGGTCCACTCCTCCATTGTCCCCACCACCTCGTCCCATTCCCATGGCACCTTCCCCTGCAATCTAATATTTGCTAGTTCCGAAGAAGGGTCACTGACCCGAAACATTAACTCTGCTTCTCTTTCCACAGATGCTGCCAGACCTGCTGAGTGGTTCCAGCATTTCTTGTTTTTATTTCAGATTTCCAGCATCCGCAGTATTTTGCTTTTAGAAAAGGAGGGCTCTTGTGCTGCCTTGGTGGATGATAAAGGTGTAGAGGGATTGGACGTCCATGGTGAAAAGGAGACAATTATAGCCAGGAAACTGTTAAAGAGGCAGAGGGTGTCAGAAGAGTCACAAATGTAGATGGGAGGATACTGGACAAGGGGAGAAAAAATAAAGTCGAGATAGAAAGAAATCAGTTCTGTGGGACAAGAGCAGGCTGAAACAATGAGTTAATCAGATTTCCTGCTGTTGCTCCATATCCTTGATACCTTTATCTAACAAAACCAACTATCTCAGTCTTAAAAGCTCGACTTGTCCTTGCAATCACAGTTTTTTGAGGGAGATAATTCCAGATTTCCACTACCCTTTGTAGGAAAAAGTGCTTCCTGATTTTGCTTCTGAATGGCCTAACTTTGATTTTAATATTATATCCCCAGTTCTTGATTTCCCCAGCAGAGGAAATAATTTCTCCATGTCTATCCTACCAAATCCTTTTAACATTTTAAACGCCTTGATTAGATCACTCTCAAATAATGAAAGAAATACAAGCCAGGTTTATGCCATAAAATAAAAGCAAAATACTGCAGATGCTGGAAATCTGAAATAAAACAAAAATTGCTGGAAATACTCAGCAGGTCTGGCAGCATCTGTGGAGAGAGAAGCAGGGTTAACGTTTCAGGTCAGTGATCCTTCATCAGTTTAGATTTTTTTAGCTACTACATCTAAAGTCTGGATCTACATGGATGTGCAGTGTATGTGTTTTGAAGTCTTTGTGGGCACAACATTCCTCCAGTAGCTGTGACTGGGGGAAATATCAAATATGTAATTGTTTTAGTCATTTCTAATAACCAAAATTCATCTCGATTTGTATATTCTCAGTGCTGGAAATCCGGCCATTGCCAGGGTGAAGGTGCAGAGGTCCTCAAGTTGTGGTGTGCCAAATGCTAACAGTATTAAGCAGATGCTGCTGGACTGGTGTAGAGCCAAGACACGTGGTTATGAGGTGAGCGAATATACACTCCACCTTATCAGGGAAAGAAAATGTGGAAAATCTTTTTGGAACAGTGTGAGAAAAGGTATTCACTTTCAACTCTTATCAGGACAGAGCTTTTTTTTAAAAATGGATTAGAATACAGGAACAGGAGCTGGCCATTCAGCCATTCTAGCTTGTTCTGCAAATCAGTTAGATCATAGCTGATCCACTCCGTTTATTCGCTTTGGTCCCATATCCCTTGGTACGATCAATCTCAGTCTTCCTGAATTCACTTTTAAATGACTTAACTCTAATTTTAAGATTGTGCCCTTTTGCCTGTATTCCTCCACCAGAGGAAATAGTTCATTTGTAGCTACTCTGTCAGCTCCCTTTACCGTTTTGTTTGATTGAAATTGCACTGTACAATACTAGTAACAAACTCATTGGCCGGAATTTTACGCTGGGCAGACGGGAGCGGGACTCCGACGTAAAAGTCGGTGCTGATCTCGCTCCTCCCCAGCCTGAGGATCCCTCCCGTATTTTACGGATCCCCAGGCTTTAATTGGCCAGAGGCAGGACTTCCACCCACTTGAGGGAGGATGTCCCGCCTCAGTGAGCTGCCGGCCAATCAGTGGGCCGGCAGCTCTTAGTCTCAGCAGCGCCACCTGGAGCGGTGGCCACTGCTTAGACTGCAGCCCAGCCGACCGAAGAGGGCGCAATGGAACCAGGACAGAAGGTAAGTTCGGGCAGCCTCACCAGGGGAATCAGTCGTGCCCTGATGAGGCTAGGGTGGTCATTTGGGGGGAAGGGGGCGTCCTGGTTCCCGGGGTTGGAGTGGGAGGTGGGGTCGGCCTTCAATCGGGCACCTAGCTGGGCGGCCTTTCATGTCCCCGGCACACCCGCTTGCCACGGGTAAAATACCCAAGGAGGTGGGCGAGGGCCCTTAAGTGGCCGTTAATTGGCAATTTAAGAGTCTTGATTGGCATCGGGTGGGCGGGCCGTCTCTCGCCCCCGCCCACCCCCGCCAGACCAATGTAAAGTTGGTCGGAGGCGGAATCGGGACGGTGAGGCCTCCCGAGGCCTGCTGCTCAATTTTACGCCGCCCCCACGCCACCATTCGACCTGCTGGAGCGGCGTAAAATTCCAGCCATTATCTCCTGCTTTAACCTGCTTGGATTAACACCTTTATTAAAACGGCAAAAGAATTTCATATAAACTCACCAATCCCAGTTACAAACCAGGGTTGAGATTTTGTTGATCTCCTGACATTGGTGGGGGTGGGTGGCTGGAAGATCACAACAGCAGCAGCTTGCCAAGGAGCCTGACGCCGGGATTGCTGGGCCTGATCTTCCCTGTCGCTCAGCAACAGGACCCAACTTTAAATATGTAAATGAAGGAAGTGAATACATTTAAATACCATTCATCACAATCTTACCGACTGTCCGGGGTCTTCTGTGCGACGGGCAGCACTCACGTGCCTTCACTTTCCCGTCCATGGAAAGCTGGCGCTACCGAGATGGGGAACTTAGGATTTTTAGTGAAGTGGGAGGGGTGGAAACGGGGTGAACTCTGCATTTTAGTGTGGGGAGGAAGGGGTGACCTCCGCACTTTGTGCTGTTGTGGGGGGGAGAGGTCAAATCTTCAATATAGGTGTTTTGGGTGTGGGGGGGGTATGGGACAGCCATTTATTATATTGTATGGGGGGGGGGGTGACAGATCAGAAATTTATTTACAGTGTAGTTGGGGGGAGTATGGGGTTCAACTCTGTAGTTTCTGTGCAGGTCTGGCAGCCCTTTAAAAATGATGCCAGTGCCTGCACTGACGCAGCTGACACCATTCATGGCGTCACTGAGGCCCCCCCCCCCCCGCCACGTGATTGGGGTGGGGTGGGGTGTTGGCCCACCTTGCACACTAGATCGCGGTGGCGCATGGCCTGTGCATCTGCGCCCTTTTTTTCACCTGCTGCTGCTCCAAGGGGCGGGAGAATAAGATTCTGCCCCAAGAGTTTGAAAGTGACACAAGTGCTTAATATTTTCAGTATTGAATACCCTTTGCACCTTTTTTAAGATAGTAATGACGTCAGGGACTGACCTATTTTAATAGTGAATGTAATTGCACAGAATCAGAGAACTCTGCAGAAAAATATTCTTTAGTTCATAACATTGTAGCTACAAGAGAGCCTTACCATGGTGATCCATAAAAATGATGATACAAATGATGATTTTAAAATGTATTTGTTACTTTGTATGGTGTATTTTGTTTGAACAATGAATATTGAGAACACCTTTGGAGGAAGAGGCTATGAGTGGTTACTGAGTCTGCAGTATGAGAGAAATGAGAACATTTGTGATATTTCAGTGATTTAACTATTTCAAGTTTGTTTTATTCAGCTTTCCCGCTTTCATTCCTTCCCAGCCATTTTGTGTGATTATGTTCACTAGACTTGCTGTATAATTTGTTTTAAAAAAGAAAATAAAAAGGAAAATTTGCTGATTAAACATTAAATATAATTTGTAACAATTTGATTTTAAAAAGAGCCAAATGGCAAAACTCCCGCTTTGAAGGACAATTGTGCTTCTTTGTCAGTTTTAAAAGAGTTTTACACCACCTGCTTTGTTGCATTACTGCCTCCCAAAGCAACTAATCCTCTGTTCACATCACTCTTAATATTATGCTTTGTCCATCAGCATGTGGCCATCCAGAACTTCTCTTCCAGCTGGAGTGATGGGATGGCGTTCTGTGCTCTAGTGCATAACTTCTTCCCTGAGGCCTTTGATTACTCAGAACTGAATCCCAGCAACCGCAGGCATAACTTCGAGGTGGCATTCAAAATGGCAGAGTAGGTACCATTTCTTGATCTTCATGTGCATATTATAGAGTTGTGCCTCTAGCAGCGATTATTGCATTACAGAGAGAGCATTACATTTTTAAAATGTGATAGCAGTATAACTACTCATGATATAAAATACACCGGATTTTGGTTCGTGAAACATAACTCAACTGTAAAGAAGAGTGGTATTGTGTGTTTTACGGAAAAAGAGAGTTAACAAGATGCAGTGTAACAATATTAATATGTGAGGAGACTGCTGATAAATTTGTTGTGGAATATAGGAACTGGGTAACCACCTTACTGTGCAATATTTGTAACAATTTTCTTTTTAGGAGCTGTACATCTCTCAAATGTCACTATCTATACAGTACTATTACAATGTTTTTATTGTAGAGTGTGGAACAAGCCTTGGTGTTCTCTGCTGATGCAGGGTGCCCTTGGATTTATGCTTAGGAGTTGGTATCTTAGTTGTTTAAAAAAAATGCTTTAAGCAAGGGTCACCTAAAAACTGAAATAAATTTCTGTGAAACTAAGTAACCCATCCGTCCGAGTAGCTGCAACTTTATTTACATCCAGGAAAAGGCAGCATCATTGTATGATTTGTTGATTTCTGACCAGTTGACACTCATTGTGCAAACTGTGCTCAGTGAGTTATCAGTAAGTGTACTGGATTCTGTAAAAGGAATTAGTAACCGATGTTGGTGTGGACTAGTGCCTGTGTGGATGCAAGCCTGGGGGTGGTGTATGCTAATACAGGCCTGATACCTGTCTGCCAGGGGATTGGTACCTATCTGGTTTTGGTGTGAATGCTCAATATGTATTTGTAAACCAGACAGTAAAAGTCTACTTCTCAATCTATGCATTTAAACAGATGTTGCACAATGTGCGAGTTGCAGCTCTATATGTTTGCAAGTGGAGTTGGCCCAAAACATCTACTCCCTTCTGATTGTGGGTTGACAAAAGGTAGCCCTCATAGTATCAGTACAATTTTGGTACTACCTGCTTTTGATGCAGGCTTTGTTCCCATTCAGGTTTTATTTTTGTACTGATCTGTTGTGTACAGTCTAGTATTGCTGCCTGCCTGATGTCTATAGGGGCTTAGTTTATTACAGACCTGGCTTCAGTATAAGGCCAGGCTTCAGTACAAATCTCACTCATGTCTTCTATTAAGGTTTATCCCCTATTTTCTTTTCCCCTTCTGGAATTTTTAGTAATGTTACTCCATGTAAATTTTTAAGGAATGCATTTGTTTACGTATCAGTATTATTAAAAGTGATAAATCAAACTTTTAAAGATTTTCCTGGGGTTCTGAAGTGTGTACTGTTACTGATATATTAAACGCATGTCCTATTTATTGCATATATCATAAATATATCTGATAGCTAAGCTTTATGATAGCACACAATGGACATTTGACTGGCTAGTTGGAGCTTTCTGCTTAGTGTGTATGTTCTGAGCAATACTTTCATTACTGACCTTTAGCTTAAGGGGTTGTGGGTGATTTCAATAATCAATTTTTCATTCAAACTTCTGTGCTAAATTTTAAGTGAGGTGATCAATAATCTCAGAAAATGTAATGTTCAACACGTTGTTGCAATTGGGTTCATGTTTTAATTCTTGACTGGGGATATGTGGCTTAGAATATTGGACGTTAAGAAATGAATTAATGCATTGTGCTGTTGAACCATACAAACCTGGAAGATGACGTGAATGTCTAGTCTGTACTAGATTTGCTGATCTCAGCTAAGTTACAATAATAGGAATAAAGTAAATAATGTAAATATTTTTAAATGATTGAGGTTACAGATGTATAATTTATAAATCTTCAAAAGCCTTTCTTGACAGAATGAGAATATTACTTCTTGTCTGGATTGATTTTTTTTCCAAAGCTGTCTTACATTTTCTCCTCTATCCTTTATTTGCCCTTATAAATATTTCTCTGCCATCAATTCCTTCCTCGAGATATTGACTGCTTATTAGGGTATGGTTCTATGGATGCCAGCTATCTTCCAGTATGCTGCTCAAGTGGACTGCTCTCCAGTCTTCACATCTTTCTAAAATGAGTGTTTTTCTCATCTTTAAGTCTTGCCATGCTATGCACCATGCCCCAGCTGAGAAGGCAAGCAGGCGACCTGTGTGGCGGCCCTTCATCTGCTACATGGCCCCAGATGCACTTCATCTAACTGCCAAGATGTGCACATATGTGGCTTGGACTGACTTTTTACCTCTTTGCAGGGAAGTCTCTATCACCTACTCATGAATTTGGTCACCTTGCTAAGGTTGGAAACTTGTCCTGTGGAGAATTGTGGATGCGGACTTGAGTCCTTTTAGTATGCTGGAGCCACCACTACTTTTGCCCAATGTTTAACTGGAAGGTGTTTTTATTTCTTCAAGAAATTCTGTTACTGTGTATATGGATGTGCTCAAAACTCCAAGGGTGTATTCTTCAATGGTTGGACTTAAATGGTGAAAGATTCTAGGAAAATGAAAGATGGCAGGAAATAAATTAGCATGTTTAATTTGTTTATTTTCACCACAAATTAAATTAAATATAAATGATTCTCATGATGAGAAAAATGTTATACTGTAAAACTCTTATCCATATTTTTTTAATGCTTCCATGGGTTGTGGGCATCGCTGGCAAGGCCAGCATTTGTTGCCATCTCTAATTGCCTTTGAACTGAGTGGCTTGTGGGTATAGAGTCACATGTAGGCCAGCAGATTTCCTTCCCTAAAGGACATTAGTGAACCAGATGGGTTTTTATGACAATCAATGGTAGTTTCATGGCACCATTACGGAGACTAGCTTTTAATTCCATATTTTTTTATTTTATTAATGAATTGAATTCAAATTCCACCAGCTGCCATGGTGGGATTTGAACCCATGTCCCCTGGGCATTACCCCATGCCTCTGGATTACTAGTCTAGTGACAACACCATGATGCCACCAGCTCCCATGAAGAAATGTATTATTTATGAAAGAAAGTAACTTTTGCAATGTTCAAAATAAATAATGAAGACGAATATTAGCCTCAGAAAATATTACTTCCTAACTTCTTTAGTCGAGCTACAGTGCAAGCAGTGGCTTACTTGAAGGCCACTCTCAGGAATGCAATAACATGGCAATGTATCCTGAATCCAGTTGTGTTGATGTGAGAAATTGCCATACAGCTCTTTCTGTGTGCTATCAATACTGATATAACTCCATTCTTAATGGAACTGGAGAGCAAGCGAGGGGGAAGGGGTTATGAGTGTCACAGGTCTGCGTACTAGATCAGTCGGAATGCCCACCATTGCTATCTCCCAACATGTATTATCTAAGAAAATAACTATAGTGAGTTCTATAATTCATTCCTCATCCTTCCAAAACTCTTACTTAAAAATTATGAGTGACAATTAAATGTGAGAAAAGGGATAGTCATCTAAAATTGCACCTTTTAAGAAATGTAGATAATTAATTTTTAACCACCCCCTGCTGCTCCCCCAAAATAATTAACCTGCTCTAAGCTCTCTGCTTGAACTGAGAAACTTACCTTTATTGTGTGTGTTCTACAGGGGAGAGACTCTTAGTAGCACCATCTTTTTATTACAGAACTTTGTGTCCTCAAGGGAAGATTCTGACCCTATGGTTAATGCTTATGGAGTAGGGTGTATTAGAGGCTTTGTGATGCTAAATCATTCTCATCTTTCTATCTCGCTCTTGCTTGCTCTCTGTGTCTCACACACACTCTCTCTCTCTCTCTCTCTCTCTCTCTCTCTCTCTCTCTCTCTCATATTATGTTCTATTTTGGCATGGTCATAATGTAAAGTGTATCCAGGTTTTGTTTATATCTCACTGAGAAGATCAAACATGCACAGTTACATTTGCCTATCCATATTGCAAACTAAAAGACATGTTGCTCACCCAGTTCTGCTCAACCGCACTAATAATTATTTGTTTGCCAGACAGTGGACTTCATTATTAGTTTTAAAAAAGAGAATGAGCTAACTCTGGAAACTGACTCAGATATAGTATGATGGACTGAATCATTAGGTTACAGCAGCATGTTGATTGGGGCTGTTTTTATTCCCCCGAGAGCTTTGCATTGGATACCACTGCGCTACAATCTGTGTCTTTTATGGAGAGGGAAAGGTGGAGCTGTCATTGAGTAGCTTTCAAACTCTTTTTTGCTGAGTTTTATTTGTTTTTCCACAGAATTCTCATAGTTTCCCAAACTTTTATTTACATAACTTTCTATGTTGGTCTTTTGTGCACTTTCATCGCTAATACACTCATGATTGTTATGTATGTTCATCAACTAGTTATATTTCCCCCATTGTCTACTGGAACCATTGCTTTAAATGTAGTTACCATATTCATGTCATGTGCTGCATTCCATGTTCAATG
Organism: Heterodontus francisci; assembly: GCF_036365525.1. Classification (NCBI taxonomy): domain Eukaryota; kingdom Metazoa; phylum Chordata; class Chondrichthyes; order Heterodontiformes; family Heterodontidae; genus Heterodontus; species Heterodontus francisci. The sequence goes on from NC_090393.1 coordinate 20,351,711, forward strand.
AATCCGTATTGAACACAATGTTATTGATGTTGTGTATCATGAAGCATGTTTTTTCTTTTTGTTCATTGTATGTCACTGAATGAATGTAATTTATGTTTTCTTTGTTTTTTTTCCTTGCTTTTTTTCTCCCTCTCTCCTTCTGTTCCCTGTTGTGTCCTGTCTCCTCTATTGTTTGACCCTCTCTCTGGTCCCATAGGAAGCATGCTGACTGCCCACAGCTACTGGATGTGGAAGATATGGTGCGGATGAAGGAGCCCGACTGGAAATGTGTTTACACTTACATTCAGGAATATTATCGCTGTCTGGTGCAGAAGGGTCTGGTTAAAACCAAAACCTCCTCCTAGGGATTAACGGAGTGAAGGGTGAGAGACCTTATCTGATTTAGAAATTTTAGGCCTTAGCAAACTTTGATAAAACTAAGTTTTTTTTTGCCCTATCCAAATTTTTCTTGTTGATTTTAATTATTCTTTTAATTTCTTCCAGTTTGTTGCTGTACTCCTCCTGAGTTTTTGTTTTTAAAGTATACAACTGTTCCCTCTCTTCCATTATTTTGGGAGTGGTATAAAGGAACTTTAGAAAGGCAATGAATGTTTGGCTCTCTTTAATTATTTCTCTCTCTTTATATGTTTATACTTCTCTGAATCTAGCTTATGCCTTCTCAGAATGTAATGTTTTATTTTTATGATAAAAATATACTTGATTCATTGCATTTCTACCATATTCATGTACTTGTGCTGTTTTGTTTCACTGTCTTAAGCCCTCCCTAACTCCTGACTGGATTTCAATAAAACAATTTAGTTCTGATTGTCATTTAAAAATTTCCCACATGTAATACATGAATAAGTTTGCTCCTGATCTCAGCTAAGGTGTTAGTGCCTTCTGAAGAAGCTGAGCTGCTTTTTCGAGATGAGGGAGGAGTCAGGCAGCTCAATCAGTGGCATATCTTCTCACAGAGGGCAGAGGTGTGGGATCATGTGGGGCAAAAAGATATATCAAAACTTCAATTAGTCTTGCCTTAGAAGTAGCAAGACTTGTTCTTGACCTTTTGTTCTATATCCAAGTTCCTTTGAATACCATTGTTTTATCAGGGTACAGTTGCAGATCAAGTTCATTAATTGTAAACTCAACCTATGATAAAAGCAGGAGGAATTGCCATGGTATTGCATTGGAATAAAGGAACAAGGGAAAAATAAGTAATAGAAAAAGTCAATGCAAACTCACACAGAACAGAGTGTTTTTGTGGCTGACTGGTCATTTGTCCTCTAAAGCATTTGTCATGACTATCTGTATGTGATGCCCATTGAATATTAGAATGGCTGAAGTTACAAATAATGAAACAAGACTTGAAATATATTTATGCTACTGAAATATTTAAAAATTGGATTGAAGAATGTCTGCAACTTACTTGCCCTTTTGAAACTCCTATTGTTTTAATCCATACCATAATCAGCTTCATATTTAAACCGTTACAACAGAGAAAGACTTTAATATAATTATTTTAATTTGCCTTTTTAAAAGGAAAAAAAACTAATGTTTTAGATGGGGATTAAACTTTGTTGTTAAATGACAGTTTACTACCTAGGACCTAATTTTCAAATAATTTATCTTGAGGTCCCTGTTTATAATTATATCAGAATATAAGGATACAATTGTTCTTGTCTACACACTCCTAATTGCTGTTAACAAAGGACACATTTCTATTTAAAATAACTCAATTATATTCACGCTGCTCATCATGCCATCTGCTCTGGTATATGCAAATACCTCACATCCTACTGCCTTTATGCACAATCACCTGGCTGACTGCATCTGTCATAAAAGTTAGAATTGAAGATACTATTGAAGGGGAGGTGATGGCATAGTAGTAATGTCATTGAACTAGCAATCCACAGACCCAGGCTAATGCTCTGGGTACACTGATTCAAATCCCACCATGGCAGCTGGTGGAATTTAAATTCAATTAATAAATCTGGAATTTCTAAAAAAGCTAGTCTTAGTAATGGCCATTGTTGATTGTCATAAAAAAAACCATCTGGTTCACTAATGTCCTTTAAGGGAGGAAATCTGCCGTCTTTACTTGGTCTGGCCTACATGTCACTCCAGACCCACAAACCGCTGGAGAAAAGTCTAAAAGGAATGAAACCGGATGGACCACCGGGCATCGACCGAGGCACCGGAAACAACAATGGCACACCCAGCCCAGTCAACCCTGAAAAGTCCTCCTTACTAACATCTGGAGGCTTGTGCCAAAATTGGGAGAGCTATCCCACAGACTAGTCCAGCAACAGCCTGACAGTCGTACGCATGGAATCGTACCTTACAGACAATGTCCCAGATACCAACATTACCACCCCTGGATATATCCTGTCCCACCAACCAGAGCTGGCTGCACAGTGGTATATAATCGGGAGGGTTTTGCCCTGGGAGTCCTCAACATTGACTCCGGACCCCATGAAGTCTCATGGCATCAGGTCAAACACGGGCACAGAAACCTCTTGCTGATTACTACCTACTGCCCCCCCCTCCCCCTCAGCTGATGAATCAGTACTCCTCCATGTTGAACAGCACTTAGAAGAAGCACTGAGGGTGACAAGGGCACAGAATGTACTCTGGGCAGGGGACTTCAATGCCCATCACCTAGAGTGACTCGGCAGCACCAGTACTGATTGAGCTGGCCGAATCCTGAAGGACATAGCTGCTAGACTAGGTCTGCGGTAGGTGGTGAGGGAGACAACAAGAACAAGCCTTGTCCTCACCAGTCTACCTGTCACAGATGCATCTGTCCATGACAGTATTGGTAGGAGGGACCATTGCACAGTCCTCGCAGAGACAAAGTCCTGTCTTCACATTGAGGATACCCTCCACCGTATTGTGTGGCACTACCACCGTGCTAAATGGGATAGATTTCCAATGGATATAGAAACTCAAAATTGGGCATCCATGAGGCGCTGTGGGCCTTCAGCAGCAGCAGAATTGGATTCAACCACAATCTGTAACTTCATGGCCCAGCATATCCCCCACTCTGCCATTACCATCAAGCCAGGGGACCAAGCCTGGTTCAATGAAGAGTGTAGGGGGAATGTCAGGAGCAGCACCAATCATAGCTAAAAATGAGGTGTCAACCTGGTGAAGCTACAACACAGGAATACAAGCATGCCAAACAGTGGAAGCAGCATGCGATAGACAGAGCTAAGCGATCCCACAACCAGTGTATCAGATCTAAGCAGTCCTCTCACATCCAGTCGAGAATGGTGGTGAACAATGAAACAACTAACTGGAGGAGGAGGCTCCACAAATATCCCCATCCTCAATGATGGGGGAGCCCAGCACATCAGTGCAAAAGACAAGGCTGAAGCATTTGCAACCATCTTCAGCCAGAAGTGCCGAGTTGATGACCCATCTTGGCGTCCTCCTGAAGTCCCCAGCATCACAGATGCCAGTCTTCAGTCAATTCGATTCACTCCATGTGATATCAAGAAACAGCTGAAGGCACTGGATACTTCAAATGCTATGGGCTCTGACAGCATCTCGGCAATAGTACTGAAGTATTGTGTTCCAGAACTGGCCACGCTTTATCCAAGCTGTTCCAGTACAGTTACAACACTGGCATCTACCTGACAATGTGGAAAATTGCCCAGGTATGTCCTGTACACATAAATCAGGACAAATCCAATCTGACCAATTACTGCCCCATCAACCTACTCTCAATCATCAGCAAAGTGATGGAAGGTGTCATTGACAGTGCTATCAAGCAGCACTTACTCAGCAATAACCTGCTCAGTTTGGGTTCTGCCAGGGCCATTCAGCTTCTGACCTCATTGCAGCTTTGTTCCAAACATGGACAAAAGAGCTGAACTCAAGAGGTGAGGTGAGAGTGACTGCCCTTGACATCAAGGCAGCATTTGACTCAGTGTGGCATCAGGGATCTCGAGCAAAACTGAGGTCAATGGGAATCAGGGGGAAAACTCTCCGCTGGTTGGAGTCATACCGAGCGCAAAGAAAGATGGTTGTAGTTGTTGGAGGTCAATCATCTGAGCTCCAGGACATCACTGCAGGAGTTCTTCAGGGTAGTGACCTAGGCCCAACCATCTTCAGCTGCTTCATCAATGACCTTCCTCCAATCATAAGGTCAGAAGTGGGGATGTTCGCTGATGATTGCACAATGTTCAGCACCATTTGTGACTCCTCAGATACTGAAGCAGTCTGTGTAGGAATGCAGCAAGGCTTGGACAATATCCAGGCTTGGGCTGATAAGTGGCAAGTAACATTCGCGCCACACAAGTGCCAGGCAATGACCATCTCCAACAAGAGAGAATTTAACCAACTCCCCTTGACATTCAATGACATTACCATCATTGAATCCCCCACTATCAACATCCTAGGGGCTACCATTGACCAGAAACTGAAGTGGAGTAGCCATATAAATACCGTGGCTACAAGAGCAGGTCAGAGGCTAGGAATCCTGCGGCAAGTAACTCACCTCCTGACTCCTCAAAGCCTATCCACCATCGACAAGGCACAAGTCAGGAATGTGATGGAATACTCTCCACTTGCCTGGGTGAGTGCAGCTCCAACAACACTCAAGAAGCTCGACACCATCCAGGACAAAGCAGCCCGCTTGATTGGCACCCCATCTACAAACATTCACTCCCTCCACCACCGACGCACAGTGGCAGCATTGTGTACCATCTACAAGATGCAATGCACCAAGGCTCCTTAGACAGCACCTTCCAAACCTGCGACCTCTACCAACCAGAAGGACAAGGGCAACAAATGCATGGGAACACCACCACCTGCAAGTTCCCCTCCAAGTCACACACTATCCTGACTTGGAACTATATCGCCGTTCCTTCACTGTCGCAGGGTCAAAATCCTGCAACTCCCTTCCTAACAGCACTGTGGGTGTACCTACCCCACATGGACTGCAGCTGTTCAAGAAGGCAGCTCACCACCACCTTCTCAAGGGCAATAAATGCTGGCCTGGCCAACGACACCCACATCCCATGAATGAATTTTTAAAAAGGCAGCAGAAGCATGGGAACAAAATTATCTGCAAGTTACCCTCCAATCCATCGTGACTTGGTATTAAATCGCTGTTCCCTCACTGTCACTGGATGAAAATCCTGGAACTCCCTTCCTAACAGCACTGTAGGTGTACCTACATCACATGGACTGCAGTGGTTCAAGATGGCGGCTCACCACCACCTTCTCCAGGGCAATAAATGCTGGCGTAGCCAGCGACGCCCACATCTGCGAAAGAGTTAAAAAAAAAAACTAGAGGTATGGATGTATCTGATCATGTAATGGAACACACTGAAGCTAGTTATGCATTCACAACAAAACAAAAGAAGTGGAATAATAAACAAACAGCTGGGAACACATAGCAAGTCAGTCAAGATCTGAATAGGAGAAAAAACAGATTAATCTTTTGGACAGTATTGCTTAGAACTAAAGACTGAAATAAGAACAAACATTTCGATAGAATCATGACAAATGGGGTGGTGGGGGGGGGAATGACAAGCGAACAACAGATAGTGTAACAATATAAAAATACCATTACAGTTGCATATATGGGTTTCCATTCATTCATTTTAGGAAAAAAAGTAGATGTGAATATAAATTGTGTCCAACTTTATATATACACACCTCAATTTTTTCACTAAAATAAGTGAACAGAAGAAAATATAGTCTTGAGTCCCTGAAATAACCTAGACTATACCGACTTACCCTTTGCACAGTCTTTATTAGTTTGTCCATCTGTGCTGTACATAGCTGTCTCTCAATCTCTAATGAGCTGTATTATATCTACCTACTTTGTAGCCCAGAAATTAAATACATCAACCTATTGAATTCAGATGCTTCCCTCCTGTTCTCTATACTGTTATACTGTGAAGTGTGTATGTCGACTCTACCTCAGGTTTCTCTTTCCAATATGACATTTTGTTGAGTTTCCTGTTTGTGGCTAAATGCAGCTCGTCTATGTCACCATTACCCTCTTTCATAGAATCTCATTTATCAGTCACAGTAATATTAAAAATGCCATCTGTGACTAATGCATTGAGAGCAATTTAGCTTTAAAACCACATCAGTGCATAACTTAAAGCTCTAGATTTATATGTCATTGAATCCTGATTGAAAGCATAACCACTGGACTTTGCAGTATTCTCCTTGAATGTAGAAATGATATATTCACATTATGAGGCATAACTGGAACCTAGTGATATCTCAACATGAGCAAAGGATAATGTTATGGTCTAATGTATTGAAAATGAGTGTTTAGAGATAAGATTGGATTTTATTAAAAAGAAGACATGCAATAGTGTATGTAAATTGCCAAGTACATACACAACTGCTGAGCAAGCATTGTACACTTTGCAAAGAAGTTCTTATTTATGAGAAACGGACCTTTGTTTTTAATTAATGAAAAAGGCTGAACAGACATCATGGTGACACAATATATTGGACCTTCAGTGTGATGCTCACAGATTAGTAAATCTTAGGTTCTTATCTACTACTGTCTACATGCTTAATTCTCAATTTAGGGTAATTAATCATAAAAAAACTAGCTGAATCCCAATGGGGATGAAGGGAAAAATCAGAGGAAGGTAGGATGTTTATGAGCCTTCCACCATATGTGCAACTATGAGTAGTAGGCCCATAAACTTTCCTGACGATAGAACTTTGGAATGTAAGAAAGTCCAAAGGAGGGGGTAGTCAGAAAATTATTTACCGCATAAACCTGTACATGCATTTAATCCAGTCACTTAGCCTGAATCAAACTGTCACAATTACTTATACAAAAAGAAAATATGCAAATTCTGGAAATCTAAAAACAGAAAATGCTGGAAATACTCAACAAGCCATGCAGTACCTGTAGAGAGAGAAAAAATGTTAAAAGTTTCAGGTCGATGACCTTTCATCAGAACTAGAAAAAGTTAGTGATGTAACACGTTTTAAGCAAGCACAGAGGCAGGCAAAGGGGGAAGGGAGGAAAGAACAAAAGGGAGGGTCTGTGATAGGGTGGAAGGCAGGAGATGAACCTCACATTTCAATATTTTAATGGGCTGGACCCCTCGATTTTATCTTTCTTTCAGGTTTAATGCTGGCCAGCCAGGTTTCCTGAGCTTTGGGAAACACGGCAGCTAAAGGGAGGCAAGGATAGCTGTGTGGAAAAGATAAGTGCTTTTCCAACACTGCTTGTAAGTCATGAGGAGCAGGAACGCTTCCCCCTTGGCCAACCAAGCAAACCTGTTTCCCACTCTATGTGATCGAATCCCCACATTCAGACATAAACTAGAGTTGCATTCCCTGGAATTTAGAAGGTTAAAGGGGTGGTTTAATCAAAGTTTTCAAGATAGTAAGGGGAACAGATTGGATAGATAGATGTTGGGCTGGATTTTATCCTGCCCTTGGAAACAGGAATGGAGGCAGGGTGTACATAAAATGGCATGGGGTGGTGTTGGGTAGCGTGCCTGATGTTGTCCAACTCCCATGCCATTTTGTCCACAGGGGGAAGAGTTGGAGGACAGCCCTCCCACCCAAGGCCAATTGAGCTACTTAAATGGCCAATTAAGGGCATTTCACGAACAAATGAGGGGCATGCCGCTGTATGTCGACAGCTTCCTCAAGAACTCAGTGGGGTTGATAGGGTCCCTCCTCTGGGGGCAATCCATGGCACACAACGGATCCCCCCCAGCAGTGATGGCCACCCCCAAGGCAAGACCTCCCCTGCTCGCACAACCTGACCCCCAAGCTGGGGCCTGCCTGACTGGCCCCAGTGGCCCCAACCCCACTTACCTGCATCCTGGGATCTCCTCCATCTTCACCACTACAGGCCTCCTGCAGTACCAGCAGTGCCCACCGTTCCCTGTGGCACTGCTGGTATTGCAGAGCTGCCAGCCCTCCAATTGGAAGCTCTGGAGGTAGTAGCTTGTTCCTTAAAGGGACAGCATCCCCAATGGCGGGCAGTTAATTGGCTGTCCGTTGTGGAATTCCACCAGAGGGCCAAGGTGGCATCATGCCACCACCACCCCCCCACCAACCTTCTGAAGTATCACAGGATAAAATTTCGGCCACTGTTTCTGCTGGTTGGGGAATCTAGGACTGGATGACATAGTCTAAAAATTAGAGCCAGACAATTAGGAAACACTTCTATGCACAAAGGGTGGTAGAAGTTTGGAATTCTCTTCTGCAAACGATAACTGATGCGAGATCAACTGTTAATTTTAAATCTGAGATTGATAGATTTTTGTTAGCCAAAGGCTGGTGTATGGAGTTAGGTCACAGATCAGCCATGATCTCATTGAATGGCAGAACAGACTTGAGGGCTAAATGACCTATTTCTGTTCCTATGTACCTAGCCCCTTTGCCATCTCTACCATAGGAAGCAGGAACTTGCCTACTCCTGCTCTGCAGCCTCTCCTGGAGTGTTCCTCGACCCACAGGGAGCCAAACCTGTCAAATCAGGCTGGCTTCTGGGCAGCGAACCTGTTACACACTGTGGAGCTAAAATTCCACAGACCAGAACTTCCACCGCTTGAAAATCCAGCTCTGGTAAATATCGGTGTTAATGGTATGTCTATTGGGTCTTAATCGTATTCAGGTGATGGGTATTAATAGGAACTCATCTATTGTTGGAGGTGCACAATATGCAATGTGTATCTCTATAAACAAAGACTAGGCTCCATTGTTATATCCATCATTGCCTGGATATCTGAGTTTTAACAATAGAGGCCTCAGTATCCAAATTCAATCATAGAAAGCAACCATTTAGGTACACAGGAACAGAAATAGGTCATTTAGCCCTCGAGTCTATTCTGCCATTCGATGAGACCATGGCTGATCTGTGACCTAACTCCATACATCAGCCTTTGGCTAACAAAAATCCATCAATCTCAGATTTAAAATTAATAGTTGATCAAGCATCAGTTATCATTTGCAGAAGAGAATTCCAAACTCCTACCACCCTTTGTGCATAGAAGTGTTTCCTAATTGTCTGGCTCTAATTTTTAGGCTATGTCATCCAGTCCTATACTCCCAACCAGCAGAAATAGTGGCTGAAATTTTATCCCGTTGATACTCCGGAAGGTGATTGCCAACACTCATGAAACCATCCCAGCATGAATCAACATCTTAAGATGATGAAGGGAGAAAAACTCTATCTCGTTATAAAAACACTTTGGTTAAATTACATCATTCCATTTCAATTTAGGCTACATTATAGCAAAATGCATGGCTCTTCAGTTTACGATACCAAGTTTGTACTCTAGTTAGGATCTCATTCCAGTCTATATACATGCAAACACTTTGTAGATGTTTGTGCCACAGGCTCATTTAATGATTCATTCAGTGATTTAATAGGTACAAAAGTAACAAAACATCAAAAGATTTTTCTAAAAGCAGGAACTAAACTGAGGTGTGCAGATGTTAACAGTACCATAACAGTGAAAATCGAGCATTTTATACATTCTGTTGTACATTACAGTTCTTATCTGTATGATATGCATATATGTATAACAATTTGGCTTTTTGAACTAATGGCTGTAAAAAAAAAAAAATTCCCTCTCCCTGACTTGTTATCCTTCCTCACTTATGCCCTTTTGCTTTCTGTGTGGAAAGCTACTGTGATAGCCACTCATTCCCAGCACAATTAGGACTAGATTTTGTGGAGGAGGCAGGACTTCCGGCACCATACCGAAAAGGTGGGTGGGAACCCCGCCTACGCCTTTTTGTGCCCCTCCAGCGCGATCCTTCGTTGTTCCGGAGGCAAAGTTTCAGGTGCCAGGATCCCCGTTCCTTGAAAGACGGGGAACCTGCCTCCAAGAGCTGCTGGCCAATCACAGGGCCGGCAGCTCCGCAATATCGGCAGTGCCACCAAGACGGGTGGCCACTGCCTGTACCGCAGAGGCCTTGGACCCAGGCCCAGCACTGGAACCCAGGGACTTCAGGTAAGTGAGGTAGGGTTGCTCAGGACAGACTGAAAGGCCCAGCAAGGGGGGATGGGGGGCTGGTCGTAAAGTCCAAGGGGAGGGGGACTCCTGGGAGGTGCATTGTTTCCTGACTGGGCTCTCCGTGGGCCACAGATTGCCTCCTCCCCGCGTGACAGAGGCACCCCTCTCACCACTGGTTAAATCCCAGCGGCGGGTGAAGAAGAGGGCCTTATGTGGCCATTAATAGGCCATTTAAGGATCTCAATTGGCCGCTGGGCAGGAAGGCCTTCATCAGCCTATCCCGCCCCAGGAAAATTGCTTGGTGACAGGGTGCTCCCCACCCCCACCCCGCCACCCATCGCGATTCTGGGGGCCCATAAAATCTAGCCCATAGTTTCTAAAGTGTCCATGATTGAGGTGATTACCGACCCCTTCAGCACAATTTCTGGCAATACATTGGTTAGAATGTTTGTTTGAAATGCTGATGTACACCTATCACTTGGATCTATTACACTAAAAGAAAAGCCAAATCATCGGGAGAGGGTGCAATACAAACTGTCTGCAGCTATATTGTTCCATTTTAAACAAAAGTTATTTGTTGTAATAGTGCAAGCATTTCAGAAAGCATTTGATAAGGTTCTTCACATGTGACTTGTTACAAATATTCAGACTGGTGTAAGAGGAAATGTAGCATGGATAGAAAGTTGGTTGGCAGACAGGAAACAAATGATTATAATTAATGAGTTTTGCCTGGACTGGAGAAAAGATGGAAGTGGAGTACGCCATGCATCAGTGTTGGGCCCACTTTTGTTCCAGACAGATGGATAGATAAATGATTTGGCATGGGCATAGGAAGTACAATATTAAAATTTGCTGACAACACAACAGTGAAGAGTCTGTGAAAGACTTCAGGAGGGCATAGGATGGGGGAATGTGCAGACAGGTGGCAGATACAATTTAATACAGAGAAGCTTGAGGTAATGTATTTTGGGAAGAAAAGCAATGAATTACATTAATAGGCTGAAAGGAATGATGCTGAAGGGGGTAGATTAATGGCGTGACCCAGGGATTCAAATACATAATTCCATGAAAGTACGAGTGCAGATTGATAAAGCTGTGAATAAGGCTAGTAGCATTCTGGGTTTTATAAATAGGGGCAAGAGTAAAGAGGTAATGATTAGTTTGTACCAGGCATTGGTTAGGCCCTATTTATAGTACTGTATGCAGTTTGGGACACCCTATTATAAAAAGGACATTAAAGCCAGAGAATATACAATGTAGGATGATGCCAGGAATGAAAAAATATAGTTATGAGGTGAAATGTCTTGGAAAAGGTTTAATAGAGCTTTTTGATAGTTTTTCCCTATTCTTTGTTGTGAAAAGCACAACATAAGTGCAATTTGTATCTCTCTAATTGAAGAGTCAGGGATGAGGCCAATTCAAAATTGTTACTCAGAATAGAAAGCATTGAGATTACTTCTGGATTTCTGTGGCGAAGAAGAGTAGACACTGGTCAGTATGCCTCTTTCTGTGCTGTAGAGTTCTATGGTTCTGGGACGATTATTTTAAAGTCAACTCTGTTCTCTGTGCTTGATATAAAAGTATGTTTTACTAAGTTCTTTTCAATGTGTTTTTGTTAAATATCATTGTTTGGATAAGTCATATCATCAAGCAATATAAGCTTTCTTGTCAAACAATGCTGGCAGTCAATGATGCATTGCCTCAAGCTTGGTTACATCATATCTTGGCTTGAATTTGAAAATAACAGTGGGGGAAGGGTTGAGCTAAGGTTTACATTAATATAGCAGTCTCTTTGTGAAGCAGCATGTGTCTCCTTGGCTACTAAACAGTGTACCAAACTGAAGTCTCTTTATTTCTACCGTCTCTGACGTCTTGTTATTGCTACAATTAATGATTGTGTATATTATATGTGTAGCTAAAAAAATCACAAGTTAAGTTTTTCTGTCAAGAAAATTAACGGGCATCTGTGAACAGTTCCAACCTTTGAAGGTCACTGCCTTTGTAGGCTGTAAACATTGACTTTATATGGTGTTTCTAGTGTGAGGATATGGTCACAGTGTGCCTTTGAGTCCTGCATATTATGACTTTAAAAGGAAGGTTGCAGTTGTATTCATAAATTTATTTCTTCCTAATAATAAATTAGAAGGATTTTTAAGTGCTATCTTACTTTCTTAGGCTCCTATTTGTAAAACTACTCGATCAAATTCTAAAGCCTGTTTTTACAAAAGAAATATATATCTACATATATATAATAGGCATGATTACAGCTTCCTTGATGGCTCAGCTGATGTGGTAGAAATTTATACTGGCCTGTTTTGGGCCCAGATTTGGTGCTGTGCAGACTGCATATGTCTAATAACGTGGGCTTAACTAGGAAATAAAATTGGTCAGAGCCTCTCATTATCACGAAATAGGTGGCTACCACTGCTGGTCGCACTGTTCGTTCGCATATCACCTAATTAGGGGCGTAAGTATCATGCATTCCTGACCCAATTTAAAGGCAGCTGGCAACTCTTAAAGGTATACTTTGGCTGCAGGCAACTGGAAAGCAAGTTTTCAAAATGGCATGTCAAGAAGAAGTTTCAAGGACCCACAGCTTTCAAATGCAGCATTGGAGGTCAGCATGAGAAGGGATGTCCTCTTCCACCAGGCAGAAGGAAGATATCCCGATGAGCTACTCAGCAGTAGTGGGCACAGGTAGCAGAGTGAGTCAGCACCAGGAGCCTCACTCCCATGGTTGCATTTAGGAAAAAGTTTAATGATCTGACCAAGGTTGAGAAAAGCAAGATTTCTAAACACCTATCCTGTATCACTCTCAGCATAACGCTGCACTACCTGAAGCCTCAGAACTTACAACCCTTCCCTCCCCTAATTACCAGCACTTTCCTCCATTTACTGCAGCATACTTCATTCCACCTTTTTCTGGTCCTAATACCCCACTCTGCACCTCCTACTTTCCTCACTATTATTGCTTTCACCTCCTCACATCTCTACCAGTCTTCAAATACCAGCATCACTATTTGATATTGATATGCATGTCCTCAAAGCATCTCACTAGGCTTCCACTAATACACTTCCTTCTTTCTTGCAGGCTAAGCTCATGAATAATAACAGAGAGGAGCTGAGAGCAGGAGGAAGGAGAGCATCCATTCAGGTGCTCCCCGAAGTCAAGGAGGACCTCATGGATGTGACATGGTGAGGCTCGAAGATGCATCCTGCAGAGCACTTGTCCACCTTGCACTCTTTCTCTTCTCACCCTCACACACTATGCCTGACAAAGTTCAGCTGCTTTCAGCAGCCACTCATCTACTTCTGTTTGTATTTGGCACTAAAGGATAACCCTTGTTCTTCACTTTCAGGTGAATCAAATGTAGCACTACCAGAGGCTGAGGAGCTGAAAGAGGGAAGCACTCATGCTAGCAGTGTCACTCAACAACCTTAGTAAGCTCAAGGATTGAAAGTATGGGTGGAACCTTACCACTTTAGTCCTTGCCAGAACATCGGGGCTATTTCAGGTCTGCAAACTGACTCTCTGAATGGTGTGCCCAGCAGTTGCTCTTTACCAGAGCAAACTAATTGTTGTCCTGCCTCCGGGCTCCCCGACCAATTAGGGAGGGCTGGCGGCATGATGCGTCTATTTTGTCAAAGGAAGAATTTCTGATTAACGGGACCGCAGCATGGGTAAGAAAAGCTCACCAGCATTTGGAGCCTGCAGCAACCACAGGAATGGAAAGTACGACTGGAAAGGCTGCACCCCAGGCCTCTCACTCTTACCAGGACGTCCTGTTGTGGGCTCTGAAGGACTGCAGAGAGGTGAGCTCTACCAAGGACGGGAGGAAGAGGACTACCTCTCCAACCAAGCAGGTGTGGTGAAGTGGCTGGGGAAGTCAGCAACAGGAATGTGGTCCCTCTAACCTGGAAACAGTGCAGCAAGAAGACCTTGGACCTCAGGAGGGGATGAGAGGTGAGTGGCATAATACCTTCAGGTGCCAAGCCCCATCCTCTGACTTGCCCAGCGTTCTGCTGCACAGCACACCTCAACTCCACTCATTCCTCTCTCTCTCCTGGCACCTCACGTCCCCATCTGAGTATCCAATACTCCCACTCACCTTCAGCCTTTTCCCCTCGTATCCATGCCTCACAGTGACCCTCCACAAATGGTGTTCATCCCTTCTCTCTACACAAGCCATTACAACCACTCACACTTCTCTGCTTTCTCTCCTTGCAGGAAAGAGCACATAATTGGGTGAGAGGCAGAGACCCTGGGGAGGGGCTTTCCCTCCAGTGACTGGCACCGTGTTGGCCATTGCCAATGTGTGCCCACCTACTCCACCAGGAAGGAGGTCTTGTTCCAGGAGGCTGCAGATGTCAGCAGCAACCTGCCATGAGAGCCTGAGCCTTTTGAGGCATGAGTGCTCATATATGTTAATAGAGCTAATCCTCTGCATGTAGACTGTGTGGGCGGTTTCGCCTCTTTCCAGCTGGATCTCAGTGTCCATCCCATCTGCCCTGTGGAGGGACATATGGCTCGGGAGAAGGCAGCTAGTGCTGCTACTGGTGTTGTTCCTGTTGCAGTTGGTGGTGGTGTGGCCCCTGCTCTTAACCCTCAGCAGAGGTGGAAGGTGGAGCTGCATAAGCTGCACCCATGCCGTGGTGAAGGCTGGCAGCAGAGAAGTACAGCTGAAAGTGAGTTAAGTGCTATGCAGGTGATATGCCTTCCATGAAGTTGGTAATCATCTGTCAAGCAGCGTAAGCAACCTCTGAGAGAAGTGCTTTGCACAGCAGTCTCACAATGGCCAAGGCTGGAGCTGTTCACAGCTTGTTAGTTTCACTGAAGAAGTTCTTCCTGCTGTGCGTTCGCCTTGGTGACCCTGGTGAGTTGCTGACACGTCGGGAACCAGGCTACATGGTTGGGAAATCCAGGATTCAGGGCTAAAGCACTTCAGCAGCTTCTTAATTACTTACCTGACAGATCCAAGTGGGGGATCCCTGCACACCTTCACTGCCGCCCTACGGAATGTCAGAAAAGGGCAAGATCATGTTGGGATCCCGACCTGAAGTTGATTTGCAGGACTTCTCACCCCGCTCAGTCCTGAACCTATCTGCACCACCCTGGGAAAATGCTACGCTACGTGCATTTTTAAAGGAGAAATCTGCACTGAAAGCATCACTGAGCGCTAGTGCACAGGGTCATGGGCAGGAGAATGGGATAGCCAGGAAGCAGCTTGACGGTGGGGGAGCTTGCATCCTAACCCTGGTGCAAAGGGCAAAGATGAAGATGTCAAGGGCACACCCTACATTAAAGCACTGATTTCTATACACCAGGACCTTTTGAGTGCACTGGGCAACCTGCCAGCGAGCTTGTGCATAATTGCACACAGCATGGAGGAGTCCAGCTCCAGCTAGTGCCGTGTTGTTTTTTTTTATTCATTCATGGGATACGGGTGTCGCTGGCCAGACCAACATTTATTGCCCATCCCTAATTGCCCTTGAGAAGGTGGTGGTGAGCTGCCTTCTTGAACAGCTGCAGTCCATGTGGGGTAGGTACACCCACAGTGCTGTTAGGAAGGGAGTTGCAGGATTTTGACCCAGCGATAGTGAAGGAACGGCGATATAGTTCCAAGTCAGGATAGTGTGTGACTTGGAGGGGAACTTGCAGGTGGTGGTGTTCCCATGCATTTACTGCCCTTGTCCTTCTAGTTGGTAGAGGTCGCGGGTTTGGAAGGTGCTGTCTAAGGAGCCTTGGTGCGTTGCTGCAGTGCATCTTGTAGATGGTACACACTGCTGCCACTGTGCGTCGGTGGTGGAGGGAGTGAATGTTTGTAGATGGGGTGCCAGTCAAGCGGGTTGCTTTGTCCTGGATGGTGTCGAGCATCTTGAGTGTTGTTGAAGCTGCATCCATCTAGGCAATTGGAGAGTATTCCAGCACACTCCTGACTTGTGCCTTGTAGATGGTGGACAGGCTTTGGGGA
Organism: Heterodontus francisci; assembly: GCF_036365525.1. NCBI lineage: Eukaryota > Metazoa > Chordata > Chondrichthyes > Heterodontiformes > Heterodontidae > Heterodontus > Heterodontus francisci. Next base: position 20,367,633 of record NC_090393.1, read on the forward strand.
GTCAGGAGGTGAGTTACTTGCTGCAGGATTCCTAGCCTCTGACCTGCTCTTGTAGCCACGGTATTTATATGGCTACTCCAGTTCTGTTTCTGGTCAATGGTAGCCCCTAGGATGTTGATAGTGGGGGATTCAGCGATGGTAATGCTGTTAAATGTCAAGGGGAGATTGTTAGATTCTCTCTTGTTGGAGATGGTCATTGCCTGGCACTTGTGTGGCGCGAATGTTACTTGCCACTTATCAGCCCAAGCCTGGATATTGTCCAAGTCTTGCTGCATTTCTACACAGACTGCTTCAGTATCTGAGGAGTCATGAATGGTGCTGAACTTTGTGCAATCATCAGCGAACATCCCCACTTCTGACCTTATGATTGAAGGAAGGTCATTGATGAAGCAGCTGAAGATGGTTGGGCCTAGGACACTACCCTGAGGAACTCCTGCAGTGATGTCCTGGAGCTCAGATGATTGACCTCCAACAATCACAACCATCTTCCTTTGCGCTCGGTATGACTCCAACCAGCGGAGGGTTTTCCCCCTGATTCCCATTGACCTCAGTTTTGCTAGGGCTCCTTGATGCCATACTTGGTCAAATGCTGCCTCGATGTCAAGGGCAGTCACTTTCACCTCACCTCGAGTTCAGCTCTGTTGTCCATGTTTGAACCAAGGCCGTAATGAGGTCAGGAGCTGAGTGGCCCTGGCAGAACCCAAACTGAGTGTCAATGAGCAGGTTATTGCTAAGCAAGTGCTGCTTGATGGCACTGTTGATGATACCTTCCATCACTTTACTGATGATTGTGAGTAGGCTGATGGGGCGGTAATTGGCCAGGTTGGACTTGTCCTGCTTTTTGTGTACAGGACATACCTGGGCAATTTTCCACATTGCAGGGTAGATGCCAGTGTTGTAACTGTACTGGAACAGCTTGGCTAGGGGCACGGCAATTTCTAGAGCACAGGTCTTCAGTACCATTGCCGGAATATTGTCAGGGCTCATAGCCTTTGCAATATCCAGTGCCTTCAATCATTTCTTGATATCAAGCAGGGCTTTGGAACAAGTTGGCAGTTCTGTGAATACTGCAGTGGAGCCCACAATGATGGAACCTCTGGTAAGAACTCTTATAGTTGCACTGAAAGTTTAAACTATTGCTATCATAGCTCTGGGATCTCGCATCTCTTTCAGCTTTCAATCCATGAAGGAAAGCATGGATTAGAAAGTGGAGAGCTTCCAGAGCATCACTACACTCCTTTTCTCTGTTCTCATACTGAGAAGTGAGAGCGTAAAGGTGCAACCACATGCTAGTGGCATTGGCTTCACAGGAGATACTCATGCTGTCCTCTCTGAGAATGACAGGACATCAGCTTTCCTTCCAGCTTCTGACCAAGTGCTTTGTTGGTTCCATATGGCTAGCTGGCCCAGACTGCACTGACTGATGTTCAGGCATAGTAGTCTGCAACTGGGTCCTCAACAGTTAGAGCTGTTTGAGATTGCCCACTACCATAATGGAGGTGGGGAATTCCTTTAAATAGTGCCACTTCAGCCTGATTTCTGAGCGTTTGTGCCCTGTTTTTCTGCTTAAGAATAATTCAATCAAATGCTTCCAAGCACCAGTTTCCCCAAAAGGGTCCTAATAAAAGCGCAGGACCCCTACTTAAAAATTTTATGAGCCCAGTGTTTATTGCAGGCAGCTGCCAGGACTGCCTAAGGAGCGTCTTAACCAATATGGTAGTGGTAACATTTTGTGCACACTTCCGGCGCAAGACTGAAATTGATCTGCAGAATGCCAATATAGCGCCTAAAAACTTTGAAACACAATCAAATTTCTGCCTGAATAAATTTGCTGAAATGTTTGAAACTGAGTTTTTTGCATCCCAGGTTTGATCCTCTGTGCCCAATTAGCTGATCTTAGCCTGGATGGCAGATAGGGTGCTACAGTTGGTCTCCCTGGTGTAGAAAGGGGAAAGTTCGTGAGACTTGGCATTCCAAGTAGTTATCTAGTGGCCACATCGGCACATTGGGTGGGCATGAGATTGGGTAATGGCAGTGGTTCCCAAATGGACAACTATTATGCTGGAACTCACATATGAAGAATAGTTATTTGGGTGAGGTATTGTAGGCTGGTTAGCACCTGTAGAACTGTAATCCAGCATGTCAACATTTTCCCGAGATGCAGAAGAAAATATATAGCCAGAATTTTCAGGGCCCTTTGGGGAGGGGCTGGGAGGTGGTGGGGCTGGCAAAATGGTGGGGGAAGGCATTGGGCGGGGAGCCCAATGTCCTCTTGCCACTATGCCATAGTGCTAATGTTTGGAAATTCTGCAGTTTGGACGCCCTCCAGGAGGCCAATTTAAGCCACTTAACTGGCCAAGTAATGGCCACTTCCCACCTCCGTGAGCACTTTGCCTGCTTTGGGAGGGCCCACTGCTGCGTGGGGAGACCACTGGGTGAAGCCTGGCAGTTTCCCGGTGGGTTCTGATAGTGGGGGAGTGGCCTCCTTTATGGGCACTCCATGGCTCTTGGAGGGTCCCCGCCAGCGGCAATGGCTGCCCTCACAGCAACCCCACCCCCTCCCTGTGATTGCCAGGGCCTGCCTGCCTGGCTCCAGCGTCCCCCAGCCCAACCTACCTGTCCTCAAGGGCACCTAGCCATTGAGGCACCCTCACCCTGGAGCTGCAGCCTCCGCAATGGCCAACGCTAGTGATGGTGCTGTTGAGGCTCTTGGGGTGGGCCGCCGTCCTTTCTTGAATGTTGGCCCTGGTGTGGCCTCTTAATTGGCTGCTGCTGACAGTATGCCACCCTAAATCTTGCCACCCACCAAAGTGGGGGTGCCTCCTGGTTTTGGCGCCAGCAGCGGGACGTCCGTGTTAATGGCAAAACTCAGCACATATATATGTAGTGTTGTTTATGGCATTTAGAACGTGATTATAATGCTTAGCTGCTAAGATGCAGCTGTATTTAACTCAGTGTGTCCATATAGGTCAGTACACAGATACTCCAAATGATAAATTGTTCTAAATGTTCTTGTCCTGAGACCAACTGGAGGCTGAAGTAATTTTTTGTATATTAGCAGTCTGCAGTTCCTCCGCTAGGGGAAAGGCCAGATGGGAAGGTCAAGAAAACCAGGAGGAATTAATTAGCTCTTTCTCTTTTTTTGGAACTTATATCTACCAATTTATAACATATGAAATCAAAACTAGACTTCTTTATTGAAGTACCAGCAAATCTTTTTTAGTGCTGTTCATGATAAGTCAGATAATGAACTGTTTTATAGGGTCAGGAATGCTATCCCAGGCTTGTCCTTTTTAGATTATGAAATCTAACTGCTGTTAAGTTACCACTGGGTTCACATAGAGGTTTATTAAGAGGTTGTTGCTGTTAAATAAATACCATCAAGTTCACACAGACGTCACTGAAAAGATTGCTGGCATTTTGGCTCTAGTATTCACACTGAAGAGCGCCTGCAGAGTCTCATCGACAGGTTTGCGGCTGCCTGCAATGAATTTAGCCTAACCATTAGCCTCAAGAAAACGAACATCATGGGGCAGGACGTCAGAAATGCTCCATCCATCAATATTGGCGACCACGCTCTGGAAGTGGTTCAAGAGTTCACCTACCTAGGCTCCACTATCACCAGGAACCTGTCTCTAGATGCAGAAATCAACAAGCGCATGGGAAAGGCTTCCACTGCTATGTCCAGATTGGCCAAGAGAGTGTGGGAAAATGGCGCCCTGACACGGAACACAAAAGTCCGAGTGTATCAAGCCTGTGTCCTCAGTACCTTGCTCTATGGCAGCGAGGCCTGGACAACATATGTCAGCCAAGAGCGACGTCTCAATTCATTCCATCTTCGCTGCCTCCGGAGAATACTTGGCATCAGGTGGCAGGACCATATCTCCAACACAGAAGTCCTCGAGGCGGCCAACATCCCCAGCTTATACACACTACTGAGTCAGCGGCGCTTGAGATGGCTTGGCCATGTGAGCCGCATGGAAGATGGCAGGATCCCCAAAGACACATTGTACGGCGAGCTCGCCACTGTTATCAGACCCACCGGCCGTCCATGTCTCCGCTTTAAAGACGTCTGCAAACGCGACATGAAATCCTGTGACATTGATCACAAGTCGTGGGAGTCAGTTGCCAGCGTTCGCCAGAGCTGGCGGGCAGCCATAAAGACGGGGCTAAAATGTGGCGAGTCGAAGAGACTTAGTAATTGGCAGGAAAAAAGACCGAGGCGCAAGGGGAGAGCCAACTGTGCAACAGCCCCGACAAACAAATTTCTCTGCAGCACCTGTGGAAGAGCCTGTCACTCTAGAATTGGCCTTTATAGCCACTCCAGGCGCTGCTTCACAAACCACTGACCACCTCCAGGCGCCTACCCATTGTCTCTCGAGATACGGAGACCAAAGAAGAAGAGAAGATTTTGTGGATCGTTACTTTGCTTCTTTATGGTTTTCTTCATGACACAAAGTTGAGTGTGATACATATATGTCAGACTCAAAAAGTAGATTAGGCATACTGTTTTTATAATAATACCTAATTAGATTCTTTTCTCCCCATTTTCCCTTCCGAGGTCTGAGATCAGGAACTGATCATCTGGGAAATTGGGGTGATGTAACACAATCTAGAATTTTTACTGATAGAGCTGAAAAGAAATCAATGAATACTGGATATCTAATTAAGAATTTAAAATGTTGGATATAAAATGCAAACCAGGCCACATATTTCTTTTAAATGGTTCTGCTGTGTATTTTCAGTATTTTCTACCTTTTTATTAAAATATAACCGCAAAAAAGTTTTATAATTCAATTAGATTAATTCTGATTTATGTTATGACTAACTCACTCAATCATTCCTTAACAGTATTTTGTAAAACCAGCTGTAGTTCATCCCATTGAAAGGATTGCAACAAAATAGACAGCAAGACATTGCAAATTTCCTGGCATGTGCTAGGTTATTTCTTGCAAATACAGCCTCAGATTTTCATTCATTACTATTACATTCTTGTTAGAAGGTTCCAGTAAAATGTTCGTGACAATTACGTGTAAGTGTTTCTCAAATAAGCAACAATTTTAACTTATCTCAGCCCAATTTCATACCTATTATGGCCTTTTATTGTGCCATTGCGCCCTCCATCTTGAGATGCCCTCTCTCTCTGTTACCTGCATCAGCCGGCTGCCGCCTTCTCATTGCTAGAGAGCCTCCCATTAGTCCTCCAGTTTCTGGAGCCCGCCTGCCATCCTTAATTGGACAGTGAGCATGCCCTCTGGCTATTAAATGGCCTTTCATTCAAATCGGAGCATGTGTGTCATACCAATGCCGTGCAGGGTCAGGACCCAAATTAAACTTTGGCCCAATCAGAGCCCTTTTGGACTGTAGCAGCTGATTGTACCTTGTCAAAATTTGGAAGCTTCCAAGTTTTAACGAGGTTCAGAAGTTCAGTAAATGGTACACTAATTCCCTTCAATAACCTATTTGGTATTGAATTGTAATGGGAGCTAATCATCTGTCAGCCAGTTACTAAAGTCATGACTGTTATACATTGTTCAAAGCAGTTGTTATACTGTTGCCATTTAATTTAGATTCTTTTATCTTGACACCAGACTTGTAGACCTGAAAATCTTCTGCCAGGATCAGGAATCCAAATTAAAATGGTGCCAGTATAATAGCTGTGATGCTCCTTTTCAGTTATAGCAGAGTAGGCAGTGAAATGGCCACAGTTTTCATTAGAGTACAGCATTCCCCCTGTTACTGAATACAATTTGTCCAGTTAATCAGGAAAACTGAATGCACTAAATGTGCATGTTGGACAGAAATATCAGTTGGTCTGGCATTTCTTTACTTAAACTGACTTTGTTTTCCAGGAATGTACATAAATGCACCACAAGGTTTTGTATCTGGAATCAACTTTTCTTTCAGGGTGCGAATGAAATAGTAGATATTAATTATTCTGGAGTTTGAGCTCCTAATTTGAGTCTGTCATTTACTCACTCACAGTTAATTAACTAAGGAATATTTTATGTGAAATACTTAACTGAGAAAACTGATGAGAATCTATATAGGGATATTTTACAGGCAGTTTAAAGAATTTTGTATAGTTACCCCTAGATGGGCAATGCTGATATGCATGAAATTGTATTATTAAACTTTGAAATAACAAAGAATCTATGCGTGTCCAGTGACTCATTTGGTAATTGCATTGCCCATTGTGGTGCTGCGCCATGCAGGCCAGGTAAAGCCCAGGTTTGATCCTGATCTATTAAAGAAATAGAGCTCGCATTTTATATAATTAGCTGATTCTATGACTCCTGTTGGAAGTTACATACATATGGAGTCAAATGGGAAGAGGATTGGACTTGCTGTGATGCCCTCCCACAGCTGAACAGCTATGAACACTCATGGCTGGGCTTGCACGTAAAAATGATTACTTGAGTGAGGTGCTAGAATGTGATCAACATGCCCTTTGAGAGGGTAGAAGTATTAGGGAGGAAAATGGTTCTAATATTTTACACTCCAGAATAATAAAGTAGTAAAATAAAAAGGTTGGCAACCTTTGTAATCTTCCATCAGTCATTTTCCTTTTATTCTAGCTTCAAAAGCACAGCATTACGGCTTTTCCAATCTCCGTATGTTCTGAAAGATAGAGGGCTGAATTTTACCAGCCCCTCAACATCAGGGGTTGTGATGGGGGGGGGGGGGCCTGCCACGACTCCTGACACCAAGAAGGTGCCGCCTCATTTTACCGGCGGCGTCAAGGCCTCAGTGTGGAGGCTTTCATTTAAATATTAAAATTAATTAAAATCAAATGCTAATTAACTGACCTGATCCCGGCGATCGTCCCACACCGATTTTACAGCCGCCAGCCACAACGCGCGCGCCTGCGGAACTCCATACAGTTCCGAGGCGAGACATTGGTGGGGTGGGGGGAGGAGTGAAATTATCAGTGCAAGGAGGGCGGGAGTGGGGAAAACCTTCCACCGGTTTCCTCCCACCACCAAAAGACTTGCAGGTTGATAGGTAAATTGGCCATTATAAATTGCCCCTAGTATAGGTAGGTGGTAGGGGAATATAGGGACAGGTGGGGATGTGGTAGGAATATGGGATTAGTGTAGAATTAGTATAAATGGGTGGTTAATGGTCGGCACAGACTCGGTGGGCCGAAGGGCCTGTTTCAGTGCTGTATCTCTAAATCTAAAAATCTAAAATCTTCTCTATTGGTTGTGGGGATGTTGGGAAGGGGTTGAGGGTCAAATGTTCTGAAGGTGGGGTGTTAAAGTTCATTATTTTACAAATTGCTTTTTTGGTGAGAATTGGTTATTTTATTAATTGAAAACTCTGGGGGAGTTGGCAAGGTGATTGGAAGTGTTGCTGACATTTTGTTACATCTGGGCACCAGCACCTTTAAAAATTTTAATGAACCTGAAGGGCTTGATGACCTTTAAAAATGGCGCCGGCGCCACTGCGTTGCCGGGTACACGGCAGCTACCTCCACTATGTCATCGGGAGCATTCACTCCGTCCCCTCCATTTAAATGAGCCCCCGCATGAAATATTGTGGGAACTGAGCAGCAGCGCTTCCGTGGCGGAAGGTCGCCAAGGTCAAAGTCCGCTGCCGCGATGTACGGCGAGCTAATAGAATTCAGCCCTGATTGTCAAGAAAACGCCAATGAATTCTCGTTACAAGGACAATTCTTTAAAAATTTGGACCTGGGCCTATTGTAATATTGATGACATTTTCCAACTGAATAACCTTTACATAGAAAGACCAATGGGAAAACTTTCATCCGTCTCTCTCATTCTAGTATCATAAAGTTTATGTTAGCTATGGAAAAGAACAAGGTGCGATCCAGGGCAAAAGTAATTCATTGGAAGAGGGCCAATTTCAATGGTGAAAATGGACTTGGCCCAGGTAAATTGGAATCAAAGGTTGGCAGGCAAACTGTAACAGAACAGTGGGTTGTCTTTAAAGAGGAGATAGTTTGGGTACAGTAGCAGTACATTCCCACGAGGGGAAAGGGTAGGACAAAGTCAGAGCTCCCTGGATGACAAAAGAGATAGAGAGTAAGATGAAGCAGTAAAAGGGTGCGTATGACAGATGTCAGGTTGATAATACATGTGAGAACCAGGCTGAATATAGAAGGTTCATAGGAGAAGTTAAAATAAGAAGTAAGAGAAGCAAAGAGAGAGTATGTGAAGAGAATGGAAGCCAACATAAAAGGGAATCCAAAAGTTTTCTATAGGTACATAAATAGTAAAAGGGTGGTAAATGTAGATGTGGGGCTGATTAGGGACCAAAAAGGATGCTTTTATACTGCTTTTCTTGATCATATTAATGACCTACAGTTAGGTGTGCAGGGCACAATTTCAAAATTCGCAGATGGAAGTATTGTGAACTGTGAGGAGGCTAGAGATAGAATTCAAGAGGTCGTAGCCAGGCTGGTGGAATAGGCAGACACGTAGCAGATGAAATTTAATGCAGAGAAGTGTGGGGCAGGATTTTGGGTTTTGGGCAGGACCCCGACGTCAGGATCAAATGGGAGTCACGATCACCCAATGTGTGGAAAACAGCCACCCAGCAGTGATTTTCCCCAAATTGGTCAATTAGTGGCCAGAGGGCGGGCTCTCAAAGCTGGAGGGCCAATAAGAGGCTCTCCAGCTCGGAAGGAGATGAACAGGGAGAGAGAGAAGGCACCTCCATTTTGATGCATCCCCTCGCCAACTTTTTAAGCTTTTAAATTTAAAAATGGAATCAGCAGCCAGGCCACCATTGTGGAAGGAAAGACCCTTCAAAGGGCAGCCTGTGGCCAGAGCTGTGGCAAGGCAGGTGGGTAGGGCCTCCGCCTGCCTGGAGCACTGGCCCTCGGTCTGCCACCAGGAGTTTGCAGGCAACTGGCCTAGACCCTGATGCCACAGGGAGTCCGGAGGCCAACTGGGAAATTCCACTCAGCCTCTGACAATATGCCTTAAGTGGCCATTTAATTCCTTTCATTGGCTATCCGCCGCTTGTGGGCCCTGCCGACCTCCATCTTACCTCTGGGAAAATGGTCCGGGGCGGGATGGTGCCGGCAAACAGACATGCTGGCCGCTGGCACGATCTTTCCTGCCTGCCCACCTCCATGCTGAAATTCTGCTGATGAAGTCATCGAGTCATTTATGGCACGGAAGGAGGCCATTTGACCCATCGGGTCCATGCTGGCTCTCCATGGAGCTATTCAGTCAGTCCCAGTCCCTCGCTCAATTCCCAATAGCCCGGCAAGCTTATTTCCTTCAAGTGGTCATCCAATTTACTTTTGAAGTCATTGATTGTCTCTGCTTCCACCACCCTTGTGGGCAGTGACTTCCAGGTCATTACCACTCACTGCATAAAAAATTTCTTCCTCATATTCCCCCTGCGTTTCTTGCCCAGAACCTTCAATCTGTGTCCCCTAGTCCTTTTTGATTAGAGATACAGCACTGAAACAGGCCCTTCGGCCCACCGAGTCTGTGCCGACCGTCAACCACCCATTTATACTAATCCTACACTAATCCCATATTCCTACCAAACATCCCCACCTGCCCCTGTATTTCCCTACCACCTACCTATACTAGTGACAATTTATAATGGCCAATTTACCTACCAACCTGCAAGTCTTTTGGCTTGTGGGAGGAAACCGGAGCACCCGGAGAAAACCCACGCAGACACAGGGAGAACTTGCAAACTCCACACAGACAGTACCCAGAATCGCACCCGGGTCCCTGGAGCTGTGAGGCTGCGGTGCTAGCCACTGTGCCGCCCTTGTACCATTAGTTAATAGGAACTGTTTTGGCAAAAGAATTGCAGAGTTATGGGGAAAAGGCCGGTGAGTGGGACCAGCTGAGCTGCTGTTGCAGAGAGCAGGCATGGACATGATGGGCTGAATGGCCTCCTTCTGTGCTGTAACCATTCTATGATTCTTTCCTGCTTGAACTTACTCACAGAGGAAGCAAGACAGTGTTGCAACATGTCTCTCAATTACTATTGTAATCAGAGTAGATAATTGTAGTACTTCAAGCTGTCTGAAAAGATACAGTAATTAAAAATAACTGAAAGCTATAACAAACCTCGCATTAAGGAACATCTCAGTCTTTGGGATAGAAATGGACACTGCACGTGAAGAAATTCAGGAAGTGGTTCTAAGGCACTGTCTAAGCGATGGGGCTGGATTTTACGTCAGGCAAACGGGAGCTTGCCACCGATGTAAAAGTCGGTGGCGAACCTGCTTCCGTCTGGCCCGGGGATCTGTCCCACATTCTACGGATCCCTGGGCTTTAATTGTTCCGAGGCGGGACTTCCACCTGCTTGAGAAGGGGGGAGGGGGGTCGTCTCGGGTCCAAGGGGTGGTTGGGGAAGTGGGGGCGGCCCTCAATCTGGCACCCTGTGCCCGTTTGTCAGGGCCCACCCCGGGGTGTGGAGAGGCCACCAGCTTTCACTGGTAAAATCCCCGTGGAGGCGGGCGAAGGCCCTTAATTGGCCATTTAAGAGCCTTGATTGGCCTGGGGCGGGCAGCCCATTTCTCCACTCTCCCCCCCAACCTGCCCACATAAAGTGGGGCGGAGGCGGGAGTGGGTCGGGAAGGCCTCCCGGAGCCTCCCGCTCAATTTTACGCCACCTCTGCCACCATCCGGCTCGCTGGGATGGCATAAAATTCTGGCCATGTTTTTAAGGAGGCTTTTAAAGGCAGGGAACATGTAGCTAGGTAGTTATTTTGGAAGAGTATTCCAGCGAGCCAGGACTTTTCACTCAGTGATCGAGCAGAGTGAGTGGGGGATGCAAACAGTAAACTGAATTAGAATTAGAGAAACAGTGTACAGACTCCGGTATATGACATGGGGTGAATTTGAAGTCAATTTAACAAAATATAAAGAGCCTGTAGAGCAAGACATAAAGCAAGATTGGATGATGTGTATGTGGTAATTTGTGCAGGACACGACTCACACCATAGTTAGATACAGATAATATATACCTGGAGCATTACAAAATGGGATTGATCCATGAAACACATCAACAGTAAAAAATATAATTAAGTTGAATATAAACAGAATTTGCAAAGCAGTTCAGCCCAGTCAAATAATTTATTCACTCTGTAAACTACAGGGTGGGATGTTTCATGGTAATTACTAAAGAGGGGAAAAAGCTCTCAAAACCTGTCCTTCCCTCCCAATGATTATGGAAGTAATGCTAAAAATGTAAACAGCTCAAAACATTTATGTAATGATTAAAACTATCATTAGAAACCAATTTATGGAGTAAGTAAAAGCAAAATACTGCGGATGCTGGAAATCTGAAACAAAAACAAGAAATGCTGGAATCACTCAGCAGGTCTGGCAGGATCTGTGGAAAGAGAAGCAGAGTTAACGTTTAGGGTCACTGACCCGAAACGTTAACTCTGCTTCTCTTTCCACAGATGCTGCCAGACCTGCTGAGTGATTCCAGCATTTCTTGTTTTTGTTATGGAGTAAGTATTTGGTTTATCAAGGTTACATGGTAAAGAGAATGTTAATGGAAAGTATGCAGATGCTTCAAGATAAGTTGATGTTTATATTGTGTGTTCAGTGCTCAGTAGGAAATAATCAAGGCTGCAATACATTTAAAGTTGAGCATGTATCTCGATCAACAATTTTATATAAAATATTCTATGGTTATAGAAAGTCCTTTTTATTTGTTTTCCTTTTTTTCTAAATTAGACTTTGAAGGCATTTTAATGTTTTGAAACAACATTCTCCCCCACTTTTTTGATGCTTAATTCAGTATTAAGCACAGGGATAGGCACCAACATGTTGCACCACAGACATTTGACAAGACTATTGACACTGCCAGGGACATGAGGACAATTAATTTGTATATCAAGTGTATAGCCAACCTGATGCCATCAAATCACAGTTTGATTTTAAAACACATTTCTCCCTATTTAGTGAGTACCTGGCATTGTTTTTGCTTGCACAAGTAGTCAATGTCTGCCCGCACACTTGATGTAGCGATGCGGAGAATCCGGATAGATGTCTGTCTGTCAGATGTGATCTTGATCTCTTTCTTTCTCCTCTTGCTCTCTCTCTCCCTCTCTGTGTCAGTCCCTATCCCCTCTCTATGTCCATCTCTCAACCCTCTCTGTTCATTTCTCTCCCCTCTCTCTCCCCTTTCTCCCATCTCTCTCTCTCTCCCACTGTTCTCCCTCCCCCTCTCTCTCTGCTCCCTCTCTCCCTCCCCTCCTCCTCTCTCTCCCCCTTTTTCTCTCTTCCCCTCCCTCTCTCGCATCCCCCTCCCTCGCTCTCTTCCCACTCCCACTGTCTCTTCCCCCCCACTCTCTCCCTCTCTCCCCCTCCCTCTCTGTCCCTCTCTCCCCCTCTCTCTTCCTCCCTCCCCTTCTGTCTCTCCCCTCTCCCTCCCCTCCCCTCCCCCTCTCTCTACCTCTCCCTCTCTCTCTCTTCCCTCCTTCCTCTCTTCCCCCCTCTCTCCCCCTCCCTCTTGCCTTTCCCCCATCTCGTCCCCATGTCTTTCCCCCTCCCTCTCTCCCCACCTCTATCTCTATCCCCCTCCCTCTCTCTCCTTCCTCTCTCTCTCTCCTCCCTCTCTCTCTCATCCTCTCTTTCTCTCCCCCTCCCTCTCTCCCGCTCCCCCTCCCTCTCTCCCGCTCCCCCTCCCTCTGTCTCCCACTCCTTCTCCCTCTGTCTCCACATCCCCCTCTCTCTCTCACTCACTCTCTGACAGTTGCAGAGAGCAGGAACTCTCCCCAGAGCTGCTTTGTGATTGGTTATTTTTTTTAAAACATTCACAGCCATTAGTTTCATAGCTGACAGGAGTTAAGAGCGGCAATGGCGGTTCCGAACTCCAGTCAAGTTCGGTACTTTCGGCGGGCTTTTTAAAAAAAATCAGAACTTGCCGGAAAACCCCAAACTCGTCCCGAGTTCGGAAGCTGCTATTACTGCTCCCAGCTCCTGTCAGCTGTGAAACAGAAACTGACGGCTGTGAATTTGTTTAAAGTCAGACTGGTCTGGAAAGAAGAAGTCGATGGGAAATTTCCTATCCCTGAAATTGCCAGTCACGGACCCCAAAATTTTACCATGGACACTGGTGTCCATGTACAAACACATTGCCGACCCCTGATTAAGCACCAATCACAATCAAGTTATTATTCCACTCACAGCCTTCCCAGGGCTACACAGCTGAACATGGAGGATTGGTGGTGTGACATTGTGTCTTTCTCTCTATGACAAGCCTTGTTCATCATGTTCTAGTACTGATTTATTTCATTCTTTTTGCAAATTTTTACTTTCTAAAATTTTTTTTTTCCTTTTCTGCCCTGCATGTCTTTCTGCACAGTTAACCTTCCTTGCCAGTGGAAACTGGTAGAAAGCATAGGGGGTGATTTTGAGGCTTCTTGCCTGGTGGAAATGGGGCAGCAGCAGCCCAGAAATTGTTACCACCATTGCTGTGGCCATTGCAAGCTTCCCCTAAGCCTATTGTGCCTGTCTGGATCAGGCGGTTCCTCCTTTAAGTATGCAAATCAGCATCCTGTGACATACATAGGATCTTGTTTGCCATTTTAGGACATTGCTGGGCAAATTGCAAATGTCACTAAATTATTTAAGAATGGAGGGAGGGAGAAACCAGGTAACTACAGGCCTGTCAGCTTAACATCAATTGTGGAGAAATTACTGGCATCTTTAATCAAAGATAGATCGAGCACTTGGACAGGTATCAGGTGGTCAGTGAGTCAGCATGAATTCATGAAGATAGGTCAAATTTGAATAATCTAGTTAAATTTTTTGAAAAGATCATTAACATGGTGGATAGGAGAGTGTTGATACATGTTGCCTGGGCTGCAAGCTTTGGAATTCCCCCCCTAAACCTCTCTATCTCTCTCTACTCCTTTAAGATACTCCTTAAAATTTCTGCCTCTTTGACCAAGCTTTTGGTCACCAGTCCTAATATTTAATTATGAGGCTCTGTGTTAAATTTTGTTTGATAATCACTCCTGTGAAGCGCCATGGGACGTTTTACTATGTTGAAGGCACAATATAAATGCAAGTTGTTGTTGTCTACATAACTTCTAGAAGGCATTTGATAAAACTCAGCACAAGAGATTCTGAGCAAAAGTAAAAGCATATGGAATTGAAGTTAACCTTCGGTTGGTAATTCATTGGGAAACAGAGTTGGAATAGAGGGTACATTCACTGAGGGGTTTGTGACAAGCTTGTTCCCCAGGGATCTGTTTGTGGGACCTCAGCTTTTCATCATATATATTAAGGACTTGGATGAAGGAATAGAGGGTATTTATTAAATTTGCAGATGACACTAAGTTAAGAGGCACATTAGGTTGTGTGGATGGGAGGCGGAAATTATAAAACGACAAAGACAGAGTGGGCAAAACTAAGGCAGTTGGAGTTCAATGTAGGAAGTGTGAAGTCTTCCACTTTGGATTTGAGAAAAGTAAATCAGAATATTTCTAAATGATGAGAGACTAGGAACTGTGGAGGAGCAAAGAAATTTAAATGCTTATGTATACAAATCATTGAAAATTAGTGCACAGGTACAAAATTTAATCCTCAAGGGGATAGAAATCAAAAATGAGCAGGTGATGCTTCAGTTGTACAGAGCCTTGGTGAGACCCCACCTGGAGTAGTGTGTTCAGTTTTGGGCACTGTACTTCAAGAAAGATAGATTGACCTTGAAACAGTAACGACACCGAGCTTTACCTCTCCAGAACCTCTCTCCACACTACTGTTTCCTTTGTTGTCAGATTTCTTGTCAACACCCATTCTTGGATAAAGAACAAAGAACAGTACAGCACAGGAACAGCCCATTCGGCCCTCCAAGCCTGCGCCGATCTTGATGCCTGCCTAAACTAAAACCTTCTGCACTTCCGGGGTCCATATCCCTCTATTCCCATCCTATTCATGTATTTGTCAAGATGCCTCTTAAACGTCTCTATGGTACCTGCTTCCACCACCTCCCCTGGCAACAAGTTCCAGGCACTCACCACCCTCTGTGTAAAGAACTTGCCTCGCATATCCCCTCTAAACTTTGCCCCTCTCACCTTAAACCTATGTTCCCTAGTAACTGACTCTTCCACCCTGGGAAAAAGCTTCTGACTATCCACTCTGTCCATGCCGCTTATAACTTAGTAAACCTCTATCATGTCGCCCCTCCACCTCCGTCGTTCCAGTGAAAACAATCCGAGTTTATCCAACCTCTCCTCATAGCTAATGCCCTCCAGACCAGGCAACATCCTGGTAAACCTCTTCTGTACCCTCTCCAAAGCCTCCACATCCTTAGTTGAAGGGCAAAAGTTTGAAGGTTGGGGGGGAAGTTCGGGTATTTGAAAAATCAATTGACGGTCATTTTTGGCAATGAAATGACCAAAGGTGGGGGTGTTGGGGAAGGGCATCCATCACTTAATTTTATATTTACTAAAAATCAA
Organism: Heterodontus francisci; assembly: GCF_036365525.1. Classification (NCBI taxonomy): domain Eukaryota; kingdom Metazoa; phylum Chordata; class Chondrichthyes; order Heterodontiformes; family Heterodontidae; genus Heterodontus; species Heterodontus francisci. The sequence goes on from NC_090393.1 coordinate 20,383,057, forward strand.
TAATGTTTTGCCTTTATAAATTAAAATTAATAGTAAGGGCTTAAAGCCCTTTAAAAATGGCGTCTGCGCAGTGGCGCCGGACACCATTCATGGGGACGTGGAGGCTGCCCCTACACGTCATCGGGGGCAGATGCTCCGCCCCCACTAATTAAATGAGCCCCTGTGCGAAATATTGCGGGGGCTCCTCTGCGGCTGCTGAATGTGGGCACCCCACCAAGTTCAAAGTCGCCGCTGCAGAGCACGGCACCTGAATAAAATTCATCCCCAAATTTTAGGAAGGATATATTGGCCTTGGAGGGAGTGCAGCATAGGTTTACCACAATGATACCTGGACTCCAAGGATTAAATTGCAAGGCGATATTACACAAATTAGGGTTGTATTCCCTAAAATTTAGAAGGTTAAGGGGTAAGTTGATTGAAGTTTTCACGATATTAAGGGAAACAGATCGAGTAGAAAGAGAGAAACTATTTCCACTGTTTGGGGAATCTAGGACTTAGAGGCATAGTCTAAAAATTAGAGCCAGACCTCACAGAAGTGAAATTTTGAAGCACCTCTTCGCACAAGAGGTGGTAAAAGTTTGAAATTCTTCCGCAAACGGGAATTGATGCTAGATCAATTGTAAATTTTAAATCTGAGATTGATAGATTTTTGTTATCAAAGGTATTGAGGGATATGGGGCAAATGCAGATACATGGATTTAGGTCGTAGATCAGTCAGGATCTCATGGAATGGCAGAACAGGTGCTAAATGGCCTACTCCTGTTGCTATATGACTGCTTACTTCTACTTCAGTAACATCACCTCCATTCCTACATCACAGCACCTGCTGCTGAAACCCTGATCCATGCCTTTTTCATCTGCAGAGTTAACTGTTCCATTGCTTTTCTGGCCAGTCTTCCATCCTCTGCCCTCCGTACTTCAACTCATCCAAAACTCTACTGCCCATATCTTATCCTGAACCAAGTCCTGTTCAACCATCACACCTATCCACACTGATCTACTTTATGTCATGATCTTCCAGCATTCCCAACTTAAAATTCTTACCCCTTTATTTAAATCGCTTCACGGCCTTCCCCCTACCTATCTCTGTAACCTCCTACAAGCCAGCTGCCAACTCTCCATTCTTCCGATTCTGGCCTATTACAACCCCACCACACCCCACCTCCCCCCACTACCACTCCACACTGTTGTTGGCTGTGCCTTTAGCAACCAAGACCCCAATATCACCTCCTTTGGCTTGGCTTCCATTTTTGTCTGATTTACACCTCTACGAGCGCCTTGTGACATTATTATACTTTAAAGGTGCTTTATAAAGCTAAATTTCTGTTATTCTCTGTTCTGGTGCAGAGTCCCAGGTGTCTAGTTTCACCTCCTGACTAAAGCATCATCCTTGGTATCATCTTAGTAAACAGGGATTTTAAAATATATTTTGTCTTGCCCCAGTGATTTCCACCAGCTGGTGAATTCAATCAAGGAAGAGATCCTATCTAAAGGCCAGTGTCTGTATATTTTCTTCCTCCTGTATTATGAAGGGAAGATAACAGAGGGATTGAGGATCTCCATAGAGCATCTTTGCTCACCATCTAGTAGTCTGACATTCTGACATCGGAAAAGGCCCATGCACAAGTTTGGATGAAAAATAGTGTAAGGCACAGAACCGTCTGAATAAGAGTAAAGAAAGTTTTAAAGTATTACTTTCACAGCATTGTACAGTTTAAAGCATTATTTTGGCATAATTTGCTTTATTTATATTTTCTCATTGCAGACAGATAGCTTCCTGTGATCCCCTGATTGAGGTAGAGGATATGATGATAATGGGCAAAAGACCTGATCCCAAGTGCGTCTTCACATATGTACAGTCCCTCTATAATCACCTGCGAAGGTACGAGTAACCAGACGTGGAAGATGGAAGCCAAAGTGTCTTGTCTTTCTATTTTAAACAAAAATCAATCTCCACATGCTTGTGCTTTGAGACAATTGTCGGAAAACATGTGTACACTTGGGTCACTGTGTGCTGCATTTGCGCTCTGGGATTTTTTTCCTCTTTATGTATCAAGACAGCATGGAGATGCCAGGGTGATGTAGTGTCTACTTTGTGTATATTATGGCATCCTAGTACATGACCATTTCTATTTCCAAATTAGGAAATAATCACCATATAAATGTTCTGAGAAAGAGCCTTTTATACTATATAATCGTCCACATAAATATTTGCAAAGAGGTAGGCATATTACAGCACTGAATTAAGGTCCTTTGGCCACACAACATTTTTTGAAATAAGAGAAAGGAAACTCGGGCATAATCAAGAAAAACTGATGACTTTAGATTTTGATTTGGAATTGTGCAGTACACTGGTATTTTTTTTTCTCTTTCTTTCTCTCACTCTGTCCCCTTCCCCCTCCCCTGGCCCAGATTTAGAAATAATAAAGGAAGGCAGTTTCAGGTAACATGGCACAGAATCTGGTAGATCTGGTGTCTTTGTCTCACAGCACAGTGTGTGGCATTACCCGTAGACTGTAGACCGTAGACCGTAGGCTTCCACTGCTATGTCCAGACTGGCCAAGAGAGTGTGGGAAAATGGCGCACTGACACGGAACACAAAAGTCCGAGTGTATCAAGCCTGTGTCCTCAGTACCTTGCTCTATGGCAGCGAGGCCTGGACAACGTATGTCAGCCAAGAGCGACGTCTCAATTCATTCCATCTTCGCTGTCTCCGGAGAATACTTGGCATCAGGTGGCAGGACCGTATCTCCAACACAGAAGTCCTCGAGGTGGCCAACATCACCAGCTTATACGCACTACTGAGTCAGCAGCGCTTGAGATGGCTTGGCCATGTGAGCCGCATGGAAGATGGCAGGATCCCCAAAGACACATTGTACAGCGAGCTCGCCACTGGTATCAGACCCATCGGCCGTCCATGTCTCCGCTTTAAAGACGTCTGCAAACGCGACATGAAATCCTGTGACATTGATCACAAGTCGTGGGAGTCAGTTGCCAGCGTTCGCCAGAGTTGGCAGACAACCATAAAGGCGGGGCTAAAGTGTGGCGAGTCGAAGAGACTTAGCAGTTGGCAGGAAAAAAGACAGAGGCGCAAGGGAAGAGCCAACTGTGCAGCAGCCCCGACAATCAAATTTTTCTGCAGCACCTGTGGAAGAGCCTGTCACTCTAGAATTGGCCTTTATAGCCACTCCAGGCGCTGCTCCACACACCACTGACCACCTCCAGGCGCTTACCCATTGTCTCTCGAGATAAGGAGGCCAAAGAAGAAGATACTTTTCTGGTCAATAATTCTGTACAGTCTTCACTTCTGCAGGGAAATTCTATATTGTTCAATTAGAATTTATTTCTAAATTATATTTTTCATGGTTCACATCTACAGAAAGCAGATTGTGCTTTGGTGAGACAAAAGAAAATATGTATATCATTTAGACATAATAAAAAGGTTTATTATTCCTTTCAGAAATCAAAATAATGGTTAATTTTAATAGATATTCTATCAACATAGCAGTCCTTATGCCTGGGTCTCAGAAGCTGATGAATGTTACAAGTTTACAGCAAAGTCTACGTGAGGATCTTCCTGTGCATTTGAGTACAGAGTAACAAGTGTATGACCAACTATGGGATTCTTTGATCCAGTGGACCAGCAACATACTTCCACTATTGTGATTCATATCCTTAAGTTACTGACCTCAATCAAGCTAAGCAGTGCTACTTTGGAAATATCCGCATACGATTCAATTTCTAATGTGTCCTGAATTAGCTGATTGCAGCTAGAGTTGCAGTTGTGAGTGCTACAATTAGTCTTAGTGCCCCTGGGCTAAGGAGGAGGAAAATTAGGCTGTGTTGCTGCTCCTGATTCCTCGCCAATGATTGCCGCTGGAAAATGTGCAAATGTGGAGATGTACAGCATTTCACTTTGCTGTGGTGCCAGGTTACTTTGAGTGTTGACAGGTTATTCCAAACATCAAGAGGGGTCACTTGAGGGGATAGAGTGCTGCCAGTGCCAAGAACAAAGAAAATTACAGCACAAGAACAGGCCCTTCGGCCCTCCAAGCCTGCGCCGATCCAGATCCTCTATCTAAACCTGTCGCCTATTTTCTAAGGGTCTGTATCTCTTTGCTTCCTGCCCATTCATGTATCTGTCTAGATACATCTTAAAAGACGCTATCGTGCCCGCGTCTACCACCTCCGCTGGCAACGCGTTCCAGGCACCCATCACCCTCTGCGTAAAGAACTTTCCACGCATATCCCCCCTAAACTTTTCCCCTCTCACTTTGAACTCGTGACCCCTAGTAATTGAATCCCCCACTCTGGGAAAAAGCTTTTTGCTATCCACCCTGTCTATACCTCTCATGATTTTGTACACCTCAATCAGGTCCCCCCTCAACTCCGTCTTTCTAATGAAAATAATCCTAATCTGCTCAACCTCTCTTCATAGCTAGCGCCCTCCATACCAGGCAACATCCTGGTGAACCTCCTCTGCACCCTCTCCAAAGCATCTACATCCTTTTGGTAATGTGGCGACCAGAACTGCATGCAGTATTCCAAATGTGGCTGAACCAAAGTCTTATACAACTGTAACATGACCTGCCAACCCTTGTACTCAATACCCCGTCCGATGAAGGAAAGCATGCCGTATGCCTTCTTGACCACTCTATTGACCTGCGTTGCCACCTTCAGGGAACAATGGACCTGAACACCCAAATCTCTCTGTACATCAATTTTCCCCAGGACTTTTCCATTTACTGTATAATTCACTCTTGAATTGGATCTTCCAAAATGCATCACTTCGCATTTGCCCTGATTGAAACTCCATCTGCCATTTTTCTGCCCAATTCTCCAATCTATTTATATTCTGCTGTATTCTCTGACAGTCTCCTTCACTATCTGCTACTCCACCAATCTTAGTGCCCATGGAATCATACTCCAAAAAGTCTCTACCTTCAAGAGAGGAAAAGAATAGAAGGAAGCTTTTTTTTAAAAATGCATATTAGTTTCAAACCTAACAACTATAAGTTTTTACAATACATTAAAAGTGAACTACATTGTCCATCCATAAGGTGTGGTGGAGTGTGCTGAAAACTGAGAATTTACTTCTCAATTGTTGCACTTAAACGTAGAATAGTAAAGTGTTATTGACTGTGAAGAATGGTGAGGTAACTGTATCATGCTGTACTCAATGACAATAATCACTGTGATTCACAGAAATTCTACCCTTATCATTTTTTTCACCGTCTCCCTAGCTTTATTCCTGAATTCTCCGTGCTTTCTCTTTCTCGTTGCATACTATCCTATTGATTTGATGGAGTCTGCAGATCAGCTCTTACCAGCTTGGTGACAGACATCACTCCTGGGATAGTGATGATTATGAGCTGGCAGCAGGAAACCACATCCACTGCCAGTGCATATTGTAAAATACAAAGGCTTATTACTCATTTCTCAAGGTATAATATATTGAAAGGTTAGTGCTTGAGGTGGGAGAATGATTTGCTATAGAGCAAGCAAATCCGCTGATTTTGGCAGCTTGGGAGACCTGCACTCTGCTGCTGCTGTTTAACATCAGAGCATCCTGACTAAAGCAGGGCAACTAAGCCATCTCATGGTATTGCAGCCAATCCTGCAGTGCTTCAAATATAGATTTAAACATTGTCCTTTATTTTAACGCTGTTTAGAAATGGTTGAGAACCATCAGGAGAGATAATAACAAATAATTTTGGAAAATGTATCAATAAATCCTTTGTTAGACTGGGTCTGGTTAATGTTGAAATGGTATAAACAGGCAGGGTGTTTTGTTTGAGAATCTTTTCAGCTCTCTGTTATGAAGAAGGAAGATTACATTCATTTGAAGAAATATATTTTATTCAAAAGATAAAGAACTGCAAATACTGCAAAATGGAAATAAAAGCACTAGACGCTGGCCATGCACCAGTCAGAATCTGAAAGACGTCTGACAAAGGGTACACCCAAAACATTTAATAATGAAAACAGAAAATGCTGGAAAATACTCAGCAGGTCTGGCAGTGTCTGTGGATAGAGAAACAGGGTTAATATTTCAGATCAATGATCTTTCATCAGAAGTCAAAACATTAATCTCTGAATCTGTTTGAAACATATATCATCCTTTCCCAAAGAGAGAGAGAGAGAGATTGAGAAAATTTAGTATGTCTACTTTAAACATAACAACTGATTTTAGAAATGTATTGGCTTGATTTTGTTATCCATTCACTTATTTTGTTGTACAATGATGCTGTTAAAACATGAGTATATTTCCCACAGTTTGCTAATGCTGCAACAAAAGTGGGGTAAGTACAAGGTGCATTATACTCAAATTAACTTTTTCAATTATATTAACAAAATTATACCCCATGATGAGCCCATTATTCATCATGTTTAACTAACCAGAGAACAACCATCATATCATAACCAAATACACACGGCAAATAATAGTTAAGATTTCTGCTGCACTATTGCAGAGGGTTCACATCTCTGGCACTGTTATTGCAAGCACAAACAGCACAGGCTCTTAATTTCAAATTACTTGAAAACTGCTCAATGTGTTACTCCCTGCCAAGGATATTGTGAGTGTGTGTGTGTTATGAAATAATCTATGCAGGGCAAACTGATCACACAAATATTTACTGTATTATTATAGCTCTTAGAGCCACATTTCATATAAAAAAGTGCAATGTTTCTATATGTAACTTATATAAGGAAAACTGCCACGTGTGCATGTGTGTGTCTGTACATATTATTCTAGTGTTCACTTGGACTGTGTTTTCTTATTAAAATTAGCATTGAACTTTCTACAATTTTTAAATTAATTTTAATATTTGTTTTGTAAATGTGGATTCCTCTTTCTATCCTCTTTGTACTCGAGGTGGTGAAATTCTTGGCTTAGAAAGCAGTTGTTATTAACAGACTTTGGCATTGGGAGGAAGAGCTGTTGGCCTATGATCAATCTTATCACATCTGGCATCTGCTAACCATCCTGCAGTAATGGGTTAACCCAATACTCTGTCTCAAGGTGCTTTTACCTTGAGGGAGTACCATCACCTGCAGACACATGGCTCTCTCAGACACATGCTGTTGATAGTTCACCTTCATGTAAAGGATGCAACTTAAGAAATCTGACAGCGTTGTATATCCAAATTGCTGAGAGTTCTGTGGATTTTTTAACACATGGTCAGAGCAAATTCCATCTATTTTAGCCTGCTAAGGGGACGTTGTGACACAACCATTCAAGAGGACAGCCCCAGCCCCTGCTCACTTTCAGGATGCTGCTAAATAAAATTACATTTAAATTGATAAACGAGACCTGCGTACAGGGTTTACTCCCTAGGGAAATTAAGACATTTGGCTTATACAGGAATGGAAAGCAATGCAAATCATAGACAGAGGCAAAATGTAGGTCCACATTTAAAAGTGGCTTCATAAGGCCTTAATTTGGATCAGCAGCATCAACCTATTTTATAGGTGAGTGACACACATTGAATTTTCCCAGCCCTGGGGTGGCAGTCTTGGAGCTGGGGGAGCTGGGAAAATAGTGGGGAGCTGCCTTGGAATGGCTCCCCGACGCATTCCCGCCATCTGAGAACTTTCCCAGCAGCAGGCTGGAAATCAAATTGGCTGCCTGCTCCATGGAGGCGGGCAACCAATTACATCTACTCAAGCCCCAATTAGGTGTGATTTTATGACCTCGCTGGCATTTTGCCACCAGCAGAGTGGCCACCCACCCCCACAGCTTACAGAGACCGACAGCTCAATGAAGGCAGCCTCCCTTTGGCAGGCTGAGGGGTCATCAGAGGGGGAGGCTCCATGCCCCATTGACAGGGCCACGAACATTAAAGGCCATAATCGCAGATGCACCTGAATCAGCAGAGGGTTTTCCCTCCATCCCTATGGACCTGCCACCCTAGATTTTGTTTATTTCTGCACTGCTGTGCAGCCCAGCTAGGGTGCCTCCATGTTGAGGTGCCCTTGGAGTCCCTGATCTGCCTGAGCAGGCTGTCGAGGCTTCTAGCCTGCTGGCCCTCTGGGCCTGCAGCATCAGGAGCCCACCACCGTCCCTAATAGCAAAGCCAGTGCAGAGGCAGCCAATTAGGAGGCCGCCTCCCGGAACTAGGATCACACAAATTAATTGGCATCTCAAAGACAGAAATGCAAACATTTTGGGTATATTTTTCAACAGTTCAGATATGGCCCTTCAGTTTATTTTTTCTTTCAGATGCTAACTGACGCACTGTGCATTTTCTGTTTGTATTTCACATTTATAATACTTACAGTTTTTCAGTTTCTCCCACTCTCTCATACTTCAAAAAAACTTTTGCAGCTGCCATATTGGTTTTTGGGAACATTTGCAGTTCAGCAAGAACTTGGGTCCATACAATTTTTTTAAAAATACTTCTGATTTTAATTTTCTGTAATCACACTGGATTATATAATTGCACCAGATGCATAATCTTGCTGATGCCTTTTCAGTGGTATCCATGTACACTTAACATTTAGACATTGACACCTATATTCTACTGATGGTGATGAACAGGTTACGAAGGAAGGCTGGGGTTAACCCTGGAATTAAGTGGAAATTTGGAAACATAGGTTGCGTTTTGAAGGCTGCCCTGTCATTGGTGTCAGATGAGTTTTGGCTAATCAATCGATTACATCTGTGCCACTGTTAGTGACACGAATGTAATTTAAAGGTACTCCTTTTTGAAACCATGAATTTTAGTTCATCGGTACATGGAGGATAATCATTGTTGTAAGGAGGAAGATGACCTGCTGGAGGTCATTAATGTATCTGAAGAGTATGAAGGAGAAAGAGTTCCCGGCCCTGACTCTCTGGAAGCAGCATGTAAATTCATGGCGCAGATGTGCATTCACAAACTGGCTGTGAATTTATACACTGTGTTCTGAAAGAAGGGTACAATACCTGCTCCACTGCATGATTGATTTTAGAGCTTGTGCCAATAGTTCTTCATTGGTTTGTAAAAGAAAAACTAAGGCTTCAAATTGAAATATACAAGAAACATTTGCACTGCCACATTACTACATAACTACTTTCAGTGCACCCTGATATAAGACGTTCTTGGCTCTTGGGCTCATTCTGTTTTGTAATAAAGTGAATCCTGCTGGCTACTAATATTTGCTTAAAAGCTGTTCACTAATCCAATATTTTCAGAAATTGTTTGGCTGCTAAAATGTCTAATTTACAGGCAGGCCTTCACACTAACTGCACTAATCCTATCCATTCACCTCAGGCAGGCATTTAATTAGCGCTGTACTCATGAAACTTTTAAGATAATTATGATATCCTGTTGTCTCTGGCAAACTGTACAGGAATTAAAAAACATTGAAACTTTATTTAGATAACGTTGAGTAGTAGGGAACTTTCTTTGGAACTGCATTGGTGGTGTGTTGACATAGGAGCAAGAATAGGGCATTCGGCCCCTCAAGCCTGCTCTGCCATTCAATAAGATCATGGCTGATCTGATCTTGGCCTCAACTCCACTTTTCTGTCTGCCCCCCATAACTCTTGACTCCCTTGTAGATCAAAAATCTGTGTAACTCAGCCTTGAATGTATTCAATGACCCAGCCTCCACTGCTCTCTGGGGTAGAGAACTCCAAAGATTAACAACCTTTTGAGAGAAGAAATTCCTCCTCATCTCCATCTTAAATGGGAGCTCCCCTATTCTGAAACTGTGCCCTTTAGTTCTAGATTCTCCCACAAGGGGAAACTAATGGGCACTTTGACCATCCCTGACAAACCGACTGCAGAAAGATAATTTAGATTTGTTTTGTTATTTTTAAACATTTTTTGCTCAAGATGAGGGATGTTAGAGTTGGAGATTTGACATATTCCATTTTTTGCAACTGGTCCAAATGTCAGGCATTGCCACATGAGGTATAACATGGATTAGATAGATACATTATTACCCACCACACTCTCCCATATTGAATCAGTGCTTACAATCTAGTAAACACATTCATATGAAGACTTGATCTCAGACTATTTCTCCCTGACACAGTGACACCCTTATTTGCAGACTCACTTACCTAAGATAGTTAATCATCAGCAATAAAACCGAGACTTGCACTATTCCAGAGAACTAACAATCAGGTGGTTTACTAAGTGATGATGATGAGCTCAATTTAAGGTATCATCTGTCCCCCTGCACTGCACACAGACATTCTGATACAAACACATGCTGCTTTATACAAAACTTGAAGTAAGTTCCCCTTTATAATTTGTGGAGCAGGTGCACATAATTCTTTCCTCCTTCTGAGTTTTTCTCTCAAATTATAATGTCATTTATTTTTAAGTTGTTTTATTTTAAAGAGCTCACAACATGACTGTATTCCTGTTTGCACCACATTGAGGTATGTGTGGGACGAGCCTGGTTTTACCTTCAATGTCATGTATTATGTCTTTTTCAGGCCACTACACCAATGCAATACAGTCAATATATTTCAGTAACTTTTGTAACTTGTCAGTTTTACACAGTATATACAGATATGCACTAAAACACAAAATAAAATTATATTTACAAGCAAAATTGTCTTGGTTTTACTTACTTGTCCTATTCAAGTTGCTTGCTTCTTCCCTCATATTTAGTTGCTTTTGTCCCATAAAGCCCTCCCCTTTTTTCCATGGCTGAAGCTCTCCTAAATACCTTCTCCAATGATGCAAGCATTAGTGAAGAAAGAAAGACCTTTCAGTTAAAGAACACCTTATCATATCCTTGGGCCAATTCTAAAGCATTTTATGATTTTTTTTGAAAATACGTCACTGTTATGTAGGCGAACTCAGCAACCAGCTGGCACACAACAAAGTTCCACAAACAGCAACTAGATGAGCTGATAATTTTTTTAATGGCAGTGGTCAAAGGGAAAATGTTACCAGGACACCAGGAGCTCTTCCTGCCATTCAAACAATGTCATTACATCTTTTACATTCACAGTTTAATGTTTCAGCCTCTGGGATTGCAACAACCCCAGAGTACTAGATTATATTCTCAAATCTGCAGTGGGGATTGAACCCACAATATTCCGACTCGAAGCAAAAGTCCTACTATCTACACCAAGATGACACCTGCGTTGGATTTGTGGTGTAGATCTGTGACCTATTATGTGTACAAATTATCCTTTGATTTATTTCAACAGTGCAACAATAATTTACACTTAGATCACCTTTCTGTCCCACCACACCCTATTTAAATCCCTTCATTCTGTTTCTGCAACAGCAAAGCCATCTCTATCGTTTATGCTGGTAAGACCTGAACCTGAAAATGCTTGGGCCTCCCAATGCTGTCTTAAAGCCGGTAATGTGGCTGTTCTTCCGGTATCATGCCCCCAACTGCAACAGCAAAACCATCTTGATATCCTACATGATTACAACAGTTCTATCCTCCTATCCTGCTTAACCTCTCTGCAGCCTTCAATACTAGTGACCATTCTATTCTTCCCATCTCTCCTTTTTGTGGACCATCTCCTTGGCACCACTCTATCCTAATTCTAGTTCTGCCTTTCCCAAAATAATGATGGTTTCTTCTCCTGTGCCCACGTTCATCTCTGCCATATAAAAAAATTACATCCCTGTTCCCACTCCTTTTCCTGCCCTTCAGCAACATCATCTGTAAAATGGGATCAATTTTCACTTTTATACTGATGACCCCAAGCTTCACCTCTGATCGCCATCAACTCCATGATGTCCTTCGACTCCATGACCATCTCTCCACTATCTGACTGATGACAGTCCTAGATGAACCAGAATTATTTTCAGTTCAACACTGGCAAGACACAAGTTATTCTGTCGATTCCTCTATCCCAATCTGAATTTAACTAGCTGAGATGGTGAAACTGTGTGTATCGGGAACACCTGATTGAAACAATGGGTGGATGATTTTTAACTGCTGCTCACCCATTTCCCACCTGAAAAATTAATGGTCAGTAGTTAAAAATTAGGGATGGGAAAATGGGCCATGATAGACAATTCCCACAATTGAATTTTCAGGCAGGCCTGTAAATGGGCACTCAGCATGCCTGCCCAAAACAGGCAGAAGGCTTGTTACATATGGAAATTGTGGTCCTACACTCTTACTGGCCCCGCAACATTCTACAGCCTGCTGCTGGTCACTCAGACACCTTCCCCCCACCCCCACTTATACCAATTGCTTTCAGTTCAGCTCACTCCTAGAGCTGCTGGCTATCTTGTCTTGGTGTGGTGAGCTGCCCACTAGAACTTATTGAGCTGAATATTGTGCGGCCATCGAGGGTGGGTACAGTTGTGTAGGAGGTCGGAGAATCGCAACACAACTAACCGCCCAGAAATCTGGCATTGTGATATTGGTTTCGGATTTTGTCAGTGGCGGAAAAACAAATTGATGGGAACCTATTTTAAGTAGCTGAAGTGCTGATTTACATCCATTAAAATGTAATTTAAAGCAATTTAACAATGGGTGAGCATTTTTGTGAACGGCAGGTGGCACTCATGTTCCTCTGGATTCACGACCAGTAAAATCTGGCAGCACTGAGAGGACACATTGCCGCGACGGGTAGGCAGCCTTGAGCATTGCTGCATAGGGGAAGAGGGGAGATTAGAGGCCATTATGGAACTGTCTGGCTGTGGACTCTGCAGCGGGGTCCGGGGTTCTGGGGGGTCTACAGGAGGTCTAAGTGTGGCTGTGGTTGGTGGGGGAATCAGTATAGGGATGGTTAAGTGCTGTGTGATGGATCTGTTTGCTCACAATGCAGGAATAGATGGTGGACCAGTGTCTAGGTTGGGCTTTGAGGTCCATCAGCGACTGTGCCGATAGAATTGTCACATCCTAAGGTGCCAAAGCAGGAGGCCAGAAACAACCTCATAATGACTTGTTTACAGCCACCCTGGTGTCCATTCACAGAGAGGAAATAAAGGCTGACATCAATGCCTGAACTCTGTCACCTGCGTCCCATTTGTGGTCCCTGTATTGCGAGTGTCTGCAATGCACGTTAGTGACTATGGGAGAACATATGCTAACGAGGGCTGTCATCACATTGGTATGTTAATGAGGGCTATGGTCACATTGGCATAGCCATAATGGGTAGGGGGAGGTCAGCAGCTCACAATTAAGGCAAGTTGGCACATGGATTTCAGACAATGAAAAGCTTTATGATTTGAACAAAGGATTGTTTAATTATTTACCAAGAAGCATACACTCATGAGACCCAAAGTGTGGCTATGTGCTCTTCTTAATACATTTGTGGGTGCTGCTGTGCTGTGTGATTACTGCAGCAGCAGCTGGACTGGAGGCAGGCTGCTGATGAGGCTGCAGCTTGGCCTGTGATGACTTTGGCAGGCATCCTCTGACTGACTGAACCTGGAGGGCCCCGGATGCCTTGGGGTGTCCTGGACTGGTGCAGAACTCTCCTCAGGCATCGCAGCTACTGGAGCTGGGCTCACTGGCGGAGAGGCTGAGGAGCCGGTGGCCACACTTAGAGCACCCTGAGGGGAGCCCGCAGTTGTGGATGGCAGCCTCTCTTCCTCACTTGAGCCTCCCTGCTCACCAGAGAAGGACCAGGAGCTGCAGAAGCCTCCGGGCTCCTGTTTCTTCTCTCGCCTTGCAACTGCTGCGTTGAGCTCCTGGCCAAGGCGACGGTGTGCAGGTCTGCACACATCTGTGGGATCTGGCTCTCCATGAGGGTCGCCAACCTCTCAATGGAGAAAGCCATGTGCTCATAGGCCTGAGACATGGCATGGATGGATTCCTCCATCGTCAGATCATGGTGTGCATGATCTCTGACATCTCCACTAGATGTTGCCTTACTTCTCTCTGCAACTCCAGCATGCCCTGTGCTGCCAACACCAGAGGCTCATCATCATCCTGGGGCTCAGCATGGACCTGGCCAACCACAGTCCTCTGACTGTCGGAGGCCTCAGCTGTTTGATCTCAGCCAGCTGCTTGGGCATGTGTGTGATGCACTCACCAGCTTGTGACCCTGATTCTAATGCCGAGTAGATACCCTCCCAGGTGAAAGTATCTGCTCTGATGGAGGATGCAAGAGGGTCATGGGATGGTGCATCCTCTGAGTAGTCCTCCTCCTCAAAGGTGGACGGCTGACCCCCAGTTTGCAGACCCCTCTCAATGGCAACCTGCATGAGAGAACACAAACATATATGCGTTAGACTGTGCAGATCTCCTGATGCCAACCATGTGTAACGTGGGTCTCCAACATTAATACTTATGCTGATGGAAGTCAATCCTCATTCTATTGCGCAGGGACTCCAATCACTCCGTTTGATATTGCGTGGCCGTCCTGGGTACCCGCCAACTCCAATGCCTCTTGTTGATGGTGAGAGGACGCCGATCTGGGAGTCCTCCGCCAGTCCGGGCTGTCTCCCTCCTACTATGCGCCCTCTTATCCTGCAAGAGAAAGGATGGAGATAGTTGAGAATGGCAGACAGATCAACATGATAAATCTGCTCATGTCAGCCCCTCATCCCCTACTGGGGAATCTGATGTATCTAATGCCAACACTCGTCGTCAGGGGAGTTAAGGTGGGTGAGCTTTGAAGGCAGGTGGCCTGTGGCTGAGAGGCAGCCATGCTTCTGTCAGTAGCCACTCAGCCAATGCCACAGTACTACTACCCTCCCCATGTCACGCAACCTCCCACATTTTCACATGCAATGCTCAGAAAGGCAATTGGTATGGAACACTTAGCTTGACAGAACACAGGAAATCATTGACCGTCTTTCTGCACTGGACCCAGTTGTGCTGGGTGACCCTATGGCTGCTAACCTCCTCTGTGATCTCCACTTAGGCTTGCTTGGTCAGGCGGAAGGACCTCTTCTTGCCATCACAGGGAATGTTTAGTCCAAGAGGTCTGATGGTCTCTGGGATTTGGTGGTGTTACAGCATAAATATTTGAACCATTCATGGTAGAGTTAAGGTCATACTATTATGGTCCATACACACTTAAACTCTGTGTGCTGGATTTTGTTCTAAGCCCGACTTCGGGTTTCGTGGCCTGGGGGGGGGGGGGGGGGGGATGCTGAAGAATCGGAGCGGCAGTGGCTGCCATGGAGTCTGACGCTAGGATTGCCGGGCACGATCTTCCTGGCGGCGGCGAGGCTCTGTGGCGGCACCTCTGCCGCTTTGTGAAGGAACCCTAGTTTAAATATTTAAATGACCTCTCTGCATAAATTTAAATTTAATTCGGCACGATCGTACCTTCAGTTCCCAATCTTGAGCTCGTTGAGTGGCACTCACACCCCTTCACTTTCCTGTCCAGGAGAAACTAGCACCACTGAGGTAGGGAAGGAGTCAACTCTGCATTATGTTGAACTGTTTACAGGACTGACAGCCTTTTAAAAATGGCGGCGGCACCTGCTCCTACATCAGGTGACGCCGTGAAGAGCATCGCCAAAGCCGCCCGGCCACTTGATTGCGGCTGCTGTCAATATGTTAAGTGGCCGTATGCAGCGGCGCAGCGACACGGGTCCCGTGTGGGGAGGCCGCCATTTTCTGACTTGCCGCCGCTCCTGACGGTGGGACAACAAAATTCAGCTCTGTGTGTCAACCTTGGTAAGCCCCTCAGTTGAAGTGAATGACTCCTCTAATGCACTGGGTAGCAGCAATAAGTTGTAAAGTAAAATATTTATTGCAGTCACCTAGCACCCCACTGTGGTGACTGCAAAGCACTGCCACAATCCAATAAAGGATTTAGTAACAACTTAAATCCCAATTTTACCTCAGGGCAGGAATTGAACGGGCATGAGATTGGGGAGCGCTTTTAGCATGCAGGCCTAATTTTAGTATAACAGACAGGCTGCTCACCCCATCGCATCAGGAAATGGGCAGCTCACCTGTTTCCTCCATGCAATTTCCAGCAGGCCTCCAGAGGCCTGTTTAAAGTGGGTATCCACCTATTCAAACAAGGTTGCTTCTCCCTGCTTTCACATTTTGTGGAGCAGCATCATCAGTCACAGGGCTGCCCCCAGATTTTCAGGTACTTCCCTGAAGATCCTGGTGAAGTTCCCCAGCATTTCCAGGAGCATCCCTAGGGTGATTATTCAGCAGGCCCGGATAGATATGACTGAGAGAGTCAGGAGGCATGGACTGCTTTTAGCACATATCACTTTTCTGCAGAAAGGTGATCCATCTTCTCAACTCCATTTTTAGCAACTGACACTTTCATGTGTATACTCGCACTCAGGATAGCAGATGTAAGACATTGAACAACTGACTCCTACAGGATTCTGTCCTGGCACCCTTGTTATTCAATGTTTACACCAGTGATATGCCCGAAACAGAGTTCCACAAGTTCAGATATGCTGATGCCATTGCCTTGGCCACACAAAATAAGAATCTGTCCGCCACTGACCAGACCCTGACCAGTGATTTACAGAGGATGGAGGCCACCAATGCTGACCTCAGCCAAATTCACAATAGAACATCATTTTGACATGCCACCTCAGCACCCATTAAGCAAACCAAGCTCTGAAAGTCTCCTTTTATGGCACAGAGGCAAACCATGCCAAAAATCCCTACTATTTAAGAATAATGCTTGACCGCACCTTGTTGTACGGACAACATCTCCAGAACCTCGGGAAGAAACTAAAGAGTAGGGTCAACCTGATCCAGAAACTTGTTGGATCAATTGAGGAGCAGGCGCTCAAACCCTCTGTATGGCAATGTACTGCTCTCTGGCATGGCTGTCAAGTCTGCATATCAAATCCATTGATGTTCAGCTGAACTCTACTGTGAGAATTAGCACCAATACCTTTTCATTAACACAGCTGTTAATGTGTGCCTGTGCTTGCAAACACCACACTACCACACGTATGCCAAGAATATGCAGTCTCCACAGAATACAACTGTTATTTCAGCAAAGACATGCTGATCCAAGGCGACTTGACCAACCTACCACCAACATGTGTCAAATCTAGACGGCCATTATGGACCATCACCAGAGCCCGTCAGTGATCTTCCCTCTGTCTTGACGACTGATGGCGTAATGCTCGGAAGATCTGTGATATACCGAATGAATTCCTTATAGAGAACCCCACAGTACAACCTGAAGGATCAAACCTTCCTTGCAAACAGTAAACAGCCATCAACCCCCTCAGAACTGGTCATGGTAGATGCTGCCACCTTCTCCATTGAAGGAAGATTGGTGGGAGAGGGCAAATGTTGAATGTAATTGTTATTGGGGGGGAAGGGGTGATAGATTTATCTACAGTAGGTTGGAGGATAGCCCTTTAAAAATTTAAATGGCCCAGCAGGGCTGTCTGTCCTTTAAAAATGGTGCCAGTGCCTGCACACAGGCAGCTGACACTATTGTTAGCGTCGGAAAGCCCGCCCCCTCCACGTGATTGGTGGGGGGGGGCGGCCCGAAGTTCATTATCCTGGGCTGCAGCGAGGAAGATCGCGGCGGCATGCGGGCCGCCATTTTCTTCACCCACTGCCACTCCCGGCGGTGAGAGAAGAAAATCCAGCCCACCATCTGCACGATCCCTATATATCTCCACCTATCTTTTAAACTGACACTCATTAATACTCACCCTCTCTTTCTGCACGACAAGACAGCGCATAATTTCAGGGAGAGGAGCAAGACCAGGAGAGGAATGTCTGACTACTACACTCACACAAATGGAGCATGAGGTCTTGGAAATTGATGTCCCGAATTAAGCCACGAGCGTCTGGGAAAGTGAGGCTGGTAGCTTATCTGAGCAAGGTGCCTTCATATTATATTACTATATAAATGGTAAAAGGGTGGTGAAAGGTGGAGTGGGACCAAATGGGGGATTTACGCATGGATATAAAAGCAAAATACTGCGGATGCTGGAAATCTGAAATAAAAACAAGAAATGCTGGAACCACTCAGCAGGTCTGGCAGCATCTGTGGAAAGAGAAGCAGAGTTAACGTTTCGGGTCAGTGACCCTTCTTCGGAACGCATGGAGGCAGGGGGAATAGCTGAAGTATTAAATGAATACTTTGCATCTGTCTTTACCAAGGAAGAAGATGCTGCGCAGGCCAGTGAAAGAAGAGGTAATTAATACACTAGAAGGATTTAAAATTGATAAGGAGGAGGTATTAGATAGGCTGTCTATACTTAAAGTTGATAAAGCACCAAGGCTAGATGAAATGCATTCAAGGATTCTGAGGGAAGTGAGAGTGGAAATTGCAGAAGTACTGACCATAATTTTCTAGTCTTGCTTAGACTCAGGTGGTGAAGAATTGCAAACATTACACACTTGTTCAAAAAAGGGTGTAAAGATAAGCCCAGTAACTACAGGCCAGTCAGTTTAACTTCAGTTGTGGGGAAACTTCTAGAAACTATAATTCAGGACCAAATTAATCGTCACATGGACAAATGCGGGTTAAAGAAAGTCAGCACGGATTCATTAAGGGAAAATCATGTTTAGCTAATTTGCTGGAGTTTTTTGAAGAGGTAACAGAGAGGGTTGATCAGGACAATGCTGTTGATGTGCTGTACATGGACTTCCAAATGGCATTTGATACAGTGCCACACAACACATTTGCGAGCCAAGTCATAGCTCATGGAATAAAAGGGACAGCAGCAACATGGATACGAAATTAGCTGAGTGACAGGAAACAGAGGGATGGATTTTACCAGCCCCCGACATCGGGGTCATGGCTTGGGGGCCCGGAAAATACCTCCGGGAGAGGCCTGCCATGGGCCTCGACGCCAGGAAGGGCCCATCTTATTTTACCAGCAGCGGCGAGGCCTCGTGGCAGCACCCCTGCTGCTTGGCAACAGAAGCATAATTTAAATATTTAAATAAATGTTAATGAAAGCATAATTACTTACCTCGTTGCAACAGCCGTCCCACGCCAATATTCTGGCCAGTTGCCCCGCACTTTCGGATCTCCCTTCAGAGCTCCGAGGCGGAACACTGGTGGGGAGGGGGGAGGAGTGAAATTTTCGGGGCTGGGTGGGGGTGGGAAACTACAAAAAATTATGGGATTAGTGGAAGGGATGGTGGGAAGGAGTTGAAAGATAAAGTGGAGAAAGTTCGGGAGGAAAGGTCAGAATCAAAATTTATATTGTTTTGGCTGGGAAGGACTGTTTAGATATTGATTACTCATTGGGGAGTGGGAGGGGATTTAACTGATAATAAAGTTTTAATTTTAATTTTTTCCCACCTGTACCTTTAAAAATTTAAATGAATCGAAAGGGCTTAAAGCCCTTTAAAATTGGCGCCACGCCTGTGCGGTGGCACCAGATGCCATTGCCCGGGATGGCGCTTGCCCCTCCACGTCATCAGGGGTGGGTGTTCTGCCTCGGACATGTAAATGAGCGACCGCGCTAAATATCACGGCGCTCAGCAGCACACATCTCACAGAGGGTGCAGGAGCAGAGGGACCTGGTGTATATGTGCATAAAGTCATTGAAGGTGGCAGCACAGGTTGAGAGAGTGGTTAATAAAGCATACAGTATCCTGGGTTTTATTAATAAGGGCATCGAGTACAAGAGCAAGGAGGTTATGTTGAACTTATATAAGACACTAATTCGGCCTCAGCTGGAGTATTGCATCCAGTTCTGGGCACTGCACTTTAGGAAAGATGTGAAGGCATTGAAGAGAGTCCAGAAAAGATTCACGAGAATGGTTCCAGGGATAAGGAACCTCCATTATGAAAATAGATTGGAGAAGTTGAGACTGTTTTCCTTGGAGAAGAGAAAGGTTGCGAAGAGATTTGATAGAGGTATTGAAAATTATGAGGGGTCTGGACAGAGTAGATAGAGAGAAACTGTTCCCACTGGTGAAAGGATCGAGAAGAGAGGGCACAGATTTAAAGTGATTGGCAAAGGAAGCAAAAGCGACATGAGGAAAATCTTTTTCACGCAGCGAGTGGTTAAGGTCTGGAATGCACTGCCAGAGAGTGTGGTGGAGGCAGGTTCAGTCAAGGCATTCGAAAGGGAATTAGACTGTTATCTCAAAAGGAAGAATGTGCAGGGTTACGGGGAGAAGGCGGAGGATTTGCATGAGAGAATTGCTCATTGGGAGAGTCTTTGCAGACACTACGAGCCTAACATTTCTCTGATGATTGTAACCTTTCAGTCAGCTCAGCAAATCTTCAGCAAGCTTCACAACTTCAAGCTGGATTCTGAAGGCTGTTACCTGTTAACATTCAGCCTCTGGGCTGGAGTTTGTGCAGGAGGTGGGGCTCCCGGCGCCAGGCCAATAAGGCGGGAGAAAGTATGCCATTTCGTGCCCCCCACCGGAGCAATCCTCCAGTCTTTTTAAATCTACGCCTCCAAGAGCCGCCGGCCAATCAGAGGGCCAGAAGCACAACAGTACAATATCAGCAGTGCCACTGGGAGTGGTGGCCACTGCCGGTATTGCAATGGCCTCGGACCGAGGCCTGGCGCTGGTACCCCGGACCGCAGGTAAGTGCGGCGGAGTTGCCGGGGCCAAGCTGGAAGTCACCGGTGAGGGGGGTTGGGGTGTGGTCGTGCAATCCGGGATGAAGGGTGCCCTGGGGGGTGGGGGGGGTGTTAAGTGGTTCCCAGCGGGGTTCCTTCACAGGCCACAGATTGCCCACTGAGGAGGGACCCACCCCAAGCCCACAGAGAGGGCACCTCCTTTTACAAGGCACCCTCCCCACGTGGCAGAGGCACCCTCCCGCTCCTGGTAAGATCCCAGCAGTGGTGGGAAGAGGCCCTTAATTGGCCATTAATAGGCCACTTTAAGGGCCTCAATTGGTCTCTGGGCCATCGTCAGTATATCCCGCCCCCAGGAAGATCACTTGGTGACAGGGGGGTGACAGGCCTTCCACCTTCTGCCACGCATCGCGATACTCTGTGCCCACCCACCTCCAACCCCGCCTCAAGGGGCCACATAAAATCCCAGCCTCTCAGTGCCATCCTAACTCTTGGCTCCTTTCTCTTTCCTCCAGATCCATTTCAGCAGCAAGAGCCTCCTGAAGAAGACACCTCTGAGGAGGCCAATCCTCCTGAGGATGAACCCTCAGGTGCTTCATCCCAGCCAAGCACCAGAATCAAAGAATCATAGAACAGTTACAACACAGAAGGAGGCCATTCGGCCCATTGTGTCTGTGCCGGCTCTCTGCAAGAGCAACTCACATAGTCCCACACCCCTGCCTATTCCCCTTGGCCCTACAAATCTTTTCTCTTCAGATAATTATCCAGTTCTCTTTTGAAGGTCCCTTTTGAATCTGCCTCCACCACACTCTCAGGTAGAGCATTCCAGATCCTAATCACTGAAGGCAGCAGCACAGGTAGATAAGGTGGTTAGGAAGGCATATGGGATACTTGCCTTTATTAGCCGAGGCATAGAATATAAGAGTAGGGAGGTTATGATGGAGCTGTATAAAATGCTAGTTAGGCCACAGCTGGAGTACTGTGTACAGTTCTGGGCACCACACAACAGGAAGGATGTGATTGCACTGGAGAGGGTGCAGAGGAGATTCACCAGGATGTTGCCTGGGCTGGAGCATTTCAGCTATGAAGAATGACTGGAAAGGCTAGGGTTGTTTTCCTTAGAGCAGAGAAGGCTGAGAGGGGACATGATCGAGGTATATAAAATTATGAGGGGCATAGATAGGGTAGATAGGAAGAAACTTTTTCCCTTAGCGGAGATGTCAGTAACCAAGGGGCATAGATTTAAGGTAAGGGGCAGGAGGTTTAGAGGGGATTTGAGCAAAAACTTTTTCACCCAGAGGGTGGTTGGAATCTGGAACACACTGCCTGAAGAGGTGTTAGAGGCAGGACATTTAAGAAGTATTTAGATGTACAGTTGAAACGCCACGGCATACAAGGCTATGGGCCAAGTGCTGGAAAATAAGATTAGGATAGGTGCTTGATGGCCGGCATGGACATGATAGGCTGAAGGGCTTGCTTCTGTGCTGTATAACTCTATGACTCTATGATCTCGGGCGGATACAGCTCCTCACGGCACTTGGATCAAGACAGATAGCCCAGAGCCTTTGTATGCTATGGCATTTCAAGTGCTCATCTAAATACTTCTTAAATGTTGTGAGGGTTCCTGCCTCTACCATCTATGGACAAGTACACCAAAGTCCCTCAGACCCTCTGTACTTCCAAGGGTCCTACCATCCATTGTATATTCCTTTGCCTTGTTAGTCTTCCTAAAATGCATCACCTCACACTTCTCAGGATTAAATTCCATTTGCCACTGCTCTGCCCATCTTACCAGCCCATCTATATCGTCCTGTAATCTAAGGCTTTCCTCCTCACTATTTACGACACCACCAATTTTCGTGTCATCTGCGAACTTACCTCCTATATTCATGTCTAAATCATTAATCAGTACAAACAGCATGGGTCCCAGCACCGATCCCTGCGGAACACCACTGGTCACAGGCTTCCAATCGCAAAAACAACCCTCGACCATCACCCTCTGCCTCCTGGCACTAAGCCAATTTTGGATCCAATTTGCCAAATTGCCCTGGATCCCATCGGCTCTTACCTTCTTGACCAATCTCCCATGTGGGACACTATCAAAAGCCTTACTGAAGTCCATGTAGTCTACATCAACTGCTTTACCCTCATCTACACATCTACTCAGCTCCTCGAAAAATTCACTCAAGTTTGTTAGACATGTTCTCCCCCTGACAAAGCCATGCTGACTATCCTTAATTAATCCCTGCCTCTCCAACTGGAGATTAATCCTGTCCCTCAGAACTTTTTCCAATAGTTTCCCTACTGCTGATGTTAAACTCACTGGCCTGGTTTATCCCTTCTACCCTTCTTAAATAATGAGACCACATTCGCTGTCCTCCAGTCCTCTGGCATCTCTCCTGTGGCCAGAGAGGATTTGAAAATTTGTGTCAGAGCCCCTGCAATCTCCTCCCTTGCCTCACATAACAGCCTGTGATACATCTCATCTGGGCTTGGGGATTTTTCCACTAAAACCCGCTAAAACAGCTAATACCTCCTCCCATTCAATGCTAATTTGTTCAAGTATATCACAACCCCCCTCCCTGATCTCCACACTTACATTGTCCTTCTCCATTGTGAACACAGATGCAAAGTAATCATTTAAAACCTCACCTACGTCCTCTGGCTCCACACACAGATAGCCCACTTTGGTCCCTAATGGGCCCCACTCTTTCCCTGGTTATCCTCTTGCCCTCAGTATACTTATAAAACACCTTGGGATTTTTCTTTATTTTGCCCGCCAGTGTTTTATCATGCCCCCTCTTCGCGCTCCTAATTACTTTTTTAAGTACCCCCCTTCACTACACTTTCTATACTCCTCTAGGGCCTCTGCTGTTTTCAGCCCTCTGAATCTGCCGTAAGCCTCCTTTTTTCCCTTATCCATTCCTCGATATCCCTTGACATCCAGGGCTGCCTGGACTTATTGGTCCTACCCTTCACCTTTACGGGAACAGGTTGGCCCTGAACTCTCACTATTTCCTTTTTGAATGACTCCCATTGGTCTGATGTAGACTTTCCTACAAGTAGCTGCTCTCAGTCCACTTTGGCCAGATCCTGTTTTATCATATTGAAATCGGCCTTCCCCCAATTCAGTACCTTTACTTCCGGTCCATCTTTTTCCTTTTCCATAACTATCTTAACAGGCAGGCACAGCCCTCTTGGAAGCTCATGGAAGTGAGCAGCAGCAGCCATCAAGGCGCTTTTGACGCCAGCGAAGACAGTGGGTCCACAGACCCCGCATGACATACCTGCAGATGTCAGAGCACCAGTGTCAGAGGTGACTGCAGATGTCCAGAGAGGTGGTGGCACATCTCTGTGCACTGCTGAATGATGACGTGCAGCCAATGGGCTTTGCTGGACAACCTATGCTTGTGGCCCTCAAAGTCACCGTGGCTCTTAACTTCTATTCCTTCGCATCATTCCAGGGACCCAGGAGCAACTTATGTGGGTTTTCACAGTCAGTAGTCTCAGAGAGGTCACCAGAGGGCCGGTGACTAAGTGTGCTTCAGGACGGACCCTGAGAGTCAGGCCCAAAGGGTTGTCGGATTTGGGGCCATTGCAGGAGACCCAC
Source organism: Heterodontus francisci (assembly GCF_036365525.1). Taxonomy (NCBI): domain Eukaryota; kingdom Metazoa; phylum Chordata; class Chondrichthyes; order Heterodontiformes; family Heterodontidae; genus Heterodontus; species Heterodontus francisci. Next base: position 20,407,054 of record NC_090393.1, read on the forward strand.
AGGTGCAAGAGGTCATCGACTGCACACATGTGACCATTAAGGCTCCAGCTGAACAACCAGCCGCATACCGCAATAGAAAGGACGTCTACTCTCTCTCTCGAGGTGACCACAGGAAGCGCTTCATGCAACTGTGCGCCTGCTTTCCAGGCAGCTGCCATGACTCATTCATCCCGTGCCAGTCCCAGGTGTCAATGCTGTTCACTGTTCCAGCTCAGATCCGGGGGTGGATTCTTGGGAACAAGGGCTACCCCTTGCAGACATGGCTCCTGACGCCAATGAGAAACCCCACCAGCGATGCAAAGGAGAGATACAACGCTTGCCACGGCACGACATGAGCTACCATTGAGCAGGCCATCAGCACGCTGAAGGTGTGTTTTAGCTTTTTGGATAGATCAGGTGGGGCCCTAAAGTACAAGCCAGAAAGGGTTGTGTATATCGTTGCTGTATGCTGTGCTCTGCACAACTGTGCAATACAGAGTGGGGAGGACTTGCAGGATGATGAGAGACGGGAACAGGAGATATCCTCGAATGATGAGGACACAGAGGAGGTGCAGCAGCATATGTGCATGGGAGGACGGAGATCATAGAATCATAGAAAGAGAATCATAGAAGGTTTAAAGCACAGAAAGAGGCCACTTGGCCCATCGTGTCTGTGCTGGCCAAAAAACGATCCACCTATTCTAATCCCACCTTCCAGCATTTGGTCTGTAGCCCTGCAGTTTACAGCATTTGAGATGCACATCCAAACTCCTTTTAAATGAGTTGAGGGTTTCTGCCTCAAATACCCTTTCAGACAGTGAGTTCCAGACCATCACCACCCCCTGGGTGAAAAAGTTTTTCCTCAGCTCCCCTCTAATTATTCTACCTGTCACTTTAAATCTATGACATTTCAGTCAGATCTCCCCCCTGTTCCAAAGAGAACAACCCCAGCCTATCTAATCTTTCCTCATAGCTGCATTTTTCCTCTCCTGGAAACATCCTCATGAATCTCCTCTGTCCCCTTTCTAGTGCAATTACATCCTTTCTATAATGAGGTGACCAGACCTGCACACAGTACTCAAGTGGCCTAACCAATGAGTTATACAGTTCCAGCATAACCTCCCTGCTCTTATATTCTATACCTCAGCTAATAAAGGAAAGGATTCCATATGCCTTCTTAACAACCTTATCGACTTGTCCTGCATCCTTCATGGAGACATCGCAGACAGGGCGAGCAAAGAGCAAGGGATGCTCGGCAACACCTTATTGCAGATTGCTTCCACTATCCCTAAGGTGCACCATGTGCTCCCGATGTCACACATCACTGTGCTACATCTGGCAGGCAGTCTTCTGCATCTGCGCCATCTGTGTCTCTGCCATTACTGGCAGCAGATGACTGAGCCATTGCCCATGTAACTACATCCGTGCAGTGCCACATCATGCATACTGACATGGCGATGATGTTATTCCATACATTGACATTTCTCTCGGGTCAAAGATGTAATGGGAGGAGACATAATCGGTCCATGCTGGCATGCATCATTCACACAGTAAAAAGGAGATACATGTTAGAAAAGCACATTTAGTGAGAAGGAATTAATCCATATACGTATAACCCGTATCTGTCATAATGTGTTTTTTAGCCATTTGTGGTTGATCTTTCGCAGTGCAACCTCTGTGCTAGCAGCTTGACTGGAGGCAGGATGCTGATCAGGACACCCTTTGGCTTTGGATGACTTGGGCAGTCATCCTCTGGGTGCACAAAGCCTGGAGGGCTCCGGTTGCCTGTGGGCTTCCTGCACCAGTGCAGCGCTGTCCTCAGACGTCGTGGTTGCTGGAGCTAGACTCACCAGTGGAGGGGCTGAGGAGCCGGTGTCCACACTGGAATCACCCTGAGGGGGTACCCCAGATATGGACCGCTGGCTCACCTCCTCCCTTGGCACAATGGGCCGAAGGCCCTGTTTCTGTGCTGTATAACTCTATGACTCGGCTGGTGGGAACCTCACTGCTCTTCTGTGAAGGACCAGTAGCAGAGACAGTTTCCAGGCACCTGGTCCCTCTCTTGCCTCGCCACTGCTGCGAACAGCTCATGGCCGAGGCGAGGGTTTGCAAGTCAGTGCACATCTGTGGACTTTGGCTCTCCTTGAGGGTCACCATCATCTCCACGAAGGAAGCTATGCATTCATATAATAAAAGCAAAATACTGCGGATGCTGGAAATCTGAAACAAAAACAAGAAATGCTGGAATCACTCAGCTGGTCTGGCAGCATCTGTGGAAAGAGAAGCAGAGTTAACGTTTCGGGTCAGTGACCCTTCTTCGGAACTGACAAATATTAGAAAAGTCACAGATTATAAACAAGTGAGGTAGGGGTGGGGCAAGAGATAACAAAGGAGAAGGTGCAGATTGGACCAGGCCACATAGCTGACCAAAAGGTCACGGAGAAAAGGCAAACAATATGTTAATGGTGTGTTGAAAGACAAAGCATTAGTACAGATTAGGTGTCAATGCACTGAATATTGAACAGCAGCAAGTGCAAACCTGAAGAAAAACAACCTGAAAAAAACAGTGGGTAAGCAAACTGAACAAACTAAGATGAAATGAAATAAATGCAAAAAAAATTGTAAAAAATGTAAAAAGGAATGTAAAAAAAAGGAAGAAAAAATAACTAAAAATGAAAGTAAAATGGGGGGCTGTCATGCTCTGAAATTATTGAACTCAATGTTCAGTCCGGCAGGCTGTAGTGTGCCTAATCGGTAGATGAGATGCTGTTCCTCGAGCTTGCGTTGATGTTCACTGGAACACTGCAGCAATCCCAGGACAGAGATGTGAGCATGAGAGCAGGGGGGAGTGTTGAAATGGCAAGCAACCGGAAGCTCAGGGTTCTGCTTGCGGACTGAGCGGAGATGTTCCGCAAAGCGATCACCCAGTCTGCGCTTGGTCTCCCCAATGTAGAGGAGACCACACTGTGAGCAGCGAATACAGTATACTACATTGAAAGAAGTACAAGTAAATCGCTGCTTCACCTGAAAGGAGTGTTTGGGGCCTGGGAGAGTGAGGAGAGAGGAGGTAAATGGGCAGGCATTCATATGCCTGGGACTTGGTAGCTGGCATGGCCTGGATGGACTCCCCCATCATCTGCCTATGGCTGTGCATGGCCTGTGACACCACCGCCAGACGTTACCTTACCTCTCTCTGCAACTCCAGCATGCCCCGTGCTGTCAACACCAGAGGATCATCATCAGCCTGGGACTCAGCATGGGCCTGGCCACCCACAATCCTCCGACTGTCAGAGGCATTGCCTGTCTCAGTCTCAGCCAGCTGTTTAGGCACGTGTATGGTGCTCTCGATAGCTTGTGACCCAGACTTTAAAGCCAGATTCCCACTGAGGTGAATGTATCAGCACTGGTGGAAGGTGCTGGAGTGTCATGGGACACAGCATCGTCTGAGGTTGTCTCTTCCTCAGAGGTGCTGGAAGTCTCCAGGGCCTGTAATGCCAACTCTGAGTGTCGCCCTGCAAGATACAATGTGAAGAACACAGTTTTAGGTTTACTGGTGTACATGTTACAAATATGACAGCAATGTGTCCACAAATGAAGTGTTTCGAGTAATCATTGTATTTATCAAAGAGCTGTATGTTCACTGGGACCCCAAGCTCCACGTCGGAAATGGCATGTCCTCCCTGGCTGCCACCTAGCTGGAGGGCCTCCTCCTCAGCCTGTGATAGTTGTCTGATGTCTGGCCCCCCTACGCCAGTCCTGGAGGACTCCCTCACATTGTGTACCTTCTTTGGCTGCAAGAGCAAGGATGCAGATGTTGAACATTACCAAACAACAACATGATGCATATCACAACAGGGGCGCTACAACAAAGGTGGGGGGACGCTCAGTCTATAATACGGCCTCAACCTGTCATGTAGGTGCCATGCTCTGATGTGCAAACGAGAGTGAGTTATTTCACACATGGAGCCACTCGTGTGGCATCAATCCTCCCCGCCCGACCTCCCTGTCTTTAACATGGCAGTGGCACCCATGTGCCACTCTGTGTGGGGACACCCAGGTCAAATGGAGCCGTACAACAAAGTGCCACTTACGTTTGCCGAGTGCATGAGATTGCTCATCCTCTTGTAGCACTGGGTCTAGTCTCGGCAGATGACCCCACAGCAGCTTTCTTCCTCTGCAATCTCCATCCAGGATTGCTTGTTCAGGTGGGAGGGTCTCTTCTTACCATTGCTGGGAAAAGGACCTTCCTCCTTGCCCACGCAGCCTGGAGGAGAGTGAGCAGGGAGGTATCGCTGAATTGTGGGTCCACCTTTTCCCGCTCCTCTGCCATCTCCAGTGACTTGCTGGGGTAGTGGTTTCCATTTTAATATGGCATCAGCACCTGCTGACTTGTCTGCTGACATTGTTTACGGTCAGTCAGCCCACCCCCTCCACGACATTGGTGGGAGTGAGGGTGGGCCGCCCGACCCGGGCATGCTAATGAGCTGCCATGCTTAGGATCGCGGCAGCGCCGTGATGTGCGGCCCGAGTGTGCACACCGATTTTGGCAGCAGGCCTACAGAACCCAGCCCCATGTGTCAGGTTCACAATGTGAAACACCTACTCATCTTCTGGCTGAGAATCGCTCCACTCTGAGTCCTGTCTCAGGTCTGTCTCGCTGTGGACTTCGTGTATCGGCTTGCGTTTATGCAAATAATAAATAATTTTCTTAAATGCACTGATTGGAGATCTGAATTTATATTTTTTAAAGACATTTTTAAAAGACAAACTGCCAACAAAGTCATTCTTTCAGCTTAAGATGATCACCTAGTTTGCAACACTGTATCCTACACTGCAGTGCTTGTGAGGAGAGAGATGAAATGTCTGCTCAGTTCCCAGCAAGAACTAAGGCCCAGGAAGTTTAAAGGAACTGATTATTCTTTCAGCAAGCAGAGAAATACTGCTCACTGCTATGTTGGAATGACTGAGTGACTGTCACGTGACAAGCCCCTCCCCATCTGTGGTTTTAAGCTGGTGTTTTTCTCTGCAGCAGAGGAGAAGCAACTGGACTCTGACATGAGCAGACCTTAAATGGGGGTCTCTCTCTCTCTCTCTCCATTCCATCTTGAACGCTTTCAAATCTTGCCTGTTGACTGACCACCTTTGCATACTGCGACTACAACCAGAAACCTCATTGGAGGGATCCTTCCGCATTGCTATCTCCAAGATACCCACTGAACCAGTCATCTACCTCTTCAAAATGAAAGCCTCAGGACCACTGAAATCAGCTAGAAGCCAGCTGAATCACCAAACGCCACAGACTGTATACCTTTTTTTATTGACTCTAACTCAACCAATTTAACTTTCCCCACTCTGTAACCGATAGTGGGAAGGGGACAAGTAATGTTAAAAAGGCAAGCCTTAAGGCTATGTGCCTTAACACGTGGGGTATTCGCAATAAAGTGGATGAATTAATCGCGCAAATAGATATAAATGGGTATGATATAGTTGGGATTACGGAGACATGGATGCAAGGTGACCAGGGATGGGAAATGAACATCCAGGGATATTCAGTATTTAGGAAGGACAGACAAAAAGCAAAAGGCGGTGGAGTTGCATTGCTGGTTAAAGAGGAAATTAATGCAATAGTGAGGAAAGATATTAGCTCTGACGATATGTATGGGTAGAGCTGAGAAACACTAAGGGGCAAAAAACGTTAGTGGCGGTTGTACATAGACCCCCAAACTGTAGAGATGATGTTGGGAATGGCATTAAACAGGAAATTAGAGACGTATGCAATAAATGAACATCTGTAATTATGGGTGTCTTTAATCTGCATATAGATTGGGCAAATCAAATTAGTCACAATACTATAGAGGAAGAATTCTTGGAATGTATACGGGATGGTTTTCTGGACCAATACGTTGAGGAACCAACTAGAGAACAGGCCATTCTAGACTGGGTGTTGTGTAATGAGAGAGGAATAATTGACAATCTAGTGGTGCGAAACCCCTTAGGGATGAGCGACCATAATATGATAGAATTCTTCATCAAGATGGAGAGTGACATAGTTGATTCTGAGACTAGGCTCCTGAATCTTAGTAAAGGAAACTACGAAGGTATGAGGCGCGAGTTGGCTATGATGGATTGGGAAACGTTACTTAAAGGGATGACAGTGGATAGGCAATGGCAAACATTTAAAGAGCGCATGGATGAACTGTAACAATTGTTTATTCCTGTCTGGCGCAAAAGTAAAACGGGAAAGGTAGCCAAACCATGGCTTACAAGGGAAATTAGAGATAACATTAGATCCAAGGAAGAGGCATATAAATTTGCCAGAAAACCAACAGACCTGACGATTGGGAGCAGTTTAGAATTCAGCAAAGGAGGACCAAGGGATTGATTAAGAAGGGGAAAATAGAGTACGAGAGTAAGCTTGCGGGGAACATAAAAAACTGACTGTAGAAGTTTCTATAGGTATGTGAAGAGAAAAAGATTGGTGAAGACAAATGTAGGTCCCTTACAGTCAGAAACAGGGGAATTTATTATGGGGAACAAAGAAATGGCTGACCAACTAAATGCATACTTTGGTTCTGTCTTCACAAAGGAGGACATAAATATCATACCAGAAATGTTGGGAAACACAGGGCTTAGTGAGAGAGAGGAACTGAAGGAAATCAGTATTAGTAGAGAAATGATGTTGGGGAAATTGATGGGATTGAAGGCCGATAAATCCCCAGGGCCTGATGGTATGCATCCCAGAGTACTTAAGGAAGTGGTCGTAGAAATAGTGGAGGCATTGGTGGTCATCTTCCAAGATCCTATAGACTCTGGAACAGTTCCTACAGATTGGAGGGTAGCTAATGTAACCCCACTATTTAAAAAGGGAGGTAGAGAGAAAGCAGGGAATTGTAGACCAGTCAGCCTGACGTCAGTAGTGGGGAAAATTCTAGAGTCCATTATCAAAGATTTTATAGCAGAGCACTTGGAGAACAGTGGTAGAATCGGACAGAGTCAGCATGGATTTACGAAAGGGAAATCATGCTTGATAAATCTACTCGAATTCTTCGAGGATGTAACTAGTTGAGTTGATGAGGGACAGCCAGTGGATGTGGTTTATTTGGACTTTCAGAAGGCTTTCGACAAAGTTCCACATAAGAGATTAGCGTGTAAAATTAAAGTGCATGGGATTGGGGGTAGTGTATTGCGATGGACAGAAAATTGGTTGGCAGACAGGAAACAAAAAGTAGGGATAAATGAAAGACCCACAACGTGTGAGGAACTGCAGGTAATGGTTGCAGGAACAGTCCAGGAGAGAGTTTGGCAGGAGAACAGAACGAAATTGTGGACTTCAAGGGTCCAACCAAGAAAACTGCTGGATTCTCACAAACAGTTATACTAGGTATTGGAAGGCCTGCTAAAGTTTCAGCACTATGGTTAAATGTATGGAGGAGTTTACTTTCAACATGTATAATGTCATCTTGTACAGCATCAGCAGTCTGCCTTGGAGAATGTGGTCACCGCCAGGGCAATCCAAATGAGCCCTCACAAAAGGAGTCAAGGTCACCAGTGTTTGCAGCTTTGGCACAAGCTCCAAAGGCTGTCATGAAGTCTCTAGACTCAACCTGGACAGATTGGTGGACTGAATAAGTAGAGGCTTTCAAGGATTCACTTATCTTCTGCAATCTCGCAGATCAGTGGAAGTGATGATGCATGGCCCCATAGGATTGGCAGTGGTGCGATGGGACAGTGCATGTTGTGCTCTTTCAGGATGTCTACCCCTTCATCAGCCCCTCAACCAATGGTGCCAGCAGGTTACCCTGGCAGCAGCCGAGATGCAGCAATCTGCAGCCGAACTCTCATAGGCTCGAGCATCCAAAAACTATCAGCCAACAGCAAATCAAAGGTCCCAACAGTAGCATTCCACCAGCTTTGCTGGGCCCATCTCTATCACATTTGGTCTGAAATGTAGTTTCACAGCAGCTATCAGTCTGCATGTCACTGATGTAGAAATTGGCTGAATGGTTTGAATATTCTTTAAAGCAGGATAAGGGAGTAGAGAAGCATGTGAAAAGGATTGTTTGTGTTGAGCGACTTTGTGTAAGTTTTCAGAAATAATTTTTTGAAATGCAACTCCATTGGCCCCCTTGCTCAGGGTTTTGACCAGACCATTGTTAGGGTTCATGGAGCTTGAACAACAACCCAAAACCCTGAGAGTGGGCAGAAGCTGGCTTTTGCATTGGAATAAGTCAGATAGGTGCCAGAGACGAGGCTGAAGCAGCACGATTGTTCCACTCTCCCTCCCACTGATCCCTTAAACCTCAGCAGGGGCAGTGCTGGAGGCGCAGTCAAAAAAATCTTCTTGTAACCACTAAATTATCTGAAAAGGCCACCAAAGCAGAGAATATAAATTGGTTTATAAAATCAGTTACCTGGAGAGAAGGAATTGAGGGATATGGTGAGAAAGTGAGTAGTTGCAGTTGATTTATGAAAAAATGTCCAGGCTTCCTGCGCCTTTCCTCTTCCTAAAAAATGCTTCTGATATTAACTGTGCAGCACTAGTCACAAGTGAGTCTTCTGCTATTGCCTGGCATATGCAGCAGCTGGTTCAATCTTTAAAAAATTTAATTTTCACCCATTTGTCACAGCTGAGTGTCTGGTCCCAGATTTCTACCAGTGCTGTTCTACAACCAGCCACTAGATGGTGTACAGGAACAGCACTTTATTCCTTCCTCTCTCCACAGAAACACATTGCAAAGCTGCCGCTCTAGAATGGGCATTCAAAAATACATTGCATTGTTGTGGATTAGGCCCTGCATTATCCACTGAAGTAAATGAACAACACTGCAGTGCAAAATTCAATGCTGAACAATTTCATCATCCGTATCCTCCCCAGGACCTCAATGGGTACATGCACCAGCCAGTGTGGTGCAGAGCATTACAGATTAGCACTGTACTGACTTCAACCTCTGGACTATGCTGAGTTCGGGAACCACAGTTGGCTTTGGCAGTCCTGGGTTATCAACCTGGGGGCTGCTGCTGAATGTTTGGTAGCTTCCGCTGGAAAGTGCGCACATAGGGACGTGATTGAGGACTGAATTGGGCGTAGTTGTGATGCTCCTACAGTCAAATACTGTCCCTATACTTACTGCAGCCTCACACCTGAAGAATGGGCTAGGACCAGGCATTAAATGGTGGTTGACATATTGACATATGTGGAACTATTCCCAAGCAAACAGCACTTTCAGAAGGGTGAACCAGGGTGGGAGAAATATAATCCATACTATTAAGAGGATGTCCAGTTTTTTGTATTAAAAATTGGGATTCTATATTTTCAAAAAGTGGAAAGGATTTCAGTGGACATTGAAACATTTGGAGACAGATGAACTTTATGGATGTTTTTGAAAGGAAGTTCAACAAAAATTAAACTGGTAAACAAGTACTGGAAAGCAAGTAATTTCAGGAAACCAGCAGGGGAGGCGGGGGAGGGGCGTGTGGGTTTGACCTATGAGATACCCTCTGTTGTGACAAGAGAGAATTTATGACTTGGCATGTGACTTGTTTCTGGAAGGTTTTGGTTCCATATTTGAACTTTAAAAGCCAGTGGGTTTAGACAAAAGCAGGCAATTGGAATTTGATTTTGACCTGCCTGGAGATCAGAAGACAAACCAGAGAAGTAATACCTCCCTGTAAAGAATCCTTGCTCTTGAAAAGCAATAGCTTGTATGAAGTGGTACTGTTGCTTCCTGCACTTTCAAAGAAGCCCTGAATTTCCAAAAACCTTGCATCTTTAAAAAAAAGGTCTTTTGCAATGACTGTGAGAACTGACACCTGTTGCTACACCCCTGATGGAAGACCTATGTGAAGCCTTCTATAATTGAATTTCTTTGAACGCCTGCCCATCACAGACTGTTCATCAACCTCGTCTGGGAAGATTTTGAGTGGCAACCAACTATTCGACTTTGGGACACCTCGCCGAACCAAAGAACTTCCTTCCACCTCATGGCAGTCTTTTTATTCCTGTGAGACAGTTGGAAACAAAAATCCCTTTTTCTCCCGGTTAACCGGTTTTTGGAAGTATGTGCATGTGCATGAGGGCTAGGGAAAAATAAGAATATCTCAATTCGTATATATATATATATTTACTTCAGTATTGGTTAAGACTTGGTTTTATAATAAATGGTTAATTTTGTTGCTTATTAAAGATGGTTGGCATGTTTTATTCTGGGGACAAATAGAATTTCTAATTTGCTGTTTTGGTAAATGGGAATATTTATTCATATGCTGTGACCTGTGGAGACGCGGAACTGAATTAACAGTGCACTCCTCCCACCTTGGTCATAACAATACATACAGAACTAAAAAATACAACATTTTATTTTCAGATCAGAATATAAATATTTTGCGTGGATTACTGGATTCCATTTAGAGTAAAGCAGTCTGAATCCAAGTATGTAAACAGCAAGAGTATCTGAGTTTTAATATTTAAAGATTGATTGAGAAAAACGAATCCCTCGCTTTAAGGTATTAATACTATGGGTGGCACTGCTGCGTGTTGTGGTTCTATTGTTTTGCGAATTTGTATTTTAGTGCTTGCCTCTCTATCTGTATATTTTCTGCCTCTCTCTGTATTTTGCTCGCCTCTCTCTTTAGCGTCCTTCTCTCTCTTTCTCTCTGTATATTGCTTACCTCTCTCTGTATAGCGGCTCCCTCTCTGCATAGTGCCTGTCTCTGTGTATATTCCCTAGTATATTTCCTGCCTCTCTCTCTCTGTTGCCTGCATCCCTCTGTATAGCGCCTGCCTCTCCCTCCCTCTGTATTTGAAGGTCATTACCAATGTGTGGAACACAGATACTTTCAACATAACCAGCAATGTTAAATCAGAGCAGTTTTATAATATTTCTGGAACATTCCATGTGTTCCGTTGTGCTCAGGACTGTGCATAACTTTTTCATAATTTTCTTAAAGATTTAATGAACTGAAAGATTTTAACCCAATATAAAATAAGCACAATTAGTTAATCCCTTGGAAATATCAGGCCTAGGAAACACTTTTTATTTTCTTTCCTCCTAAATGGATAGGCCTGTAGATCTTTCCCTGTCCTCCTATGTTTGTAAGCTGCTGATGTTTGCCTGCAAGCAGTTTCATACGTTCCAGTTTGCTTGCAGTACCTCATCCAAGTCATTGTACTTCATATTTCAGTTTAGACACTGAGCGCCACTGGGCTATTTGATCTTGGAGCCATCACAGCTGAGCTCAATCCTGTGCTTGCATGTACTGCTGTTTTCCCACATATTCCCACTCTGTATTGTAACATTCCCACACTCCAACCTGACATTTAGATTTACACTTCTCAGCAGTGCTCACCAGATAACAACCAGGAGCCCCGGCTTCCGAAGAAGGGTCACTGACCCGAAACGTTAACTCTGCTTCTCTTTTCACAGATGCTGCCAGACCTGCTGAGTGGTTGCAGCATTTCTTGTTTTTATTTCAGATTTCCAGCATCCGCAGTATTTTGCTTTTATTTTAGCCCCGGCTTATTTGTTCCTTCCTAGATTAGGGTGCAGCTCCAACCTTCAGCAACACTCCTGTGGATATCAGAGGCACAGATTGTGGATTAAACCTGGGGTCTGTGCATCAGTGCATTTACCAACAGAGCCAGTAGGAAGAACAATCCCACTTCTCCCCACAGGCCTCCATCAGAGGGGGGGAAGTGGCAAAATTCCAAGTGGCTCCTTGGAATTGTTTCATTGTAAATGTTAAGTTAACTCTGAGAGATGGGAGTCCTAGTGTATCAGCACAGTGCCTTATCTCCCTGTTCTCCTGCACTCCCCCACCCTAAATTCATACTGTAGTCACTAGCCCAGTGCTTCCTTCCACACCAGATGAACTCACACAGACCGCTATTGTATTAACTGTCAAACTTTATTGTAAACCAGGAGAAGAACATGATATGACATTATACAATGATGAGACAGGCAGGTGCTCCCAGCACACAGCGTCCCTCTGCCTGCAGGAATGTTTCAGCTCCGCTCTCAGCCTGGTTACCTTTCAGCTGAGTGCTTCATTTTAATTCCTACCAAGGCTCGGGGCGCTTGTCTTCAAAGAGCATCTGCCCAGTCTGAGATGGCTGTCTGTCTGCTTGAACTTTCTTGATCTCGGAAGGTCTGAAAATGTTGCATTTTATTCCAAAGTGATTCCGTTTATAAAGGTACAAACGCTAAAAAAACAGTTGTCCTGTTAATCCTGAAATACAAAAACTGATGGATATATGTGGTCGGAATGCTTGGAATTGCAGTTGAGGTCAGCTGACAGCACCATGCAGCACGGTGGGTACATTATCTCTTTGTTAGCATTTCAGCAAGAGGCAATGAGTGAAATTTGATTAACACAAGGTTACTGATTTTTTTATTGTACTTTTCCATTTCCTTCCCCTTAAAGGAACACTCTTGGCAGCACGGAAGTTCAAAACCCAGAGGCAGAGTAAGCATGACCACACCTGATGTTTTCACCACTGCCTCTGATATAAAAACCAGCTTGCTTATGGTGAAGGCAAGATAAAACATGCTTGTTAGCTTGGTGAGTATTTGAAGCAATGTCACACTCCTCTGTTCAGTGTCGCCCACCCACCTCAACAGGCTTTGGAAATGAAGAGATGCCCAATAGACACGTCCCCTGCAAGTTTGCCAATAGCTGGAGATGCCCTAATATTAAAACACACTTCACTCCGAGTACAGATGAGTGCAGAAGCCACCAAGCCTGCTGGCAGTCAATGCTTCTTTTACTGCCTCTTCTACATTCACACATGAGGAAATGCTGGGGATTGGGAGGATGTGTAGGAAGAGGCCAAGAGGAACAAATATATAATTTAAAAAGCATAGTCTCTAGCATCCCCTGCTGACTGCATAGGGAGACAATAGCTGCTGGCATTAGGCCAGATAGAGGAGAAAAAAGTGCTTAAACAAAAAGGGAAAATATAATCAAACACCCTCACAAAAAGGAAGTAAACCCAAACATTCACATTACTGTGCAGGTCTAATTGACAAACACCTATTCGGGTATCCCGCCTTTAATTTTCGAGCCAAGCTTTCTCCCCTACAGCCACTTAATCTTACTGTAATATAGTTTGATGGGTACCTTCCCATATCTTCCCCCAAGTGGCCATTCCTCATGTATGAAGCAAGACATCACAGTTCAGCTAGCTTCTTTCCTGGCCCAACATACAGACATGAAAATTTTCCAGGATAGTGGTCAGGAGCAGGAAGGCTTCACTAAACCAGAGACGCTGAAGCCAGTTGTAACATCCCTACTGTCACCCTGCCTGTCAACAACTAACTCAGCACAGCCCAGGGACAGAACCTTGTACCTTGCTGCTCTAGATCACTCTGCACTGAACAGCACACTTACCAACTGAGCCGCCAGTGTGAACCAATGTGGGCTTTTTAATTGTCACCATCTAGGCCTGAGACCCAATTACATGGTGCATGGCATCCTTCATCTGAGGAGGACTCTTTGGACCAATCAGCTTTCCCTCTTGTAATGACACCATTGATGTCAGCTGACCTCAGTTCCTTCGTCCAACCAGCTCCAGCTAAACCAGTTCTGTTTACCATCAACATGCTGTTCATTTTCGAATACACCCCATCCAAGAGGGTGTGGGGGGCAATTTTGTGGGATTCAGGTCACAACAGACTGAGTGAGCCTCAGATGTAAAACATGCAGTAAACTTGTTAGTCAGGGAGATGTTATTTCAATTACTCCCCACACCTGCCTGCACAGTCTCCATCTATTTGTTCACTAATGGGCCAATAGTGTTTTGACCCCACAGTTAGCAGGGAGTTAAACAAAAAAAATGATGGTGTTGATAATAAATGGATGGTTAACGAGCTGTATTGTGATCACAGGAAAGTCAAGGCCTAAAACCAAGACAAGATCTGTCAGGTTTTCAATCCACTTGTGGGTTATTACCTTCCCTTCAATTAGGGGCCCCGGAGATTACAATTCAAACATTTGTCTATAGATCTTCCTTCAACTCATCTGACTCTTCCAACTCCTCAGCCTTGCCTTCTTGAACAGGTTTTCCCGCAGGCGAGTTGAACTGCCTTACGGGTTTGCCTATCATTGGCGCGTAGTAGAATTCAGCTGGCACTTGGGCATTTGGGCTCTCCTTCTTGTAAAATCCCAGTTTCAATAGTAATTCATTGATCTCTTTCCTGGTCATTGGCATAAGGTTAATTCGCTGTGGAGATAAGAAGTTAAAGGTTTGAGTTGCAAGTAAAATTGAGGATTGACAGTGTCGTAACATCAAGGAATAAATTTAAAACACAATGGATAAATGTACTGCCAGCATGAAGATGAGCCATAAAAACCAGGGTGGTCCCTCATAGAAACTCTGGCCTTTGGTGAGCTGACTGATTTCTGCCAGAGCAGATGTGGGGACACTGCAATTACCCTGAGCACTCCTGAGCTTTGTGTGGGGAGGGAGCACTGTTGGAATGTGCATGTGTGGTAACTGATGAGGAAGGTTGTGATGTCTCCATAATCAAATAGCCTTCCAAAACTCAATGATGGGCTCACATGTAAACAATGGGCATTTGGGTCCACACCAGAAAGGAACCATTATTCTAGCTCCATGCCCCAGAGTGATTCAACATCTTTAGGAGAGCAGCAAAATGGGGGAAGAAAAAGACTTTGAGTATAAACATTTTAAACAATTATCAATTCAACATTTGACTCTGTAAGATACCAAGGAGATCGATCAAAAATGGGTTCAATGGAGGTCAAGGGAAGCCCATCTTGGGCCTCAGTCATTCCTGACACACAGGCAGCTGGACATGGATTTTTTTTTAAGAGGCTGATCATTACAGCCTCAGGATGTTGATTCCAAAGTTCTTCAGAACAACTTACTGGACCCAACCACCTTCAACAACTTTATCAATGACCTGACCTCCCTCACATGCTCAAAAGTGGGTCTGTGTGTTGATTATTCTAGTGTTCCAATAATAAAACAACCTGAACCAACCTACATATAGATAATATCCAGGCTTGGGTGGCCAAGTGGCAGGTAATATTCATAGCACAAGTGCAGACAATGGCCCTGTTCAACAGGAAAAAGACCAACCACATAGTCCAACTTTAAAGTACCACCATTGTCAAGTCTACCACTATCAACATCCTGGGAGTTACGTCTGGCCAGAAGCTTACCCAGACTAGCCGTACCCATCAAAGCAGTTAAGAGAGCAGCACAGAGCCTCAGCACTCTGCAAGAACAGACACATTTTCTGAGCCCTCGAAGACTTTCCTACCTCTACAAGGCTCAATTCAAGACTGTGATGGAATACTCTCTATTTGTCTCAATTGGCACGGCTGCAATAAAACTCTAGAAACTCAGCACCATCCCAGAAAGACCATGATTGTTGCCCACCCTCTGGACTTGATATCTACCACCAGCGCACAGTGGCTGCATTATGTACAATCTAGATGATGCACTGCAGCAACTTTCCAAGCTTACTTCAACAGCACCTCCCACCCATTTAATCTCTACCACTCAGCACAGCAAGATGATGGGAACAACATCCCTCCAAGCCACACACCATCCTGACAAACCTATATTACTGTTCCTTCATTGTCGCTGGTTCAAAACCCTGGAATTTCCCACTTAACACAAAGGAGGAGGTTGAGGGAGAACATGAGCAGAAGAAATGCAGCTGTTTGCAGCCCAGCTCCAAATTCCCAGGGCAATTCGGGATGCGTAATAAATGTAGCTTTGCCACATCCTGAGAAAAATGTTTTAAAAGAAATGGATCTAACACAGGCAATAAATGCCACTGGGTAACAGTCCACTCATTGAGAAAGGTTCTGAGTGTAACTAAAATTAAAAAACACACACAGTGGCCCTGAAACTTCACAGGGGTTCTCTCGATTTACTACCATATCTTTAGCAGGAGATTGGAGGAACCCCCTCTTCACTCCAGAGAAACAGAATAAACATCTGAAGTTATGGCAGGAGATTAGAATTTCCAGATGGTTACATGTGGCAGGTTCAATGCGCCCAGGAGGCAGACAATTTCTCCAATCGGCCTCAATGCCTTAGTGAGCCTTCTGTTTCATGGACAGCATGCTACATGAACAAATTCCACGTACAAGACCATAAGACTGATAACATCTGGATTCAGATTCAGATGCTGACTGAACAGGAGACAGTACTGATGTTGCAAGCAGCTCCCATCACCCTGCTCTCCCATCACAGCAGGAGGGACATTTCACTATGAACAAAGCTTAAGAAAATTACAAGATAAAATAATTTAAAAAAAATAGGATGATGCAGAGACAATGTGATAGAGTGCCCTTTCACCTTCAAGTTCTGGGTTTAATCTGGAGGATAACAGTCAGCTGACTGTTGGCTCTATGGATCCAATGTGAAATGTGTTGTGGAG
Organism: Heterodontus francisci; assembly: GCF_036365525.1. Taxonomy (NCBI): domain Eukaryota; kingdom Metazoa; phylum Chordata; class Chondrichthyes; order Heterodontiformes; family Heterodontidae; genus Heterodontus; species Heterodontus francisci. The sequence goes on from NC_090393.1 coordinate 20,423,448, forward strand.
TATCAGTAAAGTTGCAAGTGAGTATGGACCCACAGCACAGGCATGCCCCAAATTTACACAAAGTTGCCAATCTCAATGGTGCAGTAGAAGCCCCTCTACTGAGGTTTGGTTTAAGGCAGACTGATGGAACAGAGTATAAGGGGTAATTTACTTCCTATTTCCCCACCTGGGTGAACATGATGCTGGCAATGAGTTGCAAAAGTCAAAATATATTTAATTCCCCAGCATGCACATGCTGTTGCTCAATTAAATAAGCACAAAAGGAATTACAAAAAAAAAAGAAATTGATTTCTTACAGCTAGTTCCTGGTAAGCGTAGTTCATGAGGATGAGCTCAGGATCCACTCCCGGGAAGTAAGTCAATACCAGGTTGTGAATTTTGTCGCTGGTCAAGAAATATCACTCAGACCCATGGGTTTTTCTGGCAGGGAGATCCTCCACTCCTGTCCTCGGCTGATTTTCACCCAGCATCTACTTCTAGCTACTGGATTATTCTTTTCCCCTCCTAACCACGAGGAAGCTCTTTAACTCTGAATGCAGCTTTCCCGCTCCCTCTCTCTCCTCATCAAGAATCATGGTCACAATTCTTCTCTCCAAGATCCTCCAGCACCTGTGCATTAACTGATATTCATGCTGAACCGTTACCAGTTAGACTCCCTGTTAGACAGGTTAGCTGTTTCACTGAGCAATTTTATCTGGGGAAGCACCGAGTTATGTGGACTTAGTTGTAAGTTAGCAAACTTACTCAGAGACACCAAAGGATAGGAAATCGAAAGGGGTCCTTGTCTGTGGATTGGGGGCTGTGGCAAAATAGAGGGAGCTTTACCTTGCATCTAATACGCTGCAACTGATCTGAGTGTATTTGATGCTAACATTTCTTATCTATAATCTGTCATTAAAAAAAACCACAGCAATGTAAAATTTAAAATTATCTTACATCCAGTTCTTCAAAAGTGTAGTTCATAAGGAGCAGCTCGGGACTTGCTCCTGGAATGTACTTCAACACCAGGTTGTGACTTTAGCAGCAGGTCAGGAAAGCTTGTACTAAGAAGAGTCACAGAAACAGATACAGCAGCTCGGATGTGCAGGAGACAAACATGGTTTATGGTAAACCCACCCCTCCAGTGGATTCCCCCAGCTACATCCCCTTTCTCCCTGATAGGATGGGGGAACGTTTCTTACTTCCTACCATCATTGTCTTGTGTTTCTGCCCAAACAGCTAGAGATAGTTATTCAGAGAGAACAGATGGCTGGATGTGTAAATGTACTGCCTGATAAGCTGAGTGTTATAGACCAGCGAGGTCTCAAGATCCCATCCCTAGTCTATGCTGAGTTATTTGATCTCAGCTATGGCAGTGGTGAGGCTGCTACAACTAGCACAGTCCCCTTTCAACTGAGGAGAAACTTTCGTGTAAGTCCACAGCCTGTCTTCTCAGTGGATGAGAAACCTACGTCTCACACTGGTGTAGCTCAGAACCTACTGGATCCAGCTAATTACAACAGATTGCTGGCAGTATTAATATCACCCTTTAGGTGATGGGTGGGTGGGGGGTGAAGGGAGAAGGGGGAGTTGAATTTGGGGGCTGAAGATCAACATTTGCCCCTAAAACCCAATACAACCTCAGCATCTATTCGATAAAACCTTTCTGTTATGAACCTTACAAGTACTTCCAGGTTCTCAAAGGATACTAAAGAGGCAAGTCTTCCTCAACGAAAGCCTTCACCTGTGAATCAGAGAAGCAAAGTCAATTAGGAACCATTACCTCTGCAAAGATTAAATCATTTTACACAACAACAAAAACTTACAACTGCTTTACACAAGGAAACTTTGTTCAGAAGACAACATTTTCCCTTCTATTTTCTCCCTCTCTCTTCTGAAGGGAACTAATTTTCCTATTGTAAAGTTCCATGTGCGGTCAGCACTTCACCCATGCCATTCTTCATGTTTGAGCATGGACAGTGAGTGCTGGCTATCCAACTGTGGAAGGCTTCACAGCCAAGCCTGAAGCTCGTTCTCTCGACATCCACACATCATGGCTGAATTTCTTTTTAAAAAACAAGCAAAATAGAGACCATATACATTACCTACAGTCAGAGTTCCCAGAACCTCTATCACTCTCTTTGAACCCCGAACAGGAAGTCAAAACTAATTGTTACAGCCCCAGCTCATCCAATCAGTAAATGCCATGATACCGGATTGGCTAACAGCCACACTTGGAGCCGAGTGGAGCTGTCAGTCACTCATTTGTGTTGCCACAGGTTCTAGGTATTTAATTGTTTGCTGCAAAAAAGAGGCGGGGAATGATTAAACAGCTGAGGTTGTGTCGGAGCAGCTTTCCTTTGCTCTCTATTTTAGATTGTAACCTCTGCCCCCATTTTGTTTCTTTTTTCTTTGCTGGTTTTGGTCTTTCTCTCTTCTTTTTCTCCCTTTTGGGCTTTCGGATGGAAGCTGTTCATCATTCTGCCATTTCCACCTCTCTAGACACATCTTTTGTTCCTTTACTTGTCCCTTTACCACTCCCTTTGGCCTTGCACCATGAATCCTTTTGTCATTTAATCTCTCCTGCCTGCCACCCCATCACAGAACTTCCCTTTTGTTCTTTTTCCACCCTCCTCCATTTGACCTAATTATAACTTGTTACATTTCCAACTTTTCCCAGTTCTGATGAAAGGTCATTGACCTGAAACATTAGCTCTGTTTCTCTCTCCAGAGAAACTGCCTGACCTGCTGAGCATTTCTGGCATTTTCTGTTTTTATCTTATATATTATTATAATTTATTTTTCTCTCCTTTTGAAATTATCATCATGATGGAAAGTCACCCCTCTGGATTTGTCAATCAGCTGATTTCAAAGCAGGCAGGGCACAAATGATGCAAATGCTGTATCCCCATCCATAAGAACACTTTACTGCAGAACTGATGGTGCTCTGCAGTGCCCCGTCCAAACAAACAGACTGGCAGATTAAAGTTTTATTTATACTCTGATGATGTCAAATGTTGGATTTTCTGATGTTTGAGTTTTCCAATGCTGAGACTGGCCATATTTAAAAGGGGCATCAGGCAACAGGTGGAAGTTTATTTAAAGTAAAACTTTAAACTGTTCTAACTTTGCTTTGATCATTAAGGAGGCTATAACTGGGCACTTAGAAAAACCCAAGGTAATCGGGAATAGTCAGCAAGGTTTTGTGAAAGGGAAATCATGTTTAACCAATTTATTGGAGTTCTTCGAAGGACTGACATGTGCCGTAGATAAAGGGAGCCCGTTGACGTTCTGTACTTGGATTTCCAGAAGGCGTTTGACAAGGTGCCACATAAAAGGTTATTGCGCAAAGTAGGAGCTCATGGTGTAGGGGGTAACATATTAGCATGGATAGAAGATTGGCTGGCTGGCAGAAAACAGAGAGTATGCATAAATGGGTCCTTTTCTGATTGGCAGGATGTGACGAGTGGAGTCCCGCAGGGGTCTGTGCTGGGGCCTCAACTTTTTACAATTTATATCAATGACTTAGATGAGGAGATCAATGGCATGGTAAATCTGCAGATGACACAAAATTAGGTAGGAAAGTATGTTGTGAAAAGGGCATAAGGTTGTTGCAGACCAATATAGATAGGTTGAGTGAGTGGGCAAAAATCTGGCAGATGGAGTATAATGTGGGAAAATATGAAGGTGTTCACTTTGGCAGGAAGAATAAAAAATCAGAGTATTATTTAAACAGAGAACAACTGCAGAATTCCGAGGTGCAGAGGGATCTAGGTGTTCTAGTGCATGAGTCACAAAAAGTTAGTGTGCAGGTACAGCAAGTAATAAAGAAGGCTCATGGAATACTATCCTTTATTACGAGAGGAATTGAACATAAAAGTAAGGATGTTATGCTTCAGTTATACAGGGCATGGGTGAGACCGCATTTCGAATACTGTGTGCAGTTTTGGTCTCCTTATTTAAGGAAGGATGTAAATGTGTTGGAGGCGGTTCAGAGGAGGTTTACAAGATTGATACCTGGAATGAGCGGGTTGTCTTATGAGGAAAGGATGGATAGACTAGGCTTGTTTTCACTGGAGTTTAGAAGAGTGAGGGGAGACTTGATTGAAGTTTATAAGATCCTGAACAGTCTTGACAAGGTGGATGTGGAAAGGATGTCTCCTCTTGTGGGTGAGTCCAGAACTAGGGGGCACTGTTTTAAAATTAGGGGTCGCCCTTTAGGACAGAGATGAGGAGAAATTTTTTCTCTCAGAGGGTTGTGTAACTTTGGAACTCTCTCCCTCAGAAGTTGGTGGAGGTGGGGACATTGAATATTTTTAAGGTGGAGGTAGATAGATTTTTGTTATGCAAGGGAATCAAGGGTTATCGGGGGTAGATAGGAGTGTGGAATTCGAGACACAAACAGATCAGTCATGATCTTATTGAATGGCAGAGCAGGATCGAGGGGCCGAACAGCCTACTTCTGCTCCTCATTCATATGTTCATATGTTTTACAACACTTCCATAGTAATGTTTGTCCCCATCCGCTACCACAGAATCCTGTTTCAATGTCCAACTCACACATTTTACAAAGGAGGCAAGTAGATTTCCATTGAGAATATTCCTTTACCTCTTGGAGAAAGAAGAGATATTAGAGAGAGAGACAGGGGTCAGACTCATCAGCTATTACATGAGGTGCCTGCCCCCTATTTGTATTTTTAAAATTTGAACTTAAATGAAGAGTGCTGGAGCGTAAAATAATAAATGCTCCACTGAACTGCACAGACTAACTGTCCAACATTGCCCAGACTTTGCAATGAGACAAGATCTGTACTGTGTGTGCTAATGATTCACTTGAACCCACATATCTGTAATTTTATTTCAGTGTATTTTCCTATGGATAAACCTCATTACAAAGGCAGATCTGTCACTGATTCAATTCCGTAAGTGCTCAGAGTGCTTTAGGTTTGTCCAATCTCTAGCAACCTCTTGTTACCTGAACCTCTAGCGTGTGCATTTCTTCAATCACTTCGAAGATGAGTTCAGCAAACAGTAGCTTAGACAAGGACATCATTAGATGGACATCATTAGATGGACATCATTAAAGCTGCTTTAAAGCTGCACAATTTGTGAACACAGATTAAGCAATATAATTTTGATAAGATCAATATAGTTTCTCTTTAATACATAAGTAACAAATATCCAAGCTGTCCCACATTAGATCATCTGGTTTGATTTAAATTAATTGTAACTCCCCCTTGCATTATTTTCCAGCCATTGCCTTTTGCTGAGATTTCACCGATTTCAAAATATCAAATATTTCAAAATCCTGCCTGTTTATGAAGCATCACGTTTCCTGTCTCGCTGTCTTTTATCACTTGCTGCACGTAACCAGAGAAAGACTGTCTACTCAACACCAGGAGCAGAGACTCCCAACAGTGAATATTAGGCACTTAATCGATTACAAAGACAAACTAACACATTGTTTATTATTTACAGTCTAAAAGAAACAAGCTCAAAACTCACTCATTAACCTCTGAAGACATGTATCAATACATCATTTTAAAGTAACTATTTTTCCAAATTCTTTGTATAGAGAAGTAGTCAAGAGCTCCTGAAAGATGACACTGACTGCTGACAGTGTTTACAATGAAAAACACATTCAACTCTCATTGGCAAGAAAAGACAGGCTTCGATGATGAAGCATCTATCGATTTCACAAACATCTCAAAGCATTGACTTCTTTTCTGGAAAAGTGGGGAAAGGGGGAATCTAAGGAGAATTCCCTTACCTCTGTCAGGACAGATAATTGTCACCCTCCGCAAGTCTGGAAAAGGGAGAAAATTAATCACAATATTGGAACATTTAAAAGTTTGGACTTGCGAATCTGAAATTATTCCACAAAGTAACTGCCAGCAAAGTGATATCAGAGAGAACCTCCCATCCCCCCAGGTTGCACTTTATCCCATGTCATTACTGTTCATCGACACAGTTTCTTTACCTCCACTCTGCCTCGGGCCAGTCCTGGCGGCTTCTCCAAGTTGATTTGGTCGCAGGACACAGCCTGAAATAATGCCAGAACGGCCAGGAGCAGCATGTTACAAAGAGTCACCGACCACCGTCTCTCCCACTGAACAACTCAGCTTTCTGTCCCGCTATAAAGGCTGCTTGCCACGTCAGTCAGCCCACCACGGGAAATGGGGAAGGTCGAGGTTTGGAGGCGGGGACTGAGATTGAAACTGGAGAGTTGTTCTGTGCATCTGAGAGTAGTCATCACCAGAAGGTTAGTGAGGTAGAGGTAGTGAGGTAGAGGAGACAGTGCGTCTCTGAGTAACTCTGAGCACCCACTTAGCCCCTTTCTCCACCTCTCTTGTCATTCATTAGCCCATGAATGCAGCAACTAGACAGAGAAAGCCTCCCTGCCAAAGGATTATCTGGGCACTGAGTACACATCTGTAAAACTGACGAAAACAAGACACTTAAAATGGCCCAATTAAACTAAAAACCTTGGCTCAGTTGTACCACTCTGGATCAGTGAGAAATCACCACACCGTTTCCTAACCTTCAGATAAATATAAATAAAAAAATTGAGTTTATAAATGACACAGACATAAAGTTGGCATAAAAACCCATCCGAGTTATTCAGATCAGGAAGTTTCCAGTTTTGATCCCCCATCTGAGCCAGGAGGACATGGCAGATTGGCCACAGGGCCAATAGGTTTGATGGGCAGAAATTAGTGAGGATTCCTGCTCCCTATTCTATTCAATGGCAGTGCATGAATGTGTCCTTGGTGAGAGCTTGGCTGTGCTGCACTGGAATAGCCCAGTCAATACTCACACCTGAAGAATAGGCACTTTGATGAGGTACCAGAGGATGTTGACTGCCCATAGAATGGGAGTGGAGGAAATTGAAAAGAAATATTGCCAGTGGCCCTGAGACAGTGTATTTACACCTTTAAATATTATTAGTGAGTAAAGAAGAAGTTAGACTTGCATTTATATAGTGCCTTTCACATCCTCAGAACCTCCCAAAACGCTTTACAGCCAATAACAGAAGTCATCATTGTAATATAGAAAATACAGCTGCCAATTTAAGCATGGCATAGGAACATAGGGCTTAGGAGCAGGAATAGACCATTTGGCCCTTCAAGCCTGCTCTACCATTTGATAAGATCATGGTTGATCTGGTTGTGGTCTCAACTCCACTTTCCTGTCTGCCCCCATAACCCTTGACAGCGATGTGAAAGTGACCAGATAATCTGTTTCAGTAATATTGGTTGAGCTGTAAGTATTGGCCAAGACACTATCAAAAAGGCACAATCTGGTGTACTATCCGGTGTAGCATACCAAGATATCAGGGTTGATCCCTGGTCTGTACCGAAATAGCTGAACTCAGCTGGAGAGCTACAAATGGTCTTAGCTCCCTGGGCGAGGCAGAGAGAAAAGCAATCGGGTTCATACTGATGATTGTGACCGAATGAGTTCAGCTGGTGAAATGGGCAAGACACCAGAAGGAGGGTAGTTCCTGTGAACCTCTGCAAGGCTTCAATGTCCTGACACAAGTGAAGAAAGCTGGAAAAAAACTCACAAAATTGATGTTGTTAAATTTCATGGCTGAACAACATGTTCAGTTCTGTTCAGGAATGAAATTACATTTTGTGCAAATACTAAGGCAATGTATAAGAGAATGCAGCAGGGGTGGGGTGGGGTGGGGGGTGGGGGGAGGGTGGTGAAAGGGAAGGAGTCAAGGTCAAGGATATGAAATTAGTGCAGCTTCCCTGATTTAAAAATATGTATTAAGCTTGCAAGCAGCAAATACACTGGTATGTGTTGTGCAATCATACAGTACAGAAAGGTACCAGGATCACTTCTTGGTTTGTACTGAGTCAGCAGATTTCAGCATTGGGCATGCTATTTTTGGCCTCAGTGCCACTGGCTTAAACATGAGAAAGCCAGGGTTTCTTTCTGCTCCTGACTGTGTTCAGTAACTCCTGCTGGAAGTGTGTGAATGTGGACATTGGGTGAAGACAGAATCAAACTCAGCTGTGATGCCTCCATGCTCAAATAGCCTGTTGACACACACACAAACATTGGTCATTGGGTGAGGCAGCAGAAGATGATGGGAAAGATAGGCTGAATTTTCTGGAGATGGCAGAAGTCCCACCACCAGTGGGAGGCGACGGTGGGACCGAGGGCAGCAGATTGCCAATGGCGGCCTCTTCTGCTGTCCAATTAAGGATGGCACTTTGCTACCAAGAGCTGCCGGCTTAATCCGAAGGCTAGCAGCTTCAGCAGCATCACAGCTAGTGGTGGCCATTGCTGAGGCTGCAGTTGCAGCTGCAGGGAGAGGGCGCCTCATTGGCTGGGTGCCCTCAGAAACAGGTAAGTTGGGTTGGGGGAAGCCGGGGCCTGGCAACCAGGCCCAACTGACTGGGGGTGGGGGTTGGGGTCATGAAGCATTAGCGAAGCTATTGCTGCAAGGGTGGCCAGTGCTGCTTGGGGGGCCTTCATGGGCCATGGAGTGCCCATAAAGGAGGTTGCCCCCCCACCGGAGCCCACTGGGAGGCTGCAAATTTCACTGGGCAATCTCCGCATGTGGCCGTGGCCCCTCCCAATGCAGGCAAAATGCCCGTGGGAGCAGGAAGTGGCCCTTAATTGGCCACATAAGTGGCTCAGTCGGCCTCCCAGCAGGCATCTGAGCCACCAACTTTCCCACTGCTGCCAAAATGGGAAGATGTTGGGCAACCCCCCCCGATGCCTTCCTGCACTATTATGCCAGCTTTCCCGCCTGCTAAAGGGACCAGAAAATTCTGGCCTATATCTCAGCAAGGGTCAAGGAGGTGAGAAGAGGAAATTGTCACAGTAGAGAGGTCATTTTGCCTTCTCCCAGGTGATTACAGATCTTGGCTGTGCCACTGTGGTGAGACAATTTGATGAGTCACTGAGAGTAGCCCATGTGCTTTCAGAGAAGCCACAAGGGGAAGCAAAATCAATGGACAAGTGCCCCTTATAATCTTCTATAAACATTGAGAGATTCCAAATTATGAAGGATTTGATGAAGGAAATAGGGAAGAACTATTTTCAGTGGTGAGTGAATCAATAACTAGAAGCATAAATAGAATTGTGTTAACAAAAGAATGAAGAGAACGGTAAGGGATGTCAGAAACAGTAACAGAATCAGAATGCAGAATAGTCTTTAAAAATGAAGTGCATTAGTATTTGTAAAATAAATATTTAAGAGAATCCTGTGGTAAAAGTTTAGTTTAGTTTAGAGATACAGCACTGAAACAGGCCCTTCGGCCCACCGAGTCTGTGCCGACCATCAACCACCCATTTATACTAATCCTCCACTAATTCCATATTCCTACCACATCCCCACCTGTCCCTATATTTCCCTACCACCTACCTATATTAGGGGCAATTGCTAATGGCCAATTTACCTATCAACCTGCAAGTATGTGGGAGGAAACCGGAGCACCCGGAGGAAACCCACACAGACACAGGGAGAACTTGCAAACTCCACACAGGCAGTACCCAGAATTGAACCCGGGTCGCTGGAGCTGTGAGGCTGCGGTGCTAACCACTGCCATAAAAGGGCTGAGGGATGGTGCAGAATGCCTCTTTCAGACAGTGCAGGTGAGATGGGTTGAATGGCCTCTTTCTGTGCTGTAAAATGCTATGATTGTCATTGTAGAGAAAGGGCTAAGACCATTGAAGTGACAATGGTTGGTCAAGGTGTGTCTGGGGCCACCTGAAAAGAGGGTAAGACAAACTATCAGCTAATTCCTAAGGAGTAAATGATGAGGTTGACAATGAAATATAACAACAACTTGTCTGTACATAACGCTTTTAACAAAGTACAATGTCCCAATGGCACTTCGCAGGAGCATTATGAAGCAAAATTTGACACCGAACTCATAAGGCAATATTAGAGCAGAAAAGCGATAGGTTTTAAGGAGTATCTCTAAGGAGGAAAGAGAAGTAGAAAGTCAGAGAAGTTTAGGGAGAGAATTGCAGAGTTTAGGGCATTGGCAGCTGAAAGCATTGTCTCCAGTAGAGGAGTGTTTAAAATCGGAGTTGCTCGAGAGGTCACATTAGAGGAGGTTGTGAGGCTGGCAGCAGTTACAAAGATAGGGTGGGGTGTGACCATGGAGGAATTTGAAAGCAAGGATAAAAATTTTAAAATGAAGTCTTATCTGTTGCTTCACTGGGAGCCAATGTAGACTAGCAAGTACAGGGATGGTGAGTGAATGGGACTTAGCACAAGTTAAGACAGGGGCAGCAGAGTTTTGGATGACCTCAAGTTCATGGAGGGTAGAATGTGGGAGACCAGCCAGGAGTGCACTGGATTAGTCAGGTCTAGAGGTAACAGAGACGTGGATGAGGGTTTCAGCAGCAGGTGAGCTGAGGTAGAGATGGAGACGGGCGATATTGTGGAAGTGGAAATAGGCAGTCTTAGTAACAGCATGGATGTGTGGTTGGAAGCTCATCTTGGCAACACAGTTTCGAACAGCCTGGCTCAGGCTCAGACAGTTGCCAGGGAGAGGGATGGGGTCGGTTGCTAAGGATCGGAGTTTGTCACAGGGACCAAAGATATTGGCTTTGATCTTCTCAATATTTAATCAGAGGAAATTTCTGCTCATCCAGTACTGGATAACGGATAAACAGTGGGATAATTTAGAGACAATGAAAGGTGGTGGTGAGGTAAAGCTAGCTGTCGTTAGAGTACATGTGCAGTAAAACACTATGTTTTTGGATGATGTAGTTGAGAAATAGGAGGGGACTAAGGATAGATCCTTGGGGGACACCAGAGATAATGGTGCAGGACTGGGAGAGAAGTAGATATATATTCATATGGCTGGGGAAGCAGTTATAGTTCGATGGCGAGGTTAATAATCCATTCAATGGCTTCAGCTGATGCAGTTGTGGTTGTGATGCCACCAGGAATAGCTCTGTCAGGGCAGGAGTTCAAGATGTGGGCGATGGTTTGACTTGGGTGCTACAGTCACAATTTGAGCTGGTCCTCATATTCCGCCTGTGGAGCAAGTGGCCACATCTTCCTTGATTGAAACCTGGGACTTCACCACTCGGATCAGTTACCAGGTTGCGGTTGGTGATGTTTGCAGTCAACTAGGAGGTGCCCCATGGAGAGATGGGCCCGTCATCAGTTTGTAGGGCGTGGACTGTGTTCCAGTAAGGTCTATGAGATTTCAGGTGAGTGCATGGGATTTTTTTGAGATCCTGTATCAATGGGAGAGAAGCCATTGCAGGTGATTTGCGGGCCATGATTAGATAGATAAGAATGGAAACAGGTGAGTGCAGTCCCACCCAGTTGGAAGGGGATGGTGTGGTCAACAGTGTAAAAGACTGCAGACAGACTGAGAAATATGAGGAAGGATAGTTGACTTTTGTCACAGTCACATAGGATGTCATTTGTGACTTCGATAAGAGTCATTTTGGTTCTTTGATGGGGTGGGAACCTGACTGGAGAGATTCAAACATGGAGTTCTGAGAAAGATGGGAATGGGTTTGGGAGACAACAACACGTTTGAGGACTTTGGAGAGGAACGAGATGTTAGAGATGGGACCGTAGTTTGCGAAGATGGAGGAATCAAGGGTTAGTTTTTTGAGAACCCAGTCATAACATAATACAACATTGAAAAGTGAAGATTATCACAGATATTTCACCTGTTATTAGTATTTTTTCTGAACTATAATTGCTCTTGCAGTGGCCATGAAAAGGTAATAAATGTACAGCTGTGTCATCTCTGCTGCAAGTTTTGATGTAATCACTAGAGGGCAGTCAATTGCAGCCTTGGCTGATTGTTGCTGTTTGAAATACAATCACTCACTGTGGTTTCTCAGCCTGGCTTTGGGCTACAATCACCTACTCCAGTTCTGCAGCCTGGATTGTCAGTCGCTGCAGTGTTAAGCTGGGTCTGGGATGCATTGAACCAGTTAAGTCGACAAAGTCCCACATGGTAGGCTGGTCCGGAAGGTTCGAACACATGGGATCCAGAGTGAGCTAGCCAATTGGATACAAAATTGGCTTGGTGCTAGGAGGCAGAGGGTGGTAGTGGAGGGTTCTTTTTCAGATTGGACGCTGGTGATCAGTGGTGTGCCGCAGGGATCGGTGCAGGGCCCTCTGTTGTTTGTCATATATATTAATGACTTGGATGTGAATGTAGGGGGCATGATTAGTAAGTTTGCAGATGACACCAAAATTGGTGGTATAGTGGACAGTGAAGAAAGTTGTCTAAGCTTACAACAAGATATAGATCAACTGGGAAAGTGGGCAAGGGATTGGCAAATGGAATTTAACGCAGACAAGTGCAAAGTGATGCATTTTGGGAAGTTAAACCAGGGCAGGACATATACTGTGAATGGCAGGGCCCTGGGGAGTATTGTTGAGTAGAGAGACCTTGGGGTGCAAGTACATAGTTCCCTGAAAGTGGCAACACAGGTAGACAGGGTGGTGAAGAAGGCGTATGGCATGCTTGCCTTCATCGGCCGAGGCATTGAGTACAAGAGTTGGGACGTCATGTTACAGTTGTACATAACATTGGTTAGGCCGCATTTGGAGTACTGTGTGCATTTCTGGTCGCCGCACTACAGGAAAGATGTGTTTAAGCTAGAGAGGGTGCAGAAAATATTCACAAGGATGTTGCCTGGTTTGGAGGGCTTGAGTTATAAAGAGAGATTGGATAGGCTGGGTCTGTTTTCCCTGGGGTGAAGGAGGCTGAGAAGGGGACATGATAGAGGTATATAAAATTATGAGAGGCATAGATAGGGTAGATAGCTAGAGTCAGTTTCCCATGGTAGGGGTGAATAAAACTAGAGGGCATAGATTTAAGGTGAGAGTGAAGAGGTTTAAAGGGGATCAAAGGGGTAAATTTTTCACACAAAAAATAGTGGGTATCTGGAATGAGCTGCCTGAGGAGGTGGTGGAGGCAGGAACAGTAGCAACATTAAGAGGCATCTGGTCAGGTACTTGAATGAGCAAGGCATAGAGGGATTATGGAATTAATGCAGGCAGGTGGGATTAGTATAGATCGGTATTATGGTCGGCATGGACGCAGTGGGCCGAAGGGCCTGTTTCTATGCTGTACGACTCTATGACTCTAAGTGTTATACAACCTCAATCTGGATTACAGTATAATCCAGTCGTGTGTCAGATTGACACTTGCCTGAATTAGAATAAATAAGACTTGCATTTATATAGCACCTTTCATGACTACCAGACATCCCAAAGCGCTTTACAGCCAATGAAGTGCTTTTTGAAGTGTAGTCACTGTTGTAATGTAGGAAACAGGACAGCCAATTTGCATGTAGCAAGCTCCAACAAACAGCAGTGTAATAATGATAATGATGTTGATTGAGGGATAAATATTGGCCAAGACACTGGGGAGAACTCTCCTTCAATAGTGCCAAGGGATCTTTGATGTCCACCCGAGAGGGTGGGGCCTGATCTAACATCTCATCTGAAAGACAGCACCTCCAACAGTGTAGCACTCTCTCAGTACTGCACTGGAGTGTCAGCCTAGGCCATTGCGCTGAAGTCCTGGAGTGGGACCTAAACCCACAACCCCCTGACTCAGAGACAAGAGTGCTATGAGCTAGCTTCCAGTCTAAAGGATCTATGCCTGACTATTGAATTATTGAAGATCAGGGGCTCACAGAGCACTTGCCCCATCTCTAAGCACCTTTGGTTGGATATTATGCAGACTTGGAGTCCTTTCAATTTTGAGCTTTCCTAATCCATCCAAGATGACATAACAATTTATTTTAATATTAATAAAGCTGTTCAATACTGAGCACTTCCTGTCTGAACCATAAACAGTTACAACTCAGATAGCCAGGCAGTGATGGATAAAACTGGAGCCTAGTCTTTATACACTTACAAGCTTTCATTTACAGAGACACGCATTACATATTATCACTTCCAATCCAACAACTACCGTTTTAGTAAACTAAAAGCAAAATACTGCAGATGCTGGAAATCTGAAATAAAAACAGAAAGTGCTGGAAATACTCAGCAGGTCTGGCAGCATCTGTGGAGAGAGAAACAGAGTTACTGTTTCAGGTCTGTGACCTTTCATCAGAACCCCACAGTTAACTACAGTTTCAGCCTTCTTCTATGTATATGAGCACAGCTGTATCCCCAGTTAATGCCTGAATACAATTAACACCAATTAATATACAGTTAACATTACAGGAGTAGAGGCTGATGCAAAATAATCATTTAGTAGCTCTGCCATAACTGGCGAATCAGTTTGAATCTGCCCTACAGTATCTTTAGTGATCCTATACGGTCCTTAATGGTCTTCTGATTTCTGGCATAGCTGAAAGCTTTTGCTATCACTGCCATAATTAAACACCATCTTGTTTTCCAGAGATCTCTTGGTTACTCAATTGCATGTGATCATTTTCCCTGTTCTCCTGTGTGTTATATGGATTCATTATCAAATGGATGGCACTATTCAAAAATGAGCAGTAAATTGACCCAGTACCCAACCAATATCCTTATCTCAGCTAACACTGTACCAAACACAGATCATCTGGTCATCCATTTGCTGTGTGCGGGAGATTGTGCAAATTGGCTGTTGCACTTGTCTACAGAACAACAGTAAATATACTTCAAAAATAATTCCTTGAGCGTAAAGTGCTTTGAGCTTGTCTGAAGGCATGACAAGTGCTATAAAATTACAAGTTTGTTCTTTTTATAGTCACTTACTGCAGTGCTACATTGAGATATCTAGTTTAGTATTATACAGAGTACACATACTGTATTATTACATGGAGGGTGCATACTGCATTTTAATGTAATAGAGAGATGTTGTATTATATAGACAGGCTACATACCTATAGAAGATACACACTACTTTATTTGCAGAGTAGATGCTCTTTTGTATTGAGTGGTGACATGCTGCTTCATGTATAGAGAATAAACATTACGAACATACGAACATACATACGACCATATGAATTAGGGGCGGGAGTAGGCCACTTGACCTCTCGAGCCTGCTCCGTTATTCAATTAGTTCATGGCTGAACTGATTACTTCACATTTCCACCTACCCCCGATAACCTTCCACCCCCTTGCTTATCAAGAATCTATCTACCTCTGCCTTAAAAATATTCAAAGACTCTGCTTCCACTGCCTTTTAAGGAAGAGAATTCCAAAGACTCACGACCCTCTGAGAGAAAACATTTTTTCCTCATCTCTGTCTTAAATGGGTGACCCCTTATTTTTAAACAGTGACCACAAGTTTGAGATTCTCCCACAAGGGGAAACATCCTTTCCACATCCACCCTGTCAAGACCCCTCAGGATCTTATGTGTTTCAATCAAGTCGTCTCTTACTCTTCTGAACTCCAGCAGATACAAGCCTAGCCTGTCCAATAAGGTACACACTATTATATGGAAAAATAGACTGAATAATACAGAAAGGATATGCATTATTATATATATCTGCAGCCTTTTACATGGTTCAGCACACCATTTTCCACCAAGGCCTCCCCTCCATCATCCAGCATGGTACGACTGCCTTTGCCTGGTTCCATTCTTATCTGTCCAGTCATAGCCAGAGAATCACCATCAATGGCTTCTCTTCCTGCTCCCACACCTTTACCTCTGGTGTCCCCCCAGGATCTGGCCATGGCCCCCTTCTATTTCTCATTTACATGCTGCCCCTCGGTGACGTCATTCGAAAGCATGACATCAGGTTCCACATGTACACTAATTACACCCAGTTCTAACCTCACCACCACTTCTCTCAACCCCTCCATTGCCTCTGATTTGTGATGCTGTTTGTCCGACATCCAGTAATGGATTAGCAGAAATCTCCTCCAAGTAAATATTAGGAAGACTGAAGCCATTTTCTGCAGTCTCTGCCACAAACTCCATTCCCTAGCCACTGACTCCATCCCTCTCCCTGGCCACTGTCTGAGGCTTAATCAGACTGTTTGTAAACTTGGTGCCTTATTTGACCCCGAGATAAGTTTCTGACCACATATCCACTCCATCACTAAGACAGCCTACTTCCACCTCCATACCATCATGTGTCTCTAAACCTGCCTCAGCTCATCTGCTGCTGAAACACTTTTCCATGTTGTTGTTACCTATCGACTCAATTATTCCAATGCTCTCCTGGCCAGCTTCCCACCTTTCACCCTCTATAAACTAGAGGTCATCCAAAATTCTGCTGCCCGTATCCTAACTCTGCAAATCCTGTGGTGAGTAACTCACCTCCTGACTCCCCAAAGCCTGTCCACCATCTACAAGGCACAAGTCAGGAGTGTGATGGAATACTCTCCACTTGCCTGGATGGGTACAGCTCCAACAACACTTAAGAAGCTCGACAGCATCCAGGACAAAGCAGCCCGCTTGATTGGCACCCCATCTACAACTTTCATTCCCTCCACCACCGACGCACAGTGGCAGCAGTGTGTACCATCTACAAGATGCACCGCAGCAACGCACCAAGGCTCCTTAGACAGCACCTTCCAAACCCGCAACCTCTGCCAACTAGAAGGACAAGGGCAACAAATGCATGGGTACACTATCACCTGCAAGTTCCCCTCCAAGTCACACACCATCCTGACTTGGAACTATATCGCCGTTCCTTCACTGTCGCTGGGTCAAAATCCTGGAACTCCCTTCCTAACAGCACTGTGGGTGTACCTACCCCACATGGATGAGGCAGCAGTTCAAGAAGGCAGCTCATCACCACCTTCTCAAGGGCAATTAGGGATGGGCAATAAATGCTGGCCTAGACAGCGATGCCCACATCCCATGAATGAATAAAGAAAAACTCACACCGTCCCCTTCATCCATCACCTTTGTGCTCGTTGACCTAGATTGGCTTCCAGATTTAAAAATTCTCATACTTCTTTTCAGATCCCTCCATGGCCTCACCCCTCCCTAGCTCTGTAACCTTCTCCACTTCTACAACCCTCAGAGATCTCTTTGCTCCTCCAATTCTGGCCTCTTGCACATCTCCGATTTTAATTGCTCCACAAATATCCCCATCCTCAATGATGGGGGAGCCCAGCACATCAGTGCGAAAGATAAGGCTGAAGCATTTGCAACAATCTTCAGCCAGAGTACCTAGTTGATGATCCATCTCAGCCTCCTCCTGAAGTCCCCAGCATTACAGATGCCAGACTTCAGCCAATTCAATTCACTCCATGTGATATCAAGAAACGACTGAAGGCACTGGATACCGCAAAGACTATGGGCCTTGACAACATTATGGCAATAGTACTGAAGACCTGTGCTCCACAACTTGCCACGCCCCTAGCCAAGCTGTTCCAGTAAAGCTAAAACACTGGCATCTATCCAGTAATGTGGAAAATTACCCAGCTATGTCCTGTACACAAAAAGCAGGACAAGTCCAACCCGGTCAATTACAGCCCCATCAGTCTACTCTCAATCATCAGTGCAAATCATAGAATCACAGAAAGTTTAACGCAAAGTGATGGAAGGTGTCATTGACAGTGCTATTAAGCAGCACTTGCTTAGCAATAACCCACTCAGTGACACTCAGTTTGGGTTCTGCCAGGGCCACTCAGCTCTTGACCTCATTACAGCCTTGGTTCAAACATGGACAAAAGAGCTGAACTCAAGAGGTGAGGTGAGAGTGACTGCCTTTGAAATCAAGGCAGCATTTGACTGAATATGGCATTAAGAAGTCTGAGCAAAATTGGAGTCAATGCGAGCCAGGAGGTAAATTCTCCGCTGGTTGGAGTCGTACCTATCGCAAAGGAAGATGGTTGTGGTTGTTGGAGGTCAATCACCTCAGCTCCAGGACATCACTGCAGGAGTTCCTCAGGGTAGTGTCCTAGGCCCAACCATCTTCAGCTGCTTCAACAATGACCTTCCTTCAATCATAAGGTCAGAGGTGGGGATGTTCTCTGATGATTGCACAATGTTCGGCACCATTTGCAACTCCTCAGATACTGAAGCAGTCCATATAGAAATGTACAATAGACAATATCCAGGCTTGGGCTGATAAGTGGCAAGTAACATTCGCGCCACACAAGTGCCAGGCAATAACCATCTCCAACAAGAGAGAATCTAACCATCTCCCCTTGACATTCAATGGCATTATGATCACTGAATCCCCCACTATCAACATCCTAGGGGTTACCATTGACCAGAAACTGAATTGGAGTAGCCATATAAACACCGTTGCTACAAGAGCAGGTCAGAGGCTAGGAATTCTGCAGCGAGTAACTCACCTCCTGACTCCCCAATGCCTGTCCACCACCTACAAGGCACAAGTCAGGAGTGTGATGGAATACTCTCCACTTGCCTGGATGGGCGCAGCTCCAACAACACTCAAGAAGCTCGACACCATCCAGGACAAAGCAGCCCGCTTGATTGTTTGTGGATGGGGTGCCATTCTATCCCTCCACCACTGACGCATAATGGCAGTGTTTACCATCTACAAGATGCACTGCAGCAACTCACCAAGGCTCCTTAGACAGCACCTTCCAAACCCACAATCTCTACCACCTAGAAGGACAAGGGCAGCAGATGTATAGGAACACCACCACCTGCAAGTTCCCCTCCAAGTCACACACTATCCTGACTTGGAACTATATCGCCGTTCCTTCACTGTCACTGGGTCAAAATCCTGGAACTCCCTTCCTAACAGCACTGTGGGTGTACCTACTCCACATGGACTGCAGCAGTTCAAGAAGGCAGCTCACCATCACCTTCTCAAGAGCAATTAGGGATGGGCAATAAATGCTGGCCTAGCCAGCGACACCCACACCTCATTAACAAATTTTTGAAAAGCTGCCTAGGTCCTAAACCTCTAGGCCTCTCTACCTCTCATTCCTCCTTTTAGACGCTCCTTAATATCTACTTCTTGGACCAAGCTTCTGGTCATCTGCCCCAATATCTCCTTATGTGACTCAGTGTCAAATTGTGTTTGATAATTGCTCCTGTGAAGTGCCTTGGGAGGCTTTATTATCTTAAAGGTGCTATATAAATGGAAGTTGTTGCTATTGTATAGGGAATACACTATTTTACATAAAGGATAGATTACTTTATACAGAGGGCAAAATTCTATATTGAAAATATGCTACTATAGATCACAGGCACACACTATATGATGCAAAGAGGATACAAAAATCCACGTACAGAGAGAGGTTACATACTACAATATATAGATACAACACCATTATACATGAATACATAGTAAAAATGTATGGAGGATACACATCATATATATAAAGGATATACGCGTTTTATATATAGCATATACACATCACTGAATTACTGTTACAAATTCATGTCTGCTGTAGATATCTTCCCTGGTTCAGTGGTCCCAGTCACTTCTGTAATCAATAAGGATTGAATGGTATTTCTGTGGGAATTGATTCAATCCGTTTGTATGATGGCATAACCCAGGTGTGTAGCAATAGTACTCCCTCGTGATCTAAACCAGATTTCCTGTATTTTGCACATTTACTGCTTCAGTCAAAGGTGGACTTTATGAGACAAGGCTTGATATGAAGTGATAAGCTGTTTTATTTCACAGTAAAGTGGACATACAGAATGGCAATTATGATCAGACTCACTTAATTCAAACAGGACAACCAATCTTTACCTAATGATACAAAATGAAGAACATACCACACTTCCCCATATCTGTCATCTTACTTGACTTAATTAAGATAATTTCTGACTATCCTTTCCTGCACTTCATCCTTCTCATTGCCTTCGGTGCCTTACTGTCGCACATTATTTGGAACATCTACTTGACTGTCAGTGCCTGTTAGCTTTCTCTCTTGTTATTCACAGACCTCCTGCTGAGCTCCTGGGATTAGCAGCTCCCAACACTGGCTGTAAAAGTATTTGTCAATTGCTGAGACAAGCTAATGTATTTGTTATTTTTTACAGTCTAAGAGGAGGAAACAAGCTCAAAGCTGGCTTATTACCTATCATTACAGACTTTTTCTTAACTTACATGAATGCTTGTAAAAACCAAACATTAAACGTAACTATTTTTCTAAATCCTTTCTATGGAAAAAAAGGTCAAAAATTCCAAAAAGTGACTATTATTTATAGCATTTATGCATAATATGAAATGTTTAAAAAAAAATTGAGGATACATGCTGTATTAGATATACACGATACAGTTATATATATATTAGCATAAATTATAAATAGCATATCCACACCATTATATAAGGGTAAATTTTCATCTTCACTGCCTGGACATTAAGCACCATCTGGACACAGTGCAGAATGAAAGATCTGTGAGGGAAGATCACAAGCCAGTAACAGAACCTGTCCAATGATCCTTCCATTAGTGAAAGGATAATCCATCAGGTTCTGTAAGGGACATGCAGTTACAGAATCACAGAATTGCTGGAGCAAAGAAGGAGGCCATTCGGTCCGACATGTCTGTGCTGACTCTCTGAAAGAGCAATTTACCTAGTGTCACTCACCCACCTTTATTTATTTATTTATTTAATTTATACAGCACTGAAACAGGCCCTTCAGCCCACCGAGTCTGTGCCGACCAACAACCACCCCATTTATACTAACCCTACAGTAATCCCATATTCCCTACCACCTACCTACACTAGGAGCAATTTATAACAGCCAATTTACCTATCAACCTGCAAGTCTTTGGCGGTGGGAGGAAACTGGAGCACCCGGCGAAAACCCACGGGGTCACAGGGAGAACTTGCAAACTCTGCACAGGCAGTATGCAGAATCGAACCCAGGTCCCTGGAGCTGTGAGGCTGCGGTGCTAACCACTGCGCCACTGTGCCGCCCTGAAAATAAGATTTTTTTTTAAAAGGTCTGAGAGTTTGAGCAGGAGTTCATGACCAGCTCTGCAGGAATGTTATCTAGACCACATGCCTTGTTATTCTTCATCTTATTTATTTATTTAGAGATACAGCACTGAAGCAAAGAACAAACAAAGAACGGCACAGTGGCGCAGTGGTTAGCACCGCAGCCTCACAGCTCCAGCGACCCGGGTTCAATCCTGGGTACTGCCTGTGTGGAGTTTGAAAGTTCTCCCTGTGTCTGTGTGGGTTTCCTCTGGGTGCTCCGGTTTCCTCCCACATGCCAAAGACTTGCAGGTTGATAGGTAAATTGGCCATTATAAATTGTCCCTAGTATAGGTAGGTGGTAGGGAAGTATGGGAATAGGTGGGGATGTGGTACGAATATGGGATTAGTGTCGGATTGGTATAAATGGATGGTTGATGGTTGGCATAGACTCGGTGGGCCGAAGGGCCTGTTTCAGTGCTGTATCTCTAATCTAAAAAAAAATAAACAAAGAACAGTACAGCACAGGAACAGGGCCCTCCAAGCCTGCGCCGATCTTGATGCCTGCCTAAACTAACACCTCCTGCACTTCCGGGGCCCATATCCCTCTATTCCCTTCCTATTCATATGTTTGTCAAGATGTCTCTTAAATGTCGAAACAGGCCCTTCGAGTCTGTGCCGACCAAGAATCACCCATTTATGCTAACCCTACAGTAATCCCATATTCCCTACCACCTACCTACACTAGGGGCAATTTACAATGGCCAATTTACCTATCAACCTGCAAGTCTTTGGCGGTGGGAGGACACCGGAGCACCCGGCGAAAACCCACACGGTCACAGAGAGAACTTGCAAACTCCGCACAGACAGTACCCAAAATCGAACCCAGGTCCCTGGAGCTGTGAGGCCTTCTCCCCGTAGCCCTGCACATTCTTTCTTTTCAGACAAAAATCCAATTCTCTCTTGAATGCCTCCATTGAATCTGCCTCCACCACACTCTCAGGCAGTGCCTTCCAGATTCTAACCACTCGGTGCGTGAAAACGTTTTTTCTCATATCACCATTGCTTCTTTAGCCAATTACCTTAAATCTGTGCCCTATTGTTCTCGATACTTCTACCACTGGGAACAGTTTTTCCTTATCTACCCCGTCCAGACCCCTCATGATTTTGAACACCTCTATCAAATCTCTTCTCAACCTTCTCTTCTCCAAGGAAAACAGTCCCAATTTCTCCAATCTGTCCATGTAACTGAAGTTCCTCATCCCTGGAACCATTCTCATGAATATTTTCTGCACTCTCTTTAATGCCTTCACTTCTTTTCTAAAGTGCGACACCCAGAATTGGACACAATACTCCAGTTGAGGCCGAACTAGTGCTCTGTACAAATTTAACACAATTTCCTTGCTTTTGGACTCTATGCCTCTAGGATGTTGTACGCTCTATTAACCACTCCCTCAAACTGTCCTGCCACCTTCAATGATTTATGCACATATACACTCAGGTCCCTCTGCTCCTGCACTCCTTTTGGAATTGCACCCTTTATTTTATATTGTCTGTCAACATTCTTCTTACCAAAATTAATCACTTCGCACTTCTCTGTATTAAATTTCATCTGCCACTTGTCCACGCATTCCACCAACCTGTCTATGTCCTTTTGAAGTTCTACACTATCCTCCTCACAGTTCGCAATGTTTCCAAGTTTCGTATGATCCACAAATTTTGAAATTGTGCCCTGTACACCAAAGTCTAGGTCATTAATATATATCAGGAACAACAAGGATCCTAACACCGACCCTTGGAGAACTCCACTACAAACCTTCCTCTAGTCCAAAAAACACCCACTACTCTCTGTTTCCTGTCATTCAGCCAGTTTCATATCCATGTTATTTCTGTCCCTTTAATTCCGTGAGCTATAACTTTGCTCACAGGTCTGTTATGCAGCACTTCATCAAACGCTTTTTTGGAAGTCCATGCACACCACATCAACGGCATTGCCCCAATCAACCTTTTCCATTACCTCATCAAAAAACTCCAGCAAATTAGTTAAACACGATTTGCCATTCTCAAATCCGTGTTGACATTTCCTAATTAACCTGCATTTGCCCAAGTAACTATTAATTTTGTCCTGAGTTATTGTTTCTAGAAGCTTCCCCATCACTGAGGTTAAACTGACTGGCCTATAGTTGCTGGGCTTATCTTTGCACCCTTTTTTGAACAAGGGTATAATATTTGCAGTTCTCCAGTCCTCTGACACCACTCCAGAGTCTAAGGAAGACTGGAAAATTATGGCCAATGCCTCCACAGTTTCCACTCTCACTTCCCTCAGTATCCTCGGATGTACCTCATCTGGACCTGGTGCCTTGTCAACTTTAAGTACAGTTAGCCTATCCAATACCTCTCCTTATCAATTTTAAACCCTTCAGGTGTCTGAATTACCTTCTATTTCACCATGACCTGTGCAGTATCTTCTTCCTTGGTAAAGACAGATGTAAAGTATTCATTTAATACCCAGGCCAAACCCCATGCCTCCATGCGTAAATCCCCTTTTTGGTCCCTAATCATCCCCACACCTCCCTTTACCACCCTTTTACTATTACTATGCCTATAGAAGACTTTTGGATTCCCTTTTATATTAGCTGCCAGTCTCTTTTAATACTCTCTCTTTGCTGCTCTTATTTGCTTTTTCACTTCCCCTCTGAACCTTCTATTGTTATGACCGAGGTGGGAGGAGTGCACTGTTTATTCTAGTTCCACTTCTCCACGGGTCACAACATATATTAAAACATTTTCCCAATCATAGACTCTATTTTTATTCCAAAATAAACACACCAATCAGGTTTCTTTAATAAAAAACAAAATTATCAGTTTGAGGCATAGCCTCAAGATTAGAGGGAGCAGATTTAGGACTGAATTGAGAAGGAACTTCTTCACCCAGAGGGTTGTTAATCTATGGAATTCCTTGCCCAGTGAAATAGTTGACGCTTCTTCAGTAAACGTTTTTAAAGCTAAGGTAGATATCTTTTTGAACAATAATGGAACTAAGGGATATGGTGAGAACGCGGGTAAGTGGATCTGAGTCCACGAAAAGATCAGCCATGATCTTATTGAATGGCGGAGCAGGCTTGAGGAGCCGGACAGCCTACTCCTGCTCCTAGTTCTTATGATCTTAACCAGTAATGAAGTAAAGCATAAACACACAGATTGAAATATTAAAGTTCCCTTTTTACCTTAGCCCCCTCACACTCACACACACATACACTGGTTAACCGGAAAAATAAAGGCATTTTTGTTTTTAGAGCTCTGTTACAGACAAAAAAACACACTTGGGCTGAATACTTGCTCATTCATGAAGAAACAGCAAATGAAGTATGTGGTGTGCCAAAACTGGCATACAGTCTGGCCTCCGAGTACACGTAAATGGGATCTTTTAGAACCGTTCTTTTCAATTTAGCAGGCTTTTCTTCAAAGACAGGAGACAAGATGAGTTGACACAGTGGACTTCTCAGGGTCTTTTAGAGAGGTGCTGGAAAGCTGAGCTGGGTTGTGGGCTTCTCTCCTTCCTTGGGAATTCTCTTCTATCCTTGGAAGTTCTCTCCCTTTTTATAACAGTTCAACCCCAATTCAAAACAATTCAAAAGTGAAACTAACAACAGGAGGTCAATCATTTGACCTCCATCAATCTTGATCTGTCACTTTTTTATAAACAACTTCTCCAGGTGTCCAAAGTTCTCTGTTGTTTATCGAGCTGGAAGTCAGGTGGTTTCCCGGAAAGGCTTGTTTTCCTCACAAGGCTTCTCAGTGACCTTTTTAAAAAATACTTTCACGGATTTTTTCAAAGTCAAGTGGCCTTTACATGACCCTTTTGAAAAACCCCAAATTTTAACTTTTCTTCAACCTTTCAAGAATAAATCCTCAAAAAATATATTTAACAAAACACAGAAGCACCTTTGTAACACTACATTCAACCTGGATCCCGATTGTATTATCCCCCCTGACAGATCTTTTTTTCTCTACTTTGTGAGACTTAATGCCTAGTGAGTAAAGATGAAAATCTCTCCCTGCAATGGATAGACACTATTACATTGGAAGGATACATGTGTATTATAGAAAGAGTAAGGATGGCTCCAGCAAGAACAAAATTGCCTATTGACAAAGAGGTATCTGTTTTTACTGTACTATAGTAATAGGTTCACTGATGTCCTCACTGAAACTATAATTATACCAGGCAAGAAATTTGAAAACTAGTTCATTAATGTGAATTTTGACATATTTTTTTCCCAACTATTTGCTTGAAGTGTGTGTTGTACTCTTTTATTCTCTCTTTCATTCCTCTTCTCTGCTTACAATACTTCTCCTTTTCTATCTTATTCCCTCTATTTCTCTCCCTTTCCCATTGTCCCTCTCTCCCATTGTCTGTGCTCTTGTCATTTCCTCTCATTCTGTCTCTCTTTCATTCCTGACAATACAGTACTGCACTGATGTAATAACCTGAATTATGTACACTAGTACCTGGGATAGATCTTGAACCAGGATCTTTTAAATTAAAAGTGAGAGTGTTACAACTGAGCCAGACTGACGCCATCTATACATATAGTCGATTTCCCATGGCATTGCAAGACCACTGGCACAACAAGGCAGAAGTGTGTACCATATACAAGATGCACTGCAACAACTCGCCAAGGCTCCTTCGACAACACCACCCAAATCCACAATCTCTGCCACCTAGAAGAACAAGGGCAGCAGCCACATGGGAACACCACAACCTGCAAGTTCCCCTCCATGTCACACACCATCCTGACTTGGAACAATATTGCCATTCCTTCATTGTTGCTGGGTCAAAATCCTGGAACTCCCCTCCTAACAGCATTGTAGGTGCATCTTCACTACACGGACTACAGTGGTTCAAGAAAGTGACTCACTACCACCTTCTTAAGGGCAATTAGGGATGGGCAATAAATGCTGGTCTTTCCAACGACGCTCACGTCCTTTGAATGAATAAAAGAAATCAAACATCTCCAGTTAGCGGAATGTCCAATTTATTATTATATACCAGCTACACACGATATACATTATATATAGACAAAACACAATCTTTGATGAAGACATTTCCCCTTTAAGAAGCAGGCCAAATGGGACAGATTTGACACGAGGCAATGTCATATTGCTGCACCATTCCTCCATGCATATCCATAAAGCTAAAGTGTATTCCCGTGAAATATAAACACTTTTGCTGATAAGCAGTTTTCTGGATTATCCGTAATAGACCCCGATGATTTGAGTTATCGGCAACCATTCAAGTTCTGTGGCTGGCTCCTCTACCAGCTGATTCATGAACCTACACAGCTCGTTAACAGAACAATTGCTTTTGAAGAGATTAATGTTGATCCTGCAGGGTTTATCAGCACTGCAACTTTTGTGAAAAGTCGTTCCCTGCAGGAGGGATAGGCTGAACCCCAAAACTACAGAGATCAGAGGTTACTATAGTTTCCACTCTGTTTGTAATATATTCATTTTGGTAATATACTATAAATCATTCAATCAGATTAAACAGTTCCTGTGTTATACTTTGACATCACGTGTAAATATGAACATTTATGGTGGTTATTTAGCTTGTACAACAGAAAGAAACAAACAATCTAGCAACAGATTTCTCTTTCTCTCTTTTATTATGTATTTTATTTTTATTGTCAGTTTTATGCTCATTAAGGTGAGGCATACTCATATCTTTGGAAAACATACTTTCGGTGTTTAGGCACTGAGACAGCATAAAACACTTTAAGTCAGGTGTATAACATACACAGATGTAGAGATCGCCTGCATTACTCTGTTAAGTAACGGCTGAGCTCCCACCTCAGAAGAACATCCCTCTTCTGCATTCTTGTGCCTCCTGGCTCTACTAAGGAACATTTTTTTTACTTTATCCTCAAGCACATTGCTGGCCTCCCAGCCACTCTCTGTGGTGGAGGGACACTCAGGAGTGGGTTAAAATCCCAATGCCCATGTGTGTCGTGGGACCCCAATTTACATTTATTAGAGGGTCTCAGAGTCTGGCTGAGCCGCCTCTGCTGCCAAAATCTGTGGTGTTAAAATGTGGAACTGCTGGGAACAGAATGGGAAGTGGAACCGCTTCATCTTAACTGCTCCCCCTCCTCCTTTCATTCCGGAAAGGTCAAATTTCCCCTAAGTCATTAGTAAAGATTACTCTGTGAAACTGAAACTTGGGATTGTAATCATAGTGAGAGTTAAGCTCGAACATCTACAGCAGGGTTGTCCAACGTTTCCGAGTGGGGGACTACATTACAATTTTTGTCTTATATTGGGGGCCGGTGAGACAATTTCAGAAAGATAAAGGCATTAAAATTTATCTTACACCTAATAAAAAACAACAACAAATGTGCATTTTTGTGAAGAAGCTTTAAATGAGAAGATTAATTTATTGACTTTCTTGTCACTATGTTGGACACTGATTTATTGAGATACTTGGCATGTTTTTGTTTGCACAAGTAGTTAATGTTTGCCGGCACACTGGTTGTAGTGATGCAGAGTATTCCGGATAGATGCCCATCTGTCACAAGTGATATTGATCACTCTCTCTCCCTCTCTCTCTCTGTCTATCTCTCTCTCCCTCTCTGTGTTGTTCCCCCCACGCCCTGTGCTGTTTCCCTCTGTCGTCCTCGCTCTCTATTTTCACCCGTCCTTCTCTCTCTGTCCCTCCCTTTTCTCACCTTGTCCCCCTTCTTTCTCTGTCTCCTGTCTCTCTCTCTGACCCCCTCTCACCACCACCTCCCCCCCGACAGTTGTAGAGAGCGGGTGTGCTCAGCAGAGCAACTTTGTGGTTGGTCAGTTTTTTTTAAAAATCGCAAGTTTCACAGCTGACAGGTGCTGGGAATGGGAACAGCAGTTTCTGAACTTCGGACAGATTCGGGGTTTTCCAGCAGCCTTTTAAAAAAAAGTTGGGACCTGCTGGAAAACCCCGAGTCTGTCTGAAGTTAGGAAACCACTGTTCCCACTCATAGCACCTGTCAGCTGTGAAACTCATTTGTGATTTTTTTAAAAAGCCAGTCTGAAAGAAGAAGTGAATGGGAATTTCCCTGCTGTACATCCATGGGCTGGATGGAAACCTTTGGTGCGCCAAATCCTGGCCCCGGACTGTATGTTGGACAACCTTGATCTACAGTAATCACCAATGCTCCCAAAATGTTGAAAAGGACTAAAAGATAGGCAAGGATATACTACATTTTTCAGAGAGAAATGCCAATGTGATAAAATAGGAATAAATTATCAAGGTTAAAAATTAAACCAAAAAGTCTTTACACTAATTAAACAAAAATGATTTAGCTTGTGAAATTCGAGGACTGCCCAGCATTAGATGGAACACAGACACCATCGAACATTTTCCAAAGTAACGACAACTTGTGTTTACATAGCACCTTTAATGCACTACAATGTCCCAAGGCCCTTCACAAGAGCAATTATCAAACATAATTTGACACCGAACCGTAAAAGGAGATTTAGTTTAGAGATACAGCACTGAAACAGGCCCTTCGGCCCACCGAGTCTGTGCCGACCATCACTTATACTAATCCTACACTAATCCCATATCCCTATCACATCACCACCTGTCCCTATATTTCCCTACCACCTACCTATACTAGGGGCAATTTATAATGGCCAATTAACCTATCAACCTGCAAGTTTTTGGCATGTGGGAGGAAACCGGAGCACCCAGAGGAAACCCACGCAGACACAGGGAGAACTTTCAAACTCCACACAGGCAGTACCCAGAATTGAACCCGGTCGCTGGAGCTGTGAGGCTGCAGTGCTAACCACTGCGCCACTGTGCCACCTTATTAGGACAGGTGAAAGAAGTAGGTTTAAGGACAGTCTTAAGGGAGGAAAGAGAGTTAGAGAGGCAGAGAGGTGATGGGAGGGAATTCCAAAGCTTAGGGCTCCAATGGTGGAGTGATTAAAATCAGGGATGCACAAGAGGCCAGGAATTGGAGGAGGGCAGGTATTTTGGAGGGTTGAAGGGCTGGCGGAGATTACAGAGATAGGGAGGGGCGAGGCCAGGGAGCAATTTGAAAACAAGGATGAGAGTTTTAAAATTGAGGCTTTGCTCAATCAGGAACCAATGTAGATCAATGAGCACATGGTGAATGGGACTTGGTTATATGAGCAGCAGAGTATAGGATGAGCTGAAGTTTACCTTGGAAGATGAAATAGAGCTCAGAGCAGGGTTGTGCAGTTCACATTAACACAGACTGCACCCACTCCTAGGTAAAAGTTATGTCAGATTGCTGTTGGGCTCCAAAGGTAGAACAAAACTCAAAAAATATTAATCGAATCTCACACCCTACATTTTACAACGGGGTGGAGGGCGAGGGTGGGTGTTCCTGATCGCTATTCAGTGACCCCTTATCGGAAATGTGAGTGTACACAACAAAATCATGCTGAAATTTGATGCCCCCCATGGTCGAATAGTATCATTGCCTAGGCTCATTTGGGTGAAATCCAGGAGGGTTCCCCAGGTGGTCAGTTTGCAGAAAGGAAGGCGGAGAAACAGCGGGTGTTACAGACCCCCAGAATGTAAGCAAGAGACAGTGTTTTTTGAGAGCCTGTTTGCCTATGTCTTTAGGTGGAGTGGGATGACCTCGTCCACACACTCTCTGGGTCCTGTTGATCTTGTCCACACTCTCTATGGGTCCTGATGACCTTGTCCACACACTCTCTGGGTCCTGTTGATCTTGTCCACACTCTCTATGGGTCCTGATGACCTTGTCCACACACTCTCTGGGTCCTGTTGATCTTGTCCACACTCTCTATGGGTCCTGAACCCTGATCTGTTTCCACTTTAAATGGCTCGGTGTGTTATTGCAATGACGTCAGGGACAGGAACAGGCGGCGAGTTGCGATCCGCCCGGAGTCTCTGCAGCGCAGCCACTCGGCAGCAGCAGCCCGGCCACTGCAGGTGAACTGAGCCCGAAAGCAGAGGAATCCGGCCGGGCGACCTCTGATCCAGGATCCAGAGCCGCTCTCATAATCCTTTATATATCAGGAGTCAACCGCACAGAGCGATCCAACCCCAGGACAGACACTGTGTGACCTTCCTGGATACAATATTACATTATCTTTTATCGATACTGTACAATGTACGTTTTCCCTGCATACTTCCCCTTTCTTGGATACATTCATATTTAATGTGTGTCTCTCTATCTTCTGGTATTTAATGTTTTTCTCTGTCTATCTCCTCGATATCTCTCACAATATGTTATCTCTTGCTTCCCCGCAGCCCCTACAGGAATGAGCGGTGCTGTGATCCAGGAGCAAACAGGGCTGAGTTTTGGCTCCCTGTCTGTACCAGAGGCAGACCATGTTGGAGACGATGGGTTCAGGTGAGAATAGGATCTGTCACTGTCTCAAACCATCCTGCTCTGAACACTCACATAATCACTTGATAACCTGGAAAGATTGGAGCTGTGTTTTTTTTAATGTTTCCATCCCTTCAGTGCAGTTTCCACCATGTCCAATGCATTTGCTTAGAGTCATGACATTTTCTGTGATTGTGATAGTGAAGCAGAATTCAACATGATTACCAACTCCATCGTCCTCCACTGCCTCTCACCCATGCTAATCCTTTCCTGTTATCACACTGCTACCTGTCCCAGTGCAGCCAGGTCACCTTGAGCAATGACTTTTCTTCTGGCCTTGGCAAGGTCACCTTAGGAGCACCTCAAGGCTCCATCCTTGGTCCCCTCCTTTTCCTCACTCACGTAGTTCACCAAGACATTAACTCTGGTCATGTGGTCAGCTTCCTCACTTTTTTTAAATGTTGACGATACGCAGCTTGACTCCTCTATCATCTTAACTTCATGACGATCACTGCACTGTCAGATTGTTTGTCCAACATCAAGTCAGAGATTAAGTAGAACTTCCTCCAACTGAACATGTGCAAGACTGAAACCACCTTTTCAGCTTTGATTAAAAGATCTGCAGCCTTTCCACAACTCCATTCCCAACCTGGTTGCTTGCGGAGACTGATCTAAATGTTTTACAATTTAGGTATCCTGTTTGACCCTGACCTGAGCTTCAAACCCCATGCCATCTTACTTCTTTAGCTTTTCTTAACTGACTGCTTGGCTCAGCTGTAGTATTCTTGCCCCTGAGTCAGAATATTCTTGTGACATGGGTTGGTAAGTAGCTGGGAGGTAGGAGTTAGAGAGTAGGGATATTGATTGCAGGCAGTGACATGTGGAATATCCCAGGGATCTGTATTGAGGTCTCTGTTTTTCACCATATACGTTTATGTCTTGGATGAAGGAATAGAAAGGTATATATCCAGGTTTTCAGCTGATACTGTTAGGAGACACAGTTTTTTAAATCCTTTCACAGGATGTGGGCGTCACTGGCTAGGCCAGCATTTATTGCTCATCCCTAATTGCCCTTGAGAAAGTGGTGGTGAGCTGCCTTCTTGAACTGCTGCAGTTCATGTGCTGTACACCCACAGTGCTGTTAGGAAGAAAATTCCAGGATTTTGACCTCATGACAGTGAAGGAATGGCAATATAGTTCAAAGTCAGGATGGTGTGTGGCTTGGAGGGGAACTTGCAGGTGGTGGTGTTCCCGTGTGTCTGCTGCCCTTGTCATTCTAGGTGGTAGAGGTTACCGGTTTGGAAGGTGCTGCCAAAGGAAGATTGGCAAGTTGATGCAGTGCATCTTGTATATGCCACTGTGCATTGGTGGTGGAGGGAGAGAACATTTAAGTTTGTGGATCGGGTGCCAATCAAGCGGGCTGCTTTGTCCTGGATGGTGTCGAGCTTGTTGAGTGTTGTTGGAGCTGCGCCCATCCAGGCAAGTGGAGAGTATTCCATCACACTCCTGACTTGCGCCTTGTAGATGGTGGACAGGCTTCGGGGAGTCAGGAGGTGAGTTACTCACTGCAGAATTCCCGATCTGTGACCTGCTCTTGTAGCCACAATATTTATATGGCTGGTCCAGTTCAGTTTCGGGTCAATGGTAACCCCAGGATGTTGATAGTGGGGGATTCAGTGTTGGTAATGCCATTGAATGTCAAGGGGAGATGGTTAGATTCTCTTTTGTTGGAGATGGTCATTACCTGGCACTTTGTGGTGCAAATGTTACTTGCCACGTATCAACCCAAGCCTGAATGTTGTGCAGGTCTTGCTGCATGTGGACACGAACTGCTTCAGTATCTGAGGAGTTGCAAATGGTACTGAACACTGTGCAATCATCAGTGAACATCTTCACTTCTAACCTTATGATGAAGGGAAGGTCATTGATGAAGCAACTGAAGATGTTTAGGCCTAGGACACTACCCTGAGGAACTCCTGCAGCGATATCCTGGGGCTGAGATGGCTTCTAACAACTACAACCATCTTCCTTTGTGCTATGTATGACTCCAATCAGTGGAGAGTTTTCCCTCTGATTCCCATTGACTTCAATTTTGCCACAGTTCCTTAATGCCACACTCAAATGCTGCCTTGATGTCAAGGGCAGTCACTCTCGCCTCATCTCTGGAGTTCAGCTCTTTTGTCTATGTTTGGACCGAGGCTGTAATGAGGTCTGGAGCTGAGTGACCCTAAACTGTGTAGATTGGAGCAGGAAGTTACAAAGGGACATAGAAAGATTGAGCGAGTGGCAGATGGAGTTCAGTGTGGGGAAGTGTAAGGCCATTCACTTTGAATCTGAGAAAGACCAATCTAAATGTTTTCTAAATGGTGACAGATGGTGGAAGAGCAAAGGGATTTGGGTGTCCAGGTATACAAACCTTGAAAAGCTGATACACAAGTACAAAAACGTAAATGGAATTGTGGCCTTTATCTCAAGGAATATTTTCCCATACAAAGGACATCGGAGGTCAGATGGTCAGATTGACCTAAGGGCTGATCTTACATTGATTTTCTTTGGGTTCTCTTCTTTGACTAGCTGCACACAACTTGCTTCAAGTTTTGTTTGTGTCATCATATGAGATCTTTTATCCCCTTTTCCTGTCACAACTATCGTCTTGCCAAGTGTCATTTGAAATGCCACATTCTTAGATGTTCTTTAGGCAGCAATCCTTACATCTTTTGAACTGACCATCATGAGAGTCTTCACCATGCTTCAGCTTACCATAGAATACCTTTTCAGGTAGTCTAATATCAGGCATTCGAACTAAGTAACCAGCACATCTTAGCTTTGTCTTTACAATCAATGCTTCTATGCATGCCATCTTTGCCCCTATGAGGACCCCAGTATCTGGAATCTTGTACTGTAGTGAATCAGTCCTGAAGTGAATATACACTCCTTTCTCCAAATGGGCGGCACAGTGGTGCAGTGGTTAGCACCGCAGCCTGACAGCTCCAGCGACCTGGGTTCAATTCTGGGTACTGCCTGTGTGGAGTTTGCAAGTTCTCCCTGTGTCTGCGTGGGTTTCCTCCGGGTGCTCCGGTTTCCTCCCACAAGCCAAAGACTTGCAGGTTGATAGGTAAATTGGCCATTATAAATTGCCCCTAGTATAGGTAGGTGGTAGGGAAATATAGGGACAGGTGGGGATGTGGTAGGAATATGGAATTAGTGTAGGATTAGTATAAATGGGTGGTTGATGGTCGGCACAGACTCGGTGGGCCGAAGGGCCTGTTTCAGTGCTGTATCTCTAAACTAAACTAAACTAAATTCATGAAGGCATAAGTAAGCATAGCAGCAAACAAGATACTAAGCAAGGTCGGAGCTAGAACACAAACCTGTTTGACACCATTGGGGACTGGGAAGGTGTTGGAAACTTCACCATCTTCCACGGCTCTGGCCATCGTGCAATCATGGAACTGGCAGATCTTCTGGATAAACATTTTGGAAAAGCCAACTTTGTCCAGTAGTTTTCGAATCCCTTTCTTCTGACTGTATCAAAGATCTTTATGAGATCAACAAAGGTGAAACACAGTAAAGGTCCACATTTTATTCTCCAAACTTTACAGTAAAGACCATAGCAATAGTCCTGAATAACAAGAAGAACCTATTCTGCTAACAGCCTGAATAAATTTGTTGAAAAGGATGGAACACTTGACTAACCAGAGACCAAAAATAATGACAACATTCAGTTATATCTCCAACATGACTTCATTTTCCTAATTCCAGGCGTACTTATCAAATCATCAGAAACAGTAAAGATAGTTTGGTTTCTGATTTACACCAGAACAGCATTAGCTGGGCTCACATCAATATGACATAACTCCGTTTAGTACAACTGTATTTAACCTTTATTTGTTCAACTTCATATCACATCTCATCAGTTCAGCATTCTTTTTTGAAGATTACAGCAAGGGCAATCACAAGGACTTTAAACTACTAAATAAGGGAGGGGAGAGCTCAGGTGGAAAGGTAGTATAAATAATAGTTTTAAAACAAATGAAAAGGAAGAGAGTAGGGTAATAGTCAGAAATTGTGCTTTAGGTACTACAGACAAAGGGAAAACTAGAAGATGTAAAATAATTAAACCAAGAGAGACAAATAAGAAATATGTGAGTAAAACATTCGAGCAGGAGCACAGGTTAGTGTGTGTGGCCCAAATAAGCATTCTTTATATAAATGTATGGAGTATAAGGAACAAGTTGAATGAATTGTTGGTTCAAATTCAATTGGAGGGTATGGCATGGTAGCCATTACTGAGACATGGCTGCAAGACGGTCAGGACTGGGAACTAAATATATCAAGTTATAATGTCTACAGGAAAGATAGGGAAAATGGTAGAAGGGGAGGCGTTGCATCAGTGATTAAGGATGAAATCGCTTCAATGATAATGAGAGGTAAACAGGTAATGGAGAGGTAATGGATACTGCATGCGCAGAATTAAGAAATAGAAAAGGAATTAAAACTGTAGTTGGAGTTGTGTAGAGGCTCCTGGTAGCAGTGTGCAGTGGTAAAATGCATAAATGCAGAGATTAGACAAGGACGTAGCAAGTCAGAGTGGTTTTAATGGGGATTTTAACTTTCATATAGACTGGGTTAAGCAGACTAGCACATTTTCTGTTTTCTATGTTTCTATGTCAGAAAGGTAGTTAATTTCTTGATAGTTTTCTGCAACAATATGTTCTAAAACCAACAGGGGCCGTATTCGATATTGTAATAAATAATGAACCAGATTTAGTTACCAATTTAATGGTGAGTGAATATTCATCTATTGCTGACCATAATATAATCAAGCTCAATATACAGTTTGAAAAGAAGAAATGTGAAACAGTTACTAAGATTCTAGAATTAGATAAGGCTGACTTCAATGTGATGAGACAGAGACTATCCAAAATAAACTGGGCAAATCTGTTAATGGGTAAAATGACAGAAGATCAGTGGGAGGTGTTCAAAAAAGAATTTAACATGATACAGAACCAGTTTATACCCCAAAGGGATGAGTTTTATGTGCCAAACATCAGCCATGGACAACTGAAAAGGGAAGGGACAACATAAAACTAAAAGAAAAGGCACACAAAAATGCAAATACTAGCACAGATCTTGGCAACTGGGAGAGATACAAAGAATTCAACTTGGCCAAATGAAATTCAACTTGGCGAAGTGTGAGGTGATGCATTTGGGGAGGTCAAACAAGGCAAAGGCAAAGTAATGCACGATTAATGGGAAAATACTGAGAAGTGTAAAGGAAGTGAGGGACCTTGGAGTGAATATCCACAGATCCCTGAAGGTAGCAGGACAGGTCGATAAGTTGGTTAAGAAGACACATTGAATCCTTTCCTTTATTAACTGAGGTATAGAATGCAAGAGCAGAGAGGTTATGCTGGAACTGTATAACTCATTGGTTAGGTCACAATTTGAGTACTGTGTGGGTTCTGGTCACCTCATTACAAAAAGAATGTATTTGCACTGGAGAGGGTACAGAGGAGATTTACAACGATATTGCCAGGACTGGAAAAATGGATAGCATGCTGGACATCTCGAGGAAAATAATATTGAATCAGGGTTGGGAACTCGCCAAAATTAACATAAGCAAAATGACATTAATGAAGTAAATAATGGCACTAAAGAGTGACAGATCTCTAGGACCAGATGGTTTCCATCCCGGGGTGTTAAAGAAAGTAGGTGAGAACATTGCAGATGCCCAAACCATAATCTTCCAAAATTCTCTTGATTCAAGAACTGCTCCTTTAGATTGGAAAATTGTGCATGTCACTCCACTATTTAAGAAATGTGACAGAAGGAAACCAAGGAATTACAGACCACTTAGCTTACCATCTGTTGTTGGGAAAATCCTAGAGACTGTAATTATGGATAGGGTGACTGAACACATTGAAAATTTTCAGCTGATTAGAGAGAGCCAGCATGGATTTATCAAAGGTAGGGTCATGGCTGATAAATCTGATTGAATTTTTGAAGCGGTGACTGAGGTATTGGGCAGGGGAATGTCTATGGATGTTATTTATATGGACTTTCAGAAAGCATTTGACTAAGTCCTTTATGAGAGACTGTTAGCGAAAGTTGAAGCACATGGAATTGAAAGCAAGTTATTGACCTGGTTAGGAAATTGGTTGAGCAGCAGGGAGTAGGGATAATGTGCAAGTACTCTAATTGGCAGGATGTGATTAATGGTATCCTGCGAGGATCTGTATTGGAGCCTCAACTATTCACTGTATTTATTAATGACTTCTATGATGGAATAGAAAGCTACATAACCAAGTTTGGCGATGACACAAAGATAGGTGGCATTGTAAGCAGTGTAGATGAAAGCATAAAATTGCAAAGAGATATTGATAGATTAAGTGAACGGGCAAAACTGGATTTCAGTGTAGACAAATGTGAGGTCAATCACTTTTGATCTAAAAAGAATTGAACAGAGTAATGTCTTATTGGTGAAAAGCTAGAAACAGTGGAGGTCCAAAGAGATCTGGGGTCCTTGTACACAGATCATTAAAATGTCATGAACAGGTACAGAAAATAATCAAAAAGGCTAATGGAATTCTGGCCTTTATATATGGAGGACTAGAGTACAAGGGGGTCGACGTTATGCTACAACAGTATAAAACCCTGATTAGACTACACCTGGAGTACTGTGAGCCATTCTGGGTACCAGCCCTTAGGAAGGATATATTGGCCTTGGAGGAAGTGTAATGTTGTTTACCAGACTTAAACCGGGACACCAAGGATTGAATTATGAGGAGAGAGTACACAAATTGGGTTGTATTCCCTGGAAGTTAGAAGGTTAAGGGGTGATTTGATCAAAGTTTTCAAGATAATGAGGGGAGCAGATAGGGTAGATCGAGAGAACCTATTTCCATTGTTTGGGAAGGTTTAAGACTGGGGGCATAATTTAAAAATTAGATAGATCATTCAGGACTAAAGTTAGTTTGGAACTCTCTTCTGCAAATGGCAATTGATGCGAGGCCAATTGTTAATTTTAAATCTGAGTTTGATAGATTTTTGTTAACCAAAGTTATTAAGGGATATGGGGCAAAGGCGGGTGTATGGATTTAGGTCGCAGATCAAGCATAATCTCAGTAAATGGTGGAGCAGTCTGGAGAGGCTAAATGGCCTAGTCCTGTTCTTATGTTCCTAGGTAGTCTTTTCAGTTTGTGTAGCAGCATAATTGATAGCAATTGTATTTTCTCTGTTTAAGCCCATGGCACAAATAGGTTTATATCATTTGCTTTGAAAGTAGTTGCGCTGTTGGTGCAAGGTTGAATACTCTGCAGTGAGCGGTTCCGTCTCTTTCTATAACATACTTGTCATGTTTTCTGCAGGTTCACATTGACCAACTTACATGCCTGGTTCATCAGGTGGCGGTTGCTCTGCTTATACTATTCATTCTATACTCTAAACATTGCTGGTGATAATAATGTAAGCAAATAATTGATTAACCAATTTGTATAACATTCCCATGCCTGCTTTGTTAATGGATCAATTGTCCTATTTATTTGAATATTTTATATTATTTGCTTCCATTAGACTGCAGACAGAGAAACTTGTAAGCTCCACTGCTGATGTTGACAACATGATTTCCCGGCTTCTATTCCTTATACTTTGAGAACTTATTTTGCAGAAATAATTGGTTACAGTAACTGCTTTCCTCCCCTCTGAATTGAACTGACTTTATTTTGATTCATCTTCGCTTCTTCTGCACAAGATGTTTTCAGTTTCTGAAGTGGTCTCTTCCTTAGTCCTGTCTACTGTTTCTTCTGGTCTTGACAGTATCTTTCTTCCTCTCTCACATCTAGAAAACTGGGATAAAGCTACTTCTCTTTTACTTGAGCATCCAAGGGTACTTTAGGCATTGCAACCTGCCAATCATTTCTTCATCAAGACTGGATCACTTTTCCTTTAAATGATCTAGACCCATTGGTCAAAACACTAAACGTCTTTGGTTTTGATGGCTCCGAACTCCATTATATTTGACAACCATGTTGAAGGGCCCTGTTTATTACTTTAATCTTAATCTTGAATTGACATATGCAGCTGTACAAAACTCTGGTGAGGCCGCACCTGGAGTATTGCGTGCAGTTCTGGTCACCGCATTATAGGAAGGATGTCGAAGCTTTGGAAAGGGTGCAGAGGAGATTTACTAGGATGTTGCCTGGTATGGAAGGAAGGTCTTACGAGGAAAGGCTGAGGGACTTGGGGTTGTTTTCGTTAGAGAGAAGGAGGAGGAGAGGTGACTTAATAGAGACATACAAGATAATCAGAGGGTTAGATAGGGTGGATAGTGAGAGTCTTTTTCCTCGGATGAGGATGGCAAACACGAGGGGACATAGCTTTAAGTTGAGGGGTGAAAGATATAGGACAGATGTCAGAGGTAGTTTCTTTACGCAGAGAGTAGTAGGGGCGTGGAACGCCCTGCCTGCAACAGTAGTAGACTCGCCAACTTTAAGGGCATTTAAGTGGTCATTGGATAGACATATGGATGTAAATGGAATAGTGTAGGTCAGATGATCGGCGCAACATCGAGGGCCGAAGGGCCTGTACTGCGCTGTAATATTCTAATAATAAGTATTTTTATTGCATTTGGCACCCAAGCTTTGGTGCTTTGGTACCCAAATGTGAAGAGAGAATTAGCAACTCTGTTATTAGTATATGTGACACTTTTCATTCAGAAACTTCCTGTTATGCACCGATATTATCGTAAGCATGGAGAAAAAATACTCGGTCAGTATAGCGGGTGGTAGCATGGTAATGTTACTGGACTAGTAATCTAGAGGCCTGGATGAATGTTCTAGACATATGAGTTCAAATCCCACCATGGTAGGAGGGGAATTTAAATTCAATTAATTAATGAAACTAGAATAAAAAGCTAGACACATTAATGATGATCATGGGACTACTGGATTGTTGTAACAACCCATCTGGTTAAATCGTGTCCTTCAGGGGATGAAATCTGCTGTCCTTAATGGTCTGGCCTACATGTGATTCCAGACCCATAGCAATGTGGTTGACTCTTGACTGCCCTCTGAAATGGCCGAGTAAGCCACGCAGTTGTATGTAGCTCACCATCACCTGCTCAAGGACAAATAGGGATGGGCAATAAATGCTGTCTTTGCCAGTGATGCTCACATCCCAAGAATGATATTTTAAAATGTTTAGTCATTTGATTATTATCAGTCTCAGTATCCTCTAAACCACAGATACACCTAGTCCTTTAAAGAATCCCCAAATATTAAGCAAAGTGGACTATAAATCTTATCTAATTCACCCCCCATTTTCTTGGCCTTCTCCAGCTTTGAGGCTACTCTGATGCTCTCCTTGCTGGCCTCCTATCCCCTAACTTCCATAAACTCTAAACTTCTGCCATATATATCTTGTGCTGCAGCGAATCCTGTGCACCCATTTCCATTGTCTCTGACGTACACTAGCTCCCAGTCCCCCAGCACATTACATTTAAAATCCTTATCCTCAGCTAGAAACTCCTCTCCAGCCTATTTCTGTAAAATCCTCCAGCTCTCTGTCCCTTCCTGAGAGCTTCATCCTTCAGACTCCATCTATTTGCATAAATCCCCTCCACTCCGCCCCCACCCTATTTGCTCCACCACTGGTAGGAGATCTTTCAGCTCCCTCACTCCCACACTTTGGAACACCAACCCTAAACCTCTGATTTTCGACTTCTCTTTCTGACTTTTAAAACCTTCTCAAGACTCATCTCTTTGACCAAAATTTCAGTCACCCCACCTTATTTTTCCCTCCTGATTGATGTACATTTCCCTTGTGCCTATTTAATGATGTGCTTTAGAACATTTCTGACATTAAAGATTATATAAATATAAATTATTGTGAATTTCTTTTCTACACTACGTGCCTTTCGCATCCTCAGGACATCTCAAAGCGTTTCATAGCCAACAAAGTACTTTATACTTTTAGTTACTGTTGTAATGTAGGAAATGCGGCAATCAATTTGTGCACAGCAAGCTCCCACAGACAGCAATGTGATTATGACAAGATAATCTGGTTTAGGTGTTGGTTATATAGCACATTGCTGGATGTAAGACCACAGCGTATATTATCTGAGCAGTGGTGTAGGGATGGGAGGTGCTGGTGGAGAATACCAACAGCAGAAGGTAAGAGGAGCCCAACAACAAAGTTACCCTGGCTGGAAGGTTTGGGGAGGGGTGAGGGATGGCATGGGGAGGGGGGGGGGGAGTGGAATGGCATGGAGGTGAGGGGATGACATTGTGGAAACAGCTTGGGGGGAAAGGCCTGGGAGGGGAGAATGCATGTGAGTTATGGAATGGGGTATGGAATGACATAGGAAGAAATGGTGAGATGGGGGATGGTATATGAGAAGGATGAATGGGGTGTTATGGCAAGAGGAGGATGGAATGGCATGGGATGGGGATTTAAAGAAGTACTGTTGCAATAAGGAGACTAATTTTACCCCAAATGTTTTGTGGGTCTTTGCTATTGTTCCTAAATGGTATAAAATGATTTTATAGATTACAGAACAACTCACTGTAATGTATTAAAATTCTTGTATATCATTCTTGTAACACTTTAACTTTGTCATGACAAACAAACTCTTGCATTTGTGATGGCTCAGGTTTTCCTGTAAACAATCAAAAAGGAGCTGATCAGGATTCACTGAGCCAGATCAGCTTTCCTTTCCCTGGTACATTTTCTCAGACCAGGGAATGCAACTTCACCCTTGTAACCTGTAAAGCTCAGTACCACACTGACTGCACTTACACTCATTACCACACTGACTGTACTTACACTCATTACCACACTGACTGTACTTACACTCATTACCACACTGACTGCACTTACACTCAGTACCACACTGACTGTACTTACACTCATTACCACACTGGCTACACTTACACTCAGTACCACACTGACTGTACTTACACTCAGTACCACACTGACTGTACTTACACTCATTACCACACTGACTGCACTTACACTCAGTACCACACTGACTGTACTTACACTCATTACCACACTGGCTACACTTACACTCAGTACCACACTGACTGTACTTACACTCATTACCACACTGACTGTACTTACACTCAGTACCACACTGACTGCACTTACACTCATTACCACACTGACTGTACTTACACTCAGTACCACACTGACTGCACTTACACTAATTACCACACTGGCTACACTTACACTCAGTACCACACTGACTGCACTTACACTCATTACCACACTGACTGCACTTACACTAATTACCACACTGGCTACACTGACACTCAGTACCACACTGACTGCACTTACACTCATTACCACACTGACTGCACTTACACTCAGTACCACACTGACTGCACTTACACTCAGTACCACACTGACTGCACTTACACTAATTACCACACTGGCTACACTTACACTCAGTACCACACTGACTGCACTTACACTCAGTACCACACTGACTGCACTTACACTAATTACCACACTGGCTACACTTACACTCAGTACCACACTGACTGCACTTACACTCATTACCACACTGACTACACTTACACTCAGTACCACACTGACTGCAATTACACTAATTACCACACTGGCTACACTTACACTCAGTACCACACTGACTGCACTTACACTCATTACCACACTGACTGCACTTACACTAATTACCACACTGGCTACACTTACACTCAGTACCACACTGACTGCACTTACACTCATTACCACACTGACTGCACTTACACTCATTACCACACTGACTGCACGTACACTCATTACCACACTGGCTACACTTACACTCAGTACCACACTGACTGCACTGACACTCATTACCACACTGGCTACACTTACACTCAGTACCACACTGACTGCACTTACACTCATTATCACACTGGCTACACTTACACTCATTACCACACTGGCTACACTGACACTCATTACCACACTGACTGTACTTACACTCAGTACCACACTGGCTACACTTACAGTCATTACCACACTGACTGCACTTACACTCATTACCACACTGGCTACACTTACACTCAGTACCACACTGACTGCACTTACACTCATTACCACACTGGCTACACTTACACTCAGTACCACACTGACTGCACTTACACTCATTACCACACT
This sequence comes from Heterodontus francisci, assembly GCF_036365525.1. Classification (NCBI taxonomy): domain Eukaryota; kingdom Metazoa; phylum Chordata; class Chondrichthyes; order Heterodontiformes; family Heterodontidae; genus Heterodontus; species Heterodontus francisci. The sequence continues at coordinate 20,465,734 of NC_090393.1, forward strand.
GGCTACACTTACACTCATTACCACACTGGCTACACTTACACTCATTACCACACTGACTGCACTTACACTCAGTACCACACTGGCTACACTTACACTCATCACCACACTGACTGCACTTACACTCATTACCACACTGGCTACACTTACACTCATTACCACACTGACTGCACTTACACTCATTACACTCATTACCACACTGACTGCACTTACACTCATTACCACACTGGCTACACTTACACTCATTACCACACTGACTGCACTTACACTCAGTACCACACTGACTGCACTTACACTCATTACCACACTGGCTACACTTACACTCATTACCACACTGACTGCACTTACACTCAGTACCACACTGACTGCACTTACACTCAGTACCACACTGACTGCACTTACACTCATTACCACACTGACTGCACTTACACTCAGAACCACACTGACTGCACTTACACTCAGTACCACACTGACTGCACTTACACTCATTACCACACTGACTGCACTTACACTCAGTACCACACTGACTGCACTTACACTCATTACCACACTGACTGCACTTACACTCAGTACCACACTGACTGCACTTACACTCAGTACCACACTGGCTACACTTACACTCATTACCACACTGACTGCACTTACACTCAGTACCACACTGACTGCACTTACACTCAGTACCACACTGACTGCAGTTACACTCAGTACCACACTGGCTACACTTACACTCATTACCACACTGACTGCACTTACACTCAGTACCACACTGACTGCACTTACACTCAGTACCACACTGGCTACACTTACACTCATTACCACACTGACTGCACTTACACTCAGTACCACACTGACTGCACTTACACTCAGTACCACACTGGCTACACTTACACTCATTACCACACTGACTGCACTTACACTCAGTACCACACTGACTGCACTTACACTCAGTACCACACTGGCTACACTTACACTCATTACCACACTGACTGCACTTACACTCAGTACCACACTGACTGCACTTACACTCAGTACCACACTGGCTACACTTACACTCATTACCACACTGACTGCACTTACACTCAGTACCACACTGACTGCACTTACACTCAGTACCACACTGACTGTACTTACACTCATTACCACACTGGCTACACTTACACTCATTACCACACTGGCTACACTTACACTCAGTACCACACTGATTGCACTTGCACTCATTACCACACTGACTGTACTTACACATTATCACACTGGCTACACTTACACTCATTACCACACTGGCTACACTTACAGTCAATACCACATGCTGGTTACACTTACACTCAGTACCACATTGGCTACACTTACACTCAGTACCACACTGACTGCACTTACACTCAGTACCACACTGGCTACACTTACACTCATTACCACACTGACTGCACTTACACTCAGTACCACACTGACTGCACTTACACTCAGTACCACACAGGCTCCACTTACACTCATTACCACACTGACAGCACTTACACTCAGTACCACACTGACTGCACTTACACTCAGTACCACACTGATTGCACTTACACTCATTACCACACTGACTGTACTTACACATTATCACACTGGCTACACTTACACTCATTACCACACTGGCTACACTTACACTCAATACCACATGCTGGTTACACTTACACTCAGTACCACATTGGCTACACTTACACTCAATAGCAAACGCTGGCTACACTTACACTCAGTACCACACTGACTGCACTTACACTCAGTACCACACTGGCTACACTTAGACTCAGTACCACACTGGCTACACTTACACTCAGTACCACATTGGCTACACTTACACTCAATAGCAAACGCTGGCTACACTTACACTCAGTACCACACTGACTGCACCTACACTCAGTACCACACTGGCTACACTTAGACTCAGTACCACACTGGCTACACTTACACTCAGTACCACACTGGCTACACTTACACTCGTTACCACACTGACTGCACTTACACTCAGTACCACACTGACTGCACTTACACTCATTACCACACTGGCTACACTTGCACTCAATACCACATGCTGGTTATACTTACACTCAGTACCACATTGGCGACACTTACACTCATTACCACACTGACTGCACTTACACTCAGTACCACACTGACTGCACTTACACTCATTACCACACTGGCTACACTTGCACTCAGTACCACACTGACTGCACTTACACTCATTACCACACTGGCTACACTTACACTCATTACCACACTGACTGCACTTACACTCATTACCACACTGGCTACACTTACACTCATTACCACACTGACTGCACTTACACTCAGTACCACACTGACTGCACTTACACTCAGTACCACACTGACTGCACTTACACTCATTACCACACTGACTGCACTTACACTCAGAACCACACTGACTGCACTTACACTCAGTACCACACTGACTGCACTTACACTCATTACCACACTGACTGCACTTACACTCAGTACCACACTGACTGCACTTACACTCATTACCACACTGACTGCACTTACACTCAGAACCACACTGACTGCACTTACACTCAGTACCACACTGACTGCACTTACACTCATTACCACACTGACTGCACTTACACTCAGTACCACACTGACTGCACTTACACTCAGTACCACACTGGCTGTACTTACACTCATTACCACACTGACTGCACTTACACTCAGTACCACACTGACTGCACTTACACTCAGTACCACACTGGCTACACTTACACTCATTACCACACTGACTGCACTTACACTCAGTACCACAATGACTGCACTTACACTCAGTACCACACTGACTGCAGTTACACTCAGTACCACACTGGCTACACTTACACTCATTACCACACTGACTGCACTTACACTCAGTACCACACTGACTGCACTTACACTCAGTACCACACTGGCTACACTTACACTCATTACCACACTGACTGCACTTACACTCAGTACCACACTGACTGCACTTACACTCAGTACCACACTGGCTACACTTACACTCATTACCACACTGACTGCACTTACACTCAGTACCACACTGACTGCACTTACACTCAGTACCACACTGGCTACACTTACACTCATTACCACACTGACTGCACTTACACTCAGTACCACACTGACTGCACTTACACTCAGTACCACACTGGCTACACTTACACTCATTACCACACTGACTGCACTTACACTCAGTACCACACTGACTGCACTTACACTCAGTACCACACTGACTGTACTTACACTCATTACCACACTGGCTATACTTACACTCATTACCACACTGGCTACACTTACACTCAGTACCACACTGATTGCACTTGCACTCATTACCACACTGACTGTACTTACACATTATCACACTGGCTACACTTACACTCATTACCACACTGGCTACACTTACAGTCAATACCACATGCTGGTTACACTTACACTCAGTACCACATTGGCTACACTTACACTCAGTACCACACTGACTGCACTTACACTCAGTACCACACTGGCTACACTTACACTCATTACCACACTGACTGCACTTACACTCAGTACCACACTGACTGCACTTACACTCAGTACCACACAGGCTCCACTTACACTCATTACCACACTGACAGCACTTACACTCAGTACCACACTGACTGCACTTACACTCAGTACCACACTGATTGCACTTACACTCATTACCACACTGACTGTACTTACACATTATCACACTGGCTACACTTACACTCATTACCACACTGGCTACACTTACACTCAATACCACATGCTGGTTACACTTACACTCAGTACCACACTGGCTACACTTACACTCAGTACCACATTGGCTACACTTACACTCAATAGCAAACGCTGGCTACACTTACACTCAGTACCACACTGACTGCACTTACACTCAGTACCACACTGGCTACACTTAGACTCAGTACCACACTGGCTACACTTACACTCAGTACCACACTGGCTACACTTACACTCGTTACCACACTGACTGCACTTACACTCAGTACCACACTGACTGCACTTACACTCAGTACCACACTGACTGCACTTACACTCAGTACCACACAGACTGCACTTACACTCAGTACCACACTGACTGCACTTACACTCAGTACCACACTGACTGCACTTACACTCATTACCACACTGGCTACACTTACACTAAATACCACTCTGACTGCACGTACACTAATTACCACACTGACTGCACGTACACTAATTAACACACAGACTGCACTTACACTCAGTACCACACTGACTGCACTTACACTCAGTACCACACTGGCTACCCTTACACTCATTACCACACTGGCTGCACTTACACTCATTACCACACTGGCTACACTTACACTCATTACCACACTGGCTACACTTACACTCATTCCCACACTGACTGCACTTACACTCATTAACACACTGGCTACACTTACACTCATTACCACACTGGCTACCCTTACACTCATTACCACACTGGCTGCACTTACACTCATTACCACACTGGCTACACTTACACTCATTCCCACACTGACTGCACTTACACTCATTACCACACTGGCTACACTTACACTAATTACCACACTGACTGCAATTACACTCATTACCACACTGGCGACACTTGCACTAAATACCACTCTGACTGCACGTACACTAATTGCCACACTGACTGCACGTACACGCAGTACCACACTGACTGCACTTACACTCAGTACCACAGTGACTGCACTTACACTCATTACCACACTGACTGCACTTACACTCATTACCACACTGACTGCACTTACACTCAGTACCACACTGACTGCACTTGCACTCATTACCACACTGGCTACACTTACACTCATTACCACACTGGCGACACTTATACTAATTACCACACTGACTGCACTTACACTCAGTACCACACTGGCTACATTTACACTAATTACCACACTGGCTGCACTTACACTAATTACCACACTGACTGCACTTACACTCAGTACCACACTGACTGCACTTGCACTCATTACCACACTGGCTACACTTACACTAATTACCACACTGACTGCACTTACACTCAGTACCACACTGACTGCAATTACACTCATTACCACACTGGCTACACTTGCAATAAATACCACTCTGACTGCACGGACACTAATTACCACACTGACTGCACGTACACTCATTACCACACTGACTGCACTTACACTCAGTACCACACTGACTGCACTTGCACTCATTACCACACTGGCTACACTTACACTCATTACCACACTGGCTACACTTACACTAATTACCACACTGACTGCACTTACACTCATTACCACACTGGCTACACTTACACTAATTACCACACTGTCTGCACTTACATTAATTACCACACTGACTGCACTGACACTCATTACCACACTGGCTGCACTTACACTAATTACCACACAGACTGCACTTACACTCAGTACCACACTGACTGCACCTACACTCATTCCCACACTGGCTACACTTACACTCATTACCACACTGGCTACACTTACACTCATTACCACACTGACTGCACTTACACTCATTACCACACTGGCTACACTTACACTCATTACCACACTGACTGCACTTACACTCATTACCACACTGGCTACACTTACACTCATTACCACACTGACTGCACTTGCACTCATTACCACACTGGCTACACTTACACTCATTACCACACAGACTGCACTTACACTCAGTACCACACTGACTGCACCTACACTCATTCCCACACTGGCTACACTTACACTCATGACCACACTGGCTACACTTACACTCATTACCACACTGACTGCACTTACACTCATTACCACACTGGCTACACTTACACTCATTACCACACTGACTGCACTTACACTCATTACCACACTGGCTACACTTACACTCATTACCACACTGACTGCACTTGCACTCATTACCACACTGGCTACACTTACACTCATTACCACACAGACTGCACTTACACTCAGTACCACACTGACTGCACCTACACTCATTCCCACACTGGCTACACTTACACTCATTACCACACTGGCTACACTTACACTCATTACCACACTGACTGCACTTACACTCATTACCACACTGGCTACACTACACTAATTACCACACTGACTGCACTTACACTCAGTACCACACTGACTGCAATTACACTCATTACCACACTGGCTACACTTGCACTAAATACCACTCTGACTGCACGTACACTAATTACCACACTGACTGCACGTACTCTCATTACCACACTGACTGCACTTACACTCAGTACCACACTGACTGCACTTACACTCAGTACCACACTGACTGCAATTACACTCATTACCACACTGGCTACACTTGCAATAAATACCACTCTGACTGCACGGACACTAATTACCACACTGACTGCACTTCCACTCATTACCACACTGACTGCACTTACACTCGTTACCACACTGGCTACACTTACACTCGTTACCACACTGACTGCACTTACACTCAGTACCACACTGACTTCACTTACACTAATTACCACACTGGCTACACTTGCAATAAATACCACTCTGACTGCACGGACACTAATTACCACACTGACTGCACTTCCACTCATTACCACACTGACTGCACTTACACTCGTTACCACACTGGCTACACTTACACTCGTTACCACACTGACTGCACTTCCACTCATTACCACACTGACTGCACTTACACTCGTTACCACACTGGCTACACTTACACTCGTTACCACACTGACTACACTTGCACTCATTACCACACTGGCTACACTTACACTCGTTACCACACTGACTGCACTTACACTCAGTACCACACTGACTGCACTTACACTAATTAGCACACTGCTACACTTACACTAATTACCGCACTGACTGCACTTACACTCAGTACCACACTGACTGCACTTACACTCAGTACCACACTGACTGCAAATACACTAATTACCACACTGACTGCATTTACACTCAGTACCACACTGACTGCACTTACACTCAGTACCACACTGACTGCACTTACACTCAGTACCACACTGACTGCAAATACACTAATTACCACACTGACTGCATTTACACTCAGGACCACACTGACTGCACTTACACTCAGTACCACACTGACTGCACTTACCCACATTACCACACTCTCTACACTTACACTAATTACCACACTGACTGCACTTACACACAGTACCACACTGACTGCACTTACACTAATTACCACACTGACTGCACGTACAATCAGTACCACACTGACTGCACTTACACTAATTACCACACTGACTGCACTTACACTAATTACCACACTGACTGCACGTACACTCAGTACCACACTGACTGCACTTACACTAATTACCACACTGACTGCACTTACACTCAGTACCACACTGACTGCACTTACACTCATTACCACACTGGCTACACTTACACTCATTACCACACTGACTGCACTTACACTCAGTACCACACTGACTGCACTTACACTCATTACCACACTGGCTACACTTGCACTAATTACCACACTGACTGCATTTACACTCAGCACCGCACTGACTGCACTTACACTCATTTCCACACTGACTGCACTTACACTCATTCCCACACTGGCTACACTTACACACATTACCACACTGGCTACACTTACACTTATTACCACACTGGCTACACTTGCACTCATTACCACACTGACTGTACTTACACTCATTACCACACTGACTGTACTTACACTCTGTACCACACTGACTGCACTTACACTCATTACCACACTGACTGCACTTACACTCATTACCACACTGGCTACACTTACACTTATTACCACTCTGGCGACACTTACACTAATTACCACACTGACTGCATTTACACTCAGTACCACACTGCTACACTAACACTCAGTACCACACTGGCTACACTTACACTAATTAACACACTGCTACACTTACACTCAGTACCACACTGGCTACACTTACACTAATTACCACACTGACTGCACTTACACACAGTACCACACTGCTACACTTACACTCAGTACCACACTGGCTACACTTACACTAATTACCACACTGACTGCACTTACACTCATTACCACAGTGGCTACACTTACACTAATTCCCACACTGACTGCACTTACACTCAGTACCACATTGACTGCACTTACACTCATTACCACACTGGCTACACTTACACTAATTACCACACTGACTGCACTTACACTCAGTACCACGCAGACTGCATTTACACTCAGCACCACACTGACTGCACTTACACTCAGTACCACACTGACTGCACTTACACTCATTACCACACTGACTGCACTTACACTCATTACCACACTGACTGCACTTACACTCATTACCACACTGGCTACACTTACACTCATTACCACACTGGCAACACTTACACTAATTACCACACTGATGCACTTACACTCATTACCACACTGACTGCACTTACACTCATTACCACACTGACTGCACTTACACTCATTACCACACTGGCTACACTTACACTCATTACCACACTGGCAACACTTACACTAATTACCACACTGATGCACTTACACTCATTACCACACTGACTGCACTTACACTCATTACCACACTGGCTACACTTACACTAATTACCACACTGATGCACTTACACTCAGTACCACATTGGCTACACTTACACTCATTACCACACTGGCTACACTTACACTCATTACCACACTGACTGCACTTACACTCATTACCACACTGGCTACACTTACACTAATTACGACACTGATGCAGTTACACTCAGTACCACACTGGCTGCACTTACACTCATTACCACACTGACTGCACTTACACTCAGTACCACACTGACTGCACCTACTCTCATTACCACACTGGCTACACTTACACTAATTACCACACTGATGCACTTACACTCAGTACCACACTGGCTACACTTACACTAATTACCACACTGACTGCATTTACACTCAGCACCGCACTGACTGCACTTACACTCACTTCCACACTGACTGCACTTACACTCATTCCCACACTGGCTACACTTACACATATTACCACACTGGCTACACTTACACTTATTACCACACTGGCTACACTTGCACTCATTACCACACTGGCTACACTTACACTTATTACCACACTGGCTACACTTACACTAATTACCACACTTACTGCATTTACACTCAGTACCACACTGACTGCACTTACACTAATTACCACACTGACAGCACTTACACACAGTACCACACTGCTACACTAACACTCAGTACCACACTGGCTACACTTACACTAATTAGCACACTGCTACACTTACACTCAGTACCACACTGGCTACACTTACACTAATTACCACACTGACTGCACTTACACACAGTACAACACTCAGTACCACACTGACTGCACTTACACTCATTACCACACTGGCTACACTTACACTAATTACCACACTGACTGCACTTACACTCAGTACCACACTGACTGCACTTACACTCATTACCACACTGGCTACACTTACACTAATTCCCACACTGACTGCACTTACACTCAGTACCACATTGACTGCACTTACACTCATTACCACACTGGCTACACTTACACTAATTACCACACTGACTGCATTTACACTCAGTACCACACTGACTGCACTTACACTCTGTACCACACTGACTGCACTTACACTAATTACCACACTGACAGCACTTACACACAGTACCACACTGCTACACTAACACTCAGTACCACACTGACTGCACTTACACTCAGTACCACACTGGCTACACTTACACTAATTACCACACTGACTGCACTTACACACAGTACCACACTGCTACACTAACACTCAGTACCACACTGACTGCACTTACACTCATTACCACACTGGCTACACTTACACTAATTACCACACTGACTGCACTTACACTCAGTACCACACTGACTGCACTTACACTCATTACCACACTGGCTACACTTACACTAATTCCCACACTGACTGCACTTACACTCAGTACCACATTGACTGCACTTACACTCATTACCACACTGGCTACACTTACACTAATTACCACACTGACTGCACTTACACTCAGTACCACACAGACTGCATTTACACTCAGCACCACACTGACTGCACTTACACTCAGTACCACACTGACTGCACTTACACTAATTACCACACTGACTGCACTTACACTCAGTACCACACTGACTGCACTTACACTCATTACCACACTGGCTTATCTTACACTAATTACCACACTGACTGCACTTACACTCAGTACCACACTGACTGCACTTACACTCATTACCACACTGACTGCACTTACACTCAGAACCACACTGACTGCACTTACACTCATTACCACACTGGCTACACTTACACTAATTACCACACTGATGCACTTACACTCAGTACCACACTGGCTACACTTACACTCATTATCACACTGACTGCACTTGCACTCATTACCACACTGACTGCACTTACACTCATTACCACACTGGCTACACTTACACTCATTACCACACTTGCTACACTTACACTAATTACCACACTGATGCACTTACACTCATTACCACACTGACTGCACTTACACTTATTACCACACTGGCTACACTTACACTAATTACCACACTGACTGCACTTCCACTCAGTACCACACTGACTGCACCTACTCTCATTACCACACTGACTGCACTTACACTCATTACCACACTGGCTGCACTTACACTCATTACCACACTGACTGCACTTACACTCAGTACCACACTGATGCAGTTACACTCAGTACCACACTGACTGCACTTACACTCATTACCACACTGGCTACACTTACACTCATTACCACACTGACTGCACTTACACTCAGTACCACACTGGCTACACTTACAGTCATTACCACACTGATGCAGTTACACTCAGTACCACACTGACTGCACTTCCACTCATTACCACACTGATGCAGTTACACTCAGTACCACACTGGCTACACTTACACTAATTACCACACTGACTGCACCTACTCTCATTACCACACTGGCTACACTTACACTAATTACCACACTGATGCACTTACACTCAGTACCACACTGGCTACACTTACACTAATTACCACACTGACTGCACTTACACTCAGTGCCACACTGACTGCACTTACACTCATTACCACACTGGCTCCACTTACACTAATTACCACACTGACTGCACTTACACTCAGTACCACACTGACTGCACTTTCACTCATTACCACACTGACTGTACTTACACTCATTACCACACTGACTGTACTTACACTCAGTACCACACTGGCTACACTTACACTTATTACCACACTGGCTACACTTACACTTATTACCACACTGGCTACGCTTACAGTCAGTCTTGCAGTGGCTACACTTCCACATTGAAACATCAGAAATAGTAGGTGATTTAAAAATACATATATTTTCTGTATCCAGTTGCACTACTTTTTATCAATCACTGTTACTCTGGCAATATAAATCCCTTTAAAACATATCAGACTACCCACAGCTTTTGCTTTCAGACTCACTCATCAGTTTTATGTTTCACTCTGCCCTAGCTGATCCCGAGCTTGTCTCCATTCTTCAACAACTTAATTTAAACTCTTGGCAGTATTGATTTTTTATTCATTAATGAGATTTCAGAGTCACTGGCAAGGATAGCATTTATTGCCCATCCCTAATTGCCCTTGAGAAGGTGTTGGTGAGCTGCCGCCTTAAATCGCTGCAGTCTGTGTGATGTCGGTACACCAACAGTGCTGTTAGGCAGGGAGTTCCACAATTTTGACTCAGTATCGATGAAAGAACAGTGATATATTCCGAAGTCATGTTGTAGTGTAAGGAACTTGGAGGTGGTGATGTTCCCATGTGCCTGCTGCCCTTGTTTTTCTATATGGTAGAGACCACGATTTTGGGAGGTTCTGCTGAAGAAGCCTTAGTGATTTGCTGCAGTGCACTTTGTAGATGGTACACACTGCTGCCACTGTGCATCGGTGATGGAGGGAGCAAATGTTTCAGGTGATGGATGGTGATGTTGATCAAGTGGGCTGCTTTGCCCTGGATGGTGTCGAGCTTCTTGGGTGTTGTTGGAGCTGCACACAGCCAGGCAAGTGGAGAGTATTCCATCACACTCCTGACATGTACCTTTTAGATGGTGGAAAGACCCCTGATCTGGTTTTGTAGCCACAGTATTTATATGGCTGTTTCTGTTACGTTTCTGTTGCTGGGTATTAAATAAATTGATGTCGGATCACCTGCCCATTACCCACATCTTCCAATATTTGTTTCCAGAACCAAAAATCAGGAGAGGGATATATGGGCAGGCGATCTGATATTGAACCAGTTAAGCTAGCGCTAAAAGTTAACATTGCCCCCACTGAGTGTGCAAAATTTTGTGAAGCAAGGAGGAGAATAGAATGAACCTGTTGGGTTGCCTCACGAATCCAGTGTCCTCAGAACTAAAACTTTTTGATATGGGACAGACAGAATTGGGTCAAGCAGTGATGACACTGGAGTTAGCAAATGCATGGCCTAATTGGTAGGATAGTGATCCAAGGGGAATGTTCTAGAATCAGGTCCTAACAGAGGCATAACCTTGAAAGTGAATCTAAAATAAAATCTTCTTCTGATGTTTAATTCAAAAAATGACTTTTGGGTAAAAGTAATTCTGAAGTATGCCTGTGTAAATGTATAAGCAGAGTAGCCGACTGGCATTTCTGAGGCTTTAAAATCTTTACGATAAATTCTCATGAATCAGGTTGTTATGTGTCTGTCATTGGACTTTTCCTTTAAACTTGCTGATGCTGATTTTTAAAAAAAATCTATATTTCTTCTCCTGTTGTTATGGAAAGTAATAAATCTCAGCTGTCGGGAGAGTATAAACAAAGTGTCAGCTGAGAACGTGCCCTGGACACGTATCGATGGTGTGTGATTGCTTTTTCACAGCAACAACCTATATTTATATAGAAGCTTTAACATAATAAAACATCTCAAGGTGCTTCACAGAGGCATTATAAACAAAATATGACACCAAGCCACATAAGGAGATGAGCAAAAGCTTGGTCAAAGAGGTAGGTTTTAAGGAGTGTCTTAAAGGAGGAAAGTGAGGTGAAGAGGCGGAGAGCTGTACGAAGGGAATTCCAGAGCTTCGGGCCGAGGCAGCTGAAGGCACGGTCACCAATGGTGGAGCGATTAAGATCAGGGATGCACAAGAGGCCAGGATTAGAGGAGCACAGATATTTTGGAGGGTTGTGGGGCTGGAAGAGATTACAGAGATAGGAAGGGGGTGAGGTCATGGAGGGATTTGAAAACAAGGATGAGAATTTTAAAATGAAGACATTGCGTGACGGAGAGCCAGTGTAGGTCAGCGAGCGCAGGGGTGTTGGGCGAACAGGACTTGGTGCGAGTTAAGACATGGGCAGCAGAGTTTTGGATGACCTCAAGTTTACGGAGGGTAGAACGTGGGAGGACACTGACTGAACATGGTTCTGTGAGCACTTTGATCAATGCTGGAGTCATCAACGGCAATATCCTGTTTGACCTGAATCTGTTGAGTGTATCTTTATGTGTGTCAGTTTAACTTTGTTAGTAGTATTCTCAACTTTGATTAAGATAATTGTGGGTCCTAAACTGTATTCCAAGACTTGAGCACATAGTCTAGGCTGACATTTCAGTGCAGTACAGCGGGACTCCTGCAGTGATAATGTGCCGTCTTTCAGGTTTGATGTTAAGTCAAGTCACCATCTGCCTTTTCAGGGAAACATAAAAGATTCCATGATTCTATGCAGAGAAGAGTAGTGAGTTCTCCTGCTGTTCTGACTAGCATTCTTTCCTTAACAAAAAAGACAAATTGCCGTATCGTTCGTTCATTTGCTATTTATGAGACCTTGCTGTGTGCACGTTGGGTGTCATATTTACTGATGTAACAATGGTGACTGCACTTCAAAAAGTAATTCATTGGTTGTAGAACACTTTCTCGGGCATGATAAGCTGCTACATAAATGCAAGTTTTTTTTCTTTCTGATTCTAATTTTGATTCTTGCTGGGGTACAGACTCTTACCACCAACAACTCTGTACAAAATACTGCAGACACTGGAAATCTGAAATAGAAACAGAAAATGCTGGAAATACTTAATGGGTCAGACAGCATCCATAGAGAGAGCAACAGCATGAGCATTCTCACGGAGGACATCGATCTGAAGCATTAACTCTGTTTCTTTCTCCACAGATGCTGCCTGACCTGCTCAATGTTACCAACAACCCTCTGATAGTCCACCCAAGCTAGGACCAGCTTATTCAACAGACCATAGATCAAACCTAGGATGTCTCTGTTATGTATGGCTTAGCTAATTGCTGCCTTAACCAGCTCATCTACAATGAAGCCTGTGTTTGTAATTCCACAGTTACTTATATGAAGAGGAAATCAGGCTTGCCTTTGACGCCTTCCACAGTGGAGTAGCCCACTAACTTTCATTGCCTGGTCTCATAGATGAGGAATGGCCTTTTGGGTGGACTATCAGACGGTTGTTGGTGTTAGGACACTGTGCTGCATCAAGAATCAGAGGTTCCAGATGAAGAGGGGAAAAGCTTTTAGCATTGCGGTGGTTTTAAAATTTGACCTGCTTCCAGAATTGTCAGTTAACTTTGAGCTACCCCATCGTGCTGTCACTGTTTGTGATAAAGGAGGATTTCACGTAATAAATAATTTAAATACTATCTGACATTGCACTGTGTCAATAATGGAGCATCCCAGTGTAACAGGGGGACAGAGCATCTGTGACAGCCCTTTTCAGAAATGAACACCTGTAGTCAGGGAGGAGACTGAACGATAAGCTAGAAGCTAAGAATAGTCTCACTGTGTCTAATGATAAAGGACAGAGGAAGCTGCAGCTGAATCAATAACAGAATGCTGAGCAGAAGGAGGCAGACGGTTGCTGCTTTCAGACCTTGGGCCTGGGATCAGCTGTGGTTCATATTTCTCACCCAGATTTCTTTTGGCCGAGGACTGGCTCAAGTTTAAACAGGTTTACCCGCATTTGCTTGCTCCTGGAATTGGGTCTGATTAGATGGGAGTTGTGTGCTGCTGCTGTCCATGTATACTGTCTGGCTAATGGTTTACTCATTGTGTAGTTCAGGCATGCATGAAGGAGGCACTTCAGTATCCCGTCATTAGTAGGCGTCTATTTAGCCCTTTGTTTCCTGGTGAAACCAAAACTGTAGCTTGAGGGTAGCACCTGTCATCCAGGTGCTGCAGTGTTCAGCAGAAAATCTGTGCTCAAGGCTATAGAGTTGGCACTTTGCACTTAGCTTTATGGTGAGATAGTGTCATGACCTGTAGCACATCTATAATATAAAAAAGCAGTGCTAATGCTTCAGTGGTACAGCTTACCACATCAGGAGGTGGTTTTTCCCCTACAGTCCATTCATACAAGCCTGCAGTGTGATTGAGTACCCCTTCAGGGTGGTCCTCAGCCAGAAAATGAAAACTGCAATCATAGTTTTGAACTAACTGCCGTTCCGAAGTGCACACAGGCACCACTGTTCACCTGGCCTTGTCATTGGCTGTTGTGCCTTCAGCTGCCTAGACCTTAAGCTCTGAATTTCTGCTTGCCTGTTTGTCAGCTGTGGCTCAGTTGTTAACACGCTTGCCTCTGAGTCTGAAGATTGTGCGTTCCAGTCCCACTCCAGGATTTAACCACACAAGTCAAGGCTGATACTCCAGTGCAGTACTGAGGGAGTGCTGTGTGAAGTGCTATCTTTCAGATGAAATGTTAAACTGGGCCCTGTCTGCTCTCTGAGGTGGGTGTAAAAGATCGATTGATACCATTTTGAAGAAGAGCAGGGGAGTTATCCTCAGTGTCCTTGTCAATATTTGTCCCTCAATTAACATCACAAAAACAGATTATCTGGTCATTATCACATTGCTGTTTGTGGGAGTTTGCTGTGAGCTAATTGGCTGCTGTATTTCTTCCATTACAGTGACTATATTTCAAAAATATTTCCTTTGCTGTAAAACGCTTCAGGATGTCCTGTGAGTGTCAGAGGTCTGAATGAAGCTCCAGGTAGATCAGAGGAGTCAAAAACTTCTGAATTATTTGGGAAGCAATTGAGTGCAGCACTGGAGGGGACTGTATGATCTTTCCGGAAGAAGCTGGGCTTATTGATTTCTCTTGCTCAGAATAATCTCGCGAGATGCAGCTTGAGAGAATTTACTGACGTCATCTGACTTCTAGACCCCCACGTGATGGGTTCCTTTTATATAATGTGCTGTGTCCTGAAACAACTGTATAAATTAAATTATATTGGTTGACACCATGAGGGGTGATTATAGGATAAGTACCAGAATGAACTGCCAAGTGACTGGGAAGTAATGCAGTGGGGCTGAGGACTTAATGGGTTATACTTCTTTGTGAACTGGCTTTATTTGTCTCATTGACCGATTCACACTTCAATCTCTGCTTCACTGGCCTCCCCTAGTAACTTATTTCACAACCTTATTAATGTGCTGATACCTGCTCTCCCCAGCATGGTCCCTGGATAGTGATCAGAAGGAGAAAGCTCCTGATTGTTGTCTCCGCAGCTCAAGGACACAGACACCAATTGTGGTGGCCTCACTGTGGTCCAGCTGGGATCAGCTACACTAGCACAGATCAGGCATCAACCTTCCTGGTCTGAAACTATATTAAAAGATATGACGGTAGATAAGCAATGGCAAACATGTAAATAATTAAGTCATAACTAACAAAGACCTGAAAAATGTTTGCAGTGAAATTAGTGTCTTTATTGCAATAATACTTCTTACCCCCTCCCATGCCATCTCCCCCCTCCCCTCTCCTCTCCCGTGCCATCTCCTCCCTCCCCTCCCATGCCTTCTCCCTCCCTGCTCCCATACTGTCCCGTGGAATACCCCGCTCCGATGCATCTCATCCTGCTAAAAGAAATTCTACTCACCACCGTCCCAGTTGAAAATGGTGCCGAAAATTAAGCGTGTCCCACGAGCCTTGGTGTGCATCTCTTCAAACTCATTTGCCTTTTTCTTATAATCAGATTTTCTGCGTAAGGCCATTGTATTGGCACTCAATTTAAGTGATAATCATTCTTTGAAATGTATTTCATCAATAGTAGATCAAAGCTTCCCAATGGATAGAAGCATATCGAAGGGCAGTGGTGTACTTCCTGCTGTACGCTGTGTACAGCGATCTCAATTAGACTACAAGACGCTCCAACAGAAAGTGACTGTGTTTGGACCCCAGAGAGAGAGTCTGAATCAGGCTGGGCTGTGGTGGCTGGCACTGTACCCTGGAGAGAGGGAGCGTGGTCACCCGGCCTGATTGTACCACAGAGAGAGAGAGAGTGGGCACCTGGCTTGACCGTACCCTGGGGAGAAAGAGTTGGCACCTCACCTGACCATATCCCAGGAGAGAGAGTTGGCACCTCAACTGACCATACCTCAAGGAGAGAGAGTTGACACCTCGCCTGACCATACCTCAGGGAGAGAGAGTTGACACCTCGCCTGACCATACCTCAGGGAGAGAGAGAGTTGGCACCTCGCCTGACCCTATCCAGAGAGAAAGAGTTGGCACCTTGCTTGACTGTATCCCGACGAGAGAGAGTTGATACCTCCCCTGACCATACTCCAGGAAGCTTACCTTCCGCTGTTTTTTTTCTCGCAGTCAGCAAACACTTTCCCGAAACAACATTTTTACAAATTTGTCACACATCTCATCCCGCTTAAAAAAGATTTCATTTCTACTACTCACCTCTGTCCCAGTTGAAAATTGCGCCAAGAACTAAATGCCCGCTTATATCTCAAAATTTAATTTAATGGAATAAATGGAATTGGGTTTTTAAAAAATGGCAGTTAGTAACCTTTTTGTTGAAGCAATGTTTTTACAAATTTGTCATGCATTTTATCCTGCTAAAATTTTCAATATCCACTACTCACCTCTGTCCCAGCTGAAAATGGCACCGAAAACTAAACCCGGGGACCACCCATCAAATAAACCCATCAACAAATGCACCCCTTATTGCAGCCTTTTATTGCAACATTAAGTTACCAAGTCTACTGAATGTAACAATTTTTGATCCATTTTATAGAAGAAAGGGGGAAGGTCCTAAACCAACAGGTGCATCCCTTAAACTGGCCAATCAGAAAAGTCTGGATGGACAAAAACTGCATATTATTATAGATTTCCAATGAATATACATTCCCTTAAAGAATAAAAACCCCATGGGAAAAGTGGTCCGACCATGGCTAATAAGAGAATTTGGTTTGTTACTATTCCAGAATATTTATGTCTTCTACACTGATAGTGTTAGCTTAAAGGAAGAGACTTATAATGTTACCAAAAATGCCTGAGGATTGGGAGGATTTTAGAATTCAGCAAAGGATCACCAAGAAATTGATAAAGAAAAAAGAGTATGAGAGTAAACTAGCAAGAGACATGAAAACAGATTGTAAAAGCTTATATGGGTACGTAAAAGGGAAGAGATTAACAAAAGTAAACATGGGTCGCTTAGTGGCAGAAACAGGAGAAATTATAATGGGAAATAAGGAATTGGCAGAGACATTAAATGAATACTTGGTATCTACTGACTTCAGTGTAGAAGACATAAATATTCTGGAATAGTGACAAACCAAGAGAATAGCAAAAATGAGGAACTTGGGGTTATTATTAATAATAATGAAATAGTATTGGATAGATTAATGGGACTTAAAGTCAACAAATCCCTGGAGCTGATGGCCTGTATCCTAGAGTTTTAAAAGAGACAACTACAGAGTTATTGCATGAATTGGTTTTCATCTTCACGAATTCTCCAGATTCTAGATCAGTCTCCATGGACTGGAAGATAAGAAATTTGACCCTGCTATTCAAGAAAGGAGGAAGAGAGAAAACAGGGACCTATAGGTCTCTTAGATTGACATCAGCAGTGGGAAAAATGTCCGAATCTATTAGTAGGGATGTGGTAATGGAACACATAGAGAAACATAATATGAATTGGCAAATTCAAAGCAGATATATGAAATTGTGTTTGACCAACTGGTTAGAGTTTTTTGAGGGTGTAACTAAGAGGGTAAATAAGGGGGAACCAGTGGATGTAGTTCATTTGGATTTTCAAAAACATTCGATCAGGTGCCATGCAAGAGGTTGTTACACAAGATAAGGGCTCATGGGATTGTCATTAATATACTAACATGGATTGAGGATTGGTTAATGGACAGAAAACAGTAGGAATAAATGAGTGATTTTCAGGTTGGCAGGCTGTAATTAGCAAGGTACTGCAAGGATCAGTGCTTGGGCCTCAGCTATTTACAATCTATATCAATGCCCTAGATGAGGCGACCTAGAGTAATGTATCCAAGTTTGCTGACAATACAAAGCTAGGTGGGAAAGTAAGCTGTGAGGACGAAGCAAAGAGGCTGCAAAGAGATACGGACAGATAAAGTGAGTGGGCACGAATATGGTAGACGGAATAAAATTTGGGGAAGTCTGAAGTTATCCATTTTGGAAGGAAAATAGAAAAACAGATTATTTTTTAAATGGTGAGAAACTGGGATATGTTGTTTTTCAGAGAGATCTGGTTGCTCTTGCACACAGATCACAGAAAGTTAGGAACAGCAAGCAATTAGGAAAGCAAATGATATGTTAGCCTTTATTACAGAAGGGTTGGAGTATAAGAGTGAGAAAGTCATACTGTAATTATAGAGGGCCTTGGTGAGACCACACCCGGAGTTCTGTGTACAGTTTTGGTCTCCTTACCTATGGAAGGATATACTTACCTTGGTGGGAGTAAAATGAACATTCACTAGATTGCTTCCTAGGATGAAAGGATTGTCCTATAAGGAGGGATTGAGTAGACTAGGCCCACATTCCCTAGAATTTAGAAGAATGAGAAGTAATCTAATTGAAACATATCACATTCTTAAAAGGTTTGGCAGGGTAGATGCTGGGAAGATGTTTTCACTGGCTGGGAAGTCTAAAACTAGGGGTCACAGTCTCAGAATAAGGGGTCAGCTATTTAGCACTGAGATGAGGAAGAATTTCTTCACTCAAAGGGTTGTGAATCTTTGGAATTCTCTAACCCAGGGAATTGTGCATGCTCAGTCATTCAAGACAGAGATTGATAGATTTTTGGGTTCTAAAGGGATTAAGGGATATGGGGATAGTGCAGGAAGATGGAGTTGAGGTAAAAAAAATCAGCCATGATCGTATTGAATGGCAGAACAGACTCGAAGGGCTGGATCCTGCTCCTATTTCTTATGCTCTTATGTCACCTGACACTAAAAGCTATCCTGCTGAAAAGTATACATCTGTTGGCATGAAGTGAAGAGAGGAGTGGATGTGGCTGTGGTGGCCCCAGTTGTTGAAAAGCTTTCTGACACTCGCAGTCTAAGCTCTCATATGAGGAATGCAATTTGGCTAAAGTACTGTGGGTTGGCCAGAAAAGTAGAGCTCTACTTCAACAAAGGTCAGCGTCTTCAGGAGAGGAATGGAGGAGAAAAGCTGAGCTGCACTTGTTGGAACATTACCTTCAGTTACATGTTGAACTAACCGGATTCAAATTATCCAACCTCTGATGCTATGAGATCATATCTGAAAAGCAAAAATTATGCAAACTGAGTTCCCTTGATGTATAATGAGCTGTGTGTTCCAGTACAAAGAAGGGGTTAGAGCTGTTGAACTGCATTGTTAATAATTATTTCCAATCTTTAAATAACTAAACTAGCAGTAATGTAATCTGAATGTCAATGATACCCATCTAGTAAGGGAAATGGTAGCTACTATTAATTACTGGTCACCTGGAATGAATGAGAAAATGGCCAACTCTTGGCTCCAGGAAGGGGCTATGGAGAGACGTACAGCACTGATTGTTTAACAAGAAGTGAACTGCATGTCAGTGCAACATGTACTGTAGTTATTGTATTTGAGTCATCACAAGGCTTGCTCAGCTGCTAGATTTCCTTGTCTGTGCCTTCAGCTTTACAAGTCCCAGTGATATCATTGGTTCTTCCAAAATGGGACAACGGCCCCATGGATGACCTTCCATCTGTTTTTAATCCTGTGAGGAGTTCCAACAGCTCCAGTGCAGAAAAAGAGCTAATTGAGGAGGAGGAGGAGGAGGCAGTGGCAGCTTGAGAACAGCTTGAGAGAATTTACTAACGTCATCTGAACTGTAGCCTTCTACTCGATAAGTTCCTTTTATATGAAATACAGAGTCCGGAAACAACTGTGAGAATGAAATTACATTGATTGGCTCCACTGAGAGGTGATTATAGGATAAATAAGAGAGAATGATCCGCTAGATGTTTGGGCGGGAATGTAGTTTGCCTGAGGAGTCAGTGGGTTATATTACATTGTAATTTCTCCTGAACTTGTTTAATCCAATCTCTCAGCCACTAGAGGAATTCCAAACATAACGGCTGCAGGTTACAACTTGTTGGTTCTTCAGTGGTAAATTAACAACTACCTTTTGTACATCTTTTTTCTTTGTATCGAGCTTTTAGAATGTTGATTATTCCACCCTTTTTTTTTGTACTGGTCTCAGTGGTGGGGTTATTACCTCCTGTGGACAAGATTTCAGCAGCTAGGTTTCCACCAGTGAAGGTATGACTCTGCCCTGGTAATGACTCTCCATCTGAGACTTTTTGCCCCTTGTTTCTCAAAGATGGTGACTCATGTCACGGTATGGTTCCATGCTCCTAGGAGAACCCTCCTGTACCTCACCCAAATTGAAAGAAAGTCTTGCATTCATATAGCACCTTTCACAACCTCAGAACATCTCAAAGTGCTTTAGTTTGGTCACTGTTGTAAAAGGCCCTTTTTAATGTGATTCCAGGGAGTAAATATTGGCAGGTTATTTTACCATGGAAACCATCACAAGCCAATGTTCTCTTCCGATATCCAGTCATACATTTTCTAGTATAAGTTAAGAAGCAGCAATCAGAACCCTAACCAACCCTAGTTGGGAAAGCTAAGACCAATTAATTATAGTGCCCTCACTGCCATTTTGACATCCTAACTCAGGCAAGTGTTACAGTTAAGTTAGCCAGACGGTGAAAGATAGAACTGGAGCCCAGTCTTTACACATTTGCAAGTTTTTATTTGCAGGGACACACATTATAAGCATGCACCTCGAAACCCAACCACAACAGTTTCAGTCTGCTCCTATACATAGGAGCACAAGTGAATCCTCAGTTAATGCCCACCATCTGAATACAATTAAACACTCAATTAATATACAATTGACATTGAGACTCATCAGTTCCCAGCACACTTTATCGAGCTGAGCGGGATGAATGTAAAGTGCTGACATTATTCTGAGGAAAGTTACATTCTACTGCATAACCTGATTATTTCTCATTTTGTTCTGGATATTCTTAAATGAGAAGTTGCAAATAAAGTAACTTTCTTTAATGAAAATGAGAACTTTCTAACTAAAACATATTAAATAGGACGGCCATTTTGAACAGGTAGATTCACCAGGATAAGACCAGGAATGGGAAACTGTCATTATGAAGAGAGAGTTGAGATACTGGAATCATCTTCAGTTGAGCAGAGAAGGCTAAGAGGAGATTTAATGGAGGTTTTTTAAATTATGAAGGGTTTTAATAGTGTATCTCCTTGTTCCAAATGTCTGTCCCGTTTACTATAATACATTTTATTTAGAAAGTCTTTTTATTAAAGTCATAGAGTCATAGAGTTATACAGCATGGAAACAGGCCCTTCGGCCCATCATGTTTGTGCCGGCTGTCAGACCAAGCAGAGTTAACGTTTCAGGTCAGTGACCTTTCATTAGAACTGCTTCTCTCTACACAGATGCTGCCAGACCTGCTGACTATTTCCAGAATTTTTTTGTTTTTATTTCAGATTTCCAACATCTGCAGTATTTTGCTTTTATATATCTGAGAGTATTTGATTCTCTCAGTCTGTACCTATAGGCTCCTATCCCACTTGTTCAGCAACATGATGAAAAATAACTAGACCTGTGCTTGTTCAACATGTTCTGCTTCTTCAATGTTCTGTTTCTCATTTTAAAACTTATTTCAAATTTTGACAGCATGCAAATAGTCACATGGAATGTTGGCACTGCTGTTCCACCTGATGATGTCACATCCCTTTTGGGCCTAAATTCGGTTGATGGAAGAATTGACATGTATGTCATTGGGTAAGCAAAGGCTTTTCTTTTTCAGCGCATTGGGAATGTCGTACTTATCGAGGGGATTTGTGATGTTAGTGGCAAGAAATGGATTTTCTTTTCATTTACATTTGCTAACTCAGTGCAAATTGGGTGTTAATGCCGAGACCTTTTGGTTTCTATGGTTCACATGTTGTCTCTCCCATTGCACCCTGTGGTGTCTTGCTGAAGGTCCCAGATTTGATTCCCAGTTTGTACTGAGTTATTTCAGGTCAGCTGTGGTAAAAGATGGATGTTACAGTTGGCCTCAGTATCCATCAGGAAGAGAGAAAAAAGTTAGTCCGAGTTCCTGTTTGCTAACGGCTCCTGTTGGAAAATACAAATGCAGACTTTGGGTGAGAGCAGGATGGGGCTGAGTGTGAGGCCTACATTAATGAATAGTCTGTTGGCACTGACGAAGTTCACACCTGGAGAATAACCACCTGGAAGATATACAGGGAGACAGCTAGTGACCATGGACCTGTACTGTAGCAAGAGTTATCACCAACAGGAGAAGAGAGAAAATGAAAGACATTGAGGGGGAAGGCACTCCCAGATCACGTTAGATGGAAGTGATTTCCCTGAGCAAGAGAAGGAGAGAGTTGAGTAAGTGAAGGGTTATGCAGTGTGTAGCTTTAGAAAAGACCAGTGGCTATTATCCCGATTCCTGGAGAGGATCAGCACAGAGTGGGGAAAGACTAAGGATGCTTGTAAAAATGAATTGCCGACCATTATCACGTGTGCAGTGATGATCATGCTTCAGTCCTTGCCCAGGTGCTGACCAAGCCTGGTGTCTTATTTAACCAGCCTTTTAACCCAAAACAGATTGAGAATTTGCAGATGATTTTTATACCACTGACTACATCATTTTTTAAGTTGAGAAACTTAATTGAAAGGACATTGCACACCATCAAGGTTAAAAGGAGATGAAGTAAATCAGGAAATAGTGATTAATTGGAATCATAGAACAGTTACAGCACAGAAGGAGGCCATTCAGCCCATCATGTCCGTGCTGGCTCTCTGCAACAGCAACTCAGCTAGTCCCACTCCCTCGCCTCTTCCTGGTAGCCCTGCAAAATGTTTCTGTTCAGATACTTATCCAATTCCCTTTTGAAAGCCATGATTGAATCTGCCTCCACCACACTCTCAGGCAGTACCTTCCAGTTTCTAACCATTCGCTGCATAAAAATCTTTTCCTCATGTTGCCTTTTGCCAATCACCGTAACTCGGTGTCCTCTGGATTTCGACCCTTCCACCAATGGGAATAGTTTCTCTCTATCTACTCTGTCCAGACGCCTCATGATTTTGAACACTTCTCAACCTTCTCTTCTCTAAGGAGAACAGCCCCAGCTTTGCCAGTCTATCCACGTAACTGAAGTCCCTCATCCCTGGAACCATTCTTGTAAATCTTTTCTGCACCCTCTGTAATGCCTTCACATCCTTCCTAAAGTGTGATGCCCAGAATTGGACACAGTACTCCAGTTGAGGCTGAACCAGTGTTTTATAAAACTTCACCATAACTTCCTTGATTTTGTGCTCTATACCCCTATTTATAAAGCTTCGGATCCCATATGCTTTATTAACTGCTTTTTCAACCTGCCCTGCCACCTTACAAGATTTGTGCAGATATACCCCCAGGCACCTCTGCTCCTGCAGCCCCTTTAGAATTGTATTGTTTATTTTATATTGTCTCCTCTCTTCCTTCGTACCAAAATCTATCACTTTACACTTCTTTGCATTAAATTACATCTGCCAATGAATCCAAGTTTGCTTTTAAAAGAAGGAAGAAAAGACTGAGCAAGGTTGGAGTTCCACCGTTTTGAGATCCTGCAAAGCATGAGTTAGTGATGAATCTCAACATCAATAAGTTAATTGGTCATCTAATTTGCTGTCTGTGGGATTTTACTGTATGCACAGTAGGATTTTGCTGACAAAACAGTCACTGCTCTTCAAAAGTAGCACGTTTGACTTACATTCTAAATAAAGGCAAGTTCTTTCTTTCAAACTATCACAGTGAGGATGTAGGGAGAAAGAAAAGCCTGTTGATTGATGTTTTTGGAGGGAAATAAAACCCTCGCCTAGATTTGTGTGTGGTTTAGATTACAAGCATTGCTTTAGTGACAAGTTATATTCTTAATAATATCCATTAAGCTACTAGAATAAACAGCTTTTACTAGACTAGGGTGTGTATTGTGTCATCAAATCAATGGGATCGGTACCTGAAATCTATAAGCTTTCACTAATACTTTTATAGTTTAGTTTAGTTTAGTTTAGAGATACGGCACTGAAACAGGCCCTTCGGCCCACCGAGTCTGTGCCGACCATCAACCACCCATTTATACTAATCCTACACTAATCCCATATTCCTACCAAACATCCCACCTGTCCCTATATTTCCCTACCACTTACCTATACTAGTGGCAATTTATAATGGCCAATTTACCTAAGACATCCATAAATTATATATGGATCTAGAAAGTATTAAATCTGCTGCTTATCCAGTCACAATTTCAGCTCTTCTCTCCCAAATTCCTACTGGGATAATGTTCTGATATCTGATCCTGACATCCACACACAAGTACATTTCACTGCCTAGGGATCAGGGCTGGGATGTCGGATCCTTTCGCCCTCCTAAGCTCAGGGATGCTTCGACTAGCTGTAATTGCCCAGCTGAGATCTGCTGCTCAGCAACTGAACCTTGAACCCTGCTGTTCTGTTAACATTTGCTTTAAAACATAAGGCTCCTCATGAGCCTCTCCAGGTGAGCACTAGATTCAATCTTATCGGCAGCTGGAATATTCTACTTTCATTTCTGTGTGAATCTACCTTCAAACTAAAATCAGCGAAGAAGCCAACAAGAGGCAGCAGTGAAAGGGAATGAAATGTGTTTATTGCTGTGTCTGAGAACAAAGCATGAGGCAGTGAGAGGGAAAGGAATCTGTCCAAACTTTTCATCCATCAAATTTGTTGGCGAAGAAGAGGTGGAAAAATACAGAAAGAGTCAGCAGCTTGATTGGTGCCTGCATTAATTATTGATCTGGGTTCATTACACTTGTTGCTGGCAGGAAGCAGGGGGACAGGTGTGTTGGGATTGTGCACAGTGTGAATTATAGATTTCTTCAAAAGCTGTTTCGCAATACTCTGAATATGTTTTACCATGCTGAATAGTTGGTATGACTCTCTTATGTGTGTGGAAGGAGTAGCAGCTGTTCCAGCCTAAGTGTTGGAATAAAATGAACTCCTATTTTATCAAAATGGTTATAACACATAAAGATTCAAGATCGTTCATGTGCTGGATGGACAGAGAGGTGATGAATGTACAAGATGTATTCGGTCACTCACAATCCCAATGTGAATTTTATGCTGTTAACACTTGTCCACGTACTAGAGACCTGAGAAGGTCCTTTGTATTGAGCTCTGAAAATGACTCACATCCAGTGACCAGAGGATGATAAGTGAGGTGGAGGATGATGTGAATCTGATTTATACTGAAGTGTTTCTCTCTGCAATGTATGAAGTAGCTAACTAAAACTCACTGAAATGCATCAAAATATGCCCATTTCTAACTTGAGATCAAATAGCTTGAATCATCTCCAAACTGTATCACTGTGTAAAAGCTCTTCAGACTCAATGAGATAGATTTTGACTTGTATGATAGTTTAATATGGGTGACAGTGAATCATCGGTCTGATTTATTTACATCCCTCCTGTTGGACTTCAATGGCAATCAAAACTAGGAGAGATGAAAATGGGCTGCCAAATTCTAAAGAAAGGTTCTCGTGAAAGGTCATCGACCTGAAACATTGGCCGGAATTTTACGTGGTAGCGGAGGTCCCACCCACCTGCTAAAAAGTTGGTTGCGAGCCCACCTCCACCAGGCCTGGAAGCCACACAACAATTTTGTGTGGCCCAGGCCCTTAATTGGCCTCAGGCGGGACTTACGCCCCTCTGAGGCAGGAGGTCCCGCCTCCAAGTGCTGCCGGCCAATCAGCAGGCTGGCAGCTCCTCAGTCCCAGCAGTGCCACCTGGAGCAGTGGCCACTGCTGGGACTGCACCCAGTCTGGAGCAGCATTGTGGATGCCAGCCCTGAGAAAGGTAAGTGGGTTTTCGGGCCTTGCTGGGGTCAATCAGCTGGGCCCTGGTGAGCGGGTGGGAGTTGTTTAGGATGGCAGGGGGAGGTGCTTCATCGGGGATGGCATGTGCTGCTGGGGTCCCTCTTTGGGGCACAGGAGAGGTCCCCCTTGGTCAGTCAAGAGGCCATCTGGTATTACCAGGCAGCTTCATCAGGTGCTGAAGTTTCCGGCCGCCGCTGGTAGAATACCAGCGGAGGGAGGAGGCCCTTAAGTGGCAATTAATTGGTCACTTAAGGCCTTCAATTGGCCTGGGGCAGGTGGGCTGTTTTCAACCTCCCCTGCTGCTGGTAAAATAGCAGCGGGGGCGGATAGGCGCTTCCAGCCTGCTCCCAGGAAGGGCGGGGGGGGGGAGGATGAAAATTCCAGTTGTTAACTCTGTTTCTCTCTTCCCAGATGCTGCCAGACCTGCTGAATATTTCCAGCACTTTCTGTTTTTATTGTCATTTTCTATCACCTGTTTTGTTTGGCGGCCTTGACTTCAGGCCCTAAGTTCTGGAGTTGGTTCCCTAAACTTTCCTACTTCTGTACTTTTCTCTCCACCTCTTTAAAATCTACTTCCTTAACCCTCATATCTCCTTATATGGCTCAGTGTCAAATTCTGTTGGATAATGCTCCTGTGAAGCGAATGTTTTACTATGTTAAAGGCACCATAAAAATGCAAGTTGTTGTTATATTATCACACAAAGCCAAAATCTACCCCAGTGAATCTTGATCTTGAGTGTTCCCTCCTTGCCTCAGTGACACTGTTGACCCCTCCCTTTATCAATTATCATTCTGTTGCTGACTTGCACCCTTGTATCTTTGGTCACATGCTCCTTCCGCCCTCTGTTACCGATCTTTACATAGAATTTACAGCAAAAACACAGACCATTTGGTCCAACTGGTCCATGCCAATGTTTATGATTCACACAAGTGTCCTTCCATCATATGACATCTAAGCCTATCCACATATCCTTCTATACTTTTCTCTGTCATGTTTTTATCTATCTTCCCGTTAAAGGAATCTTTGATTCCTCCTTTTCTATTAAAGGAACGCTGGCTTCGTGAATCAGTGTTTTGCAATTATTTTTATGCTGGGTGAAATTCAGAGCAGCCATTTGTACTCGTCACCCGGTTGTTATTACGTGCTAATAAAATAATGGATTTTGACGTGATTTAAATTCAGGTATTTACAAACAAATAAGGAAAAGTTGGTCAGGCACTTTTTTCCACGGAGACAGTGCCCCTTTAAGATGCTTACCACCGGTGCATGTCACTCGTATTCAGCCTTATTGACTCTGCACTCACAAATTAATTTTAAATGAAGCAGTCACAGTCTTGTTGCAGCAGCTTAAATTACTGGAAACTACTAAACAGCATTGTAAAAATGATTCTTTACACAGTACCAATTTTTGTTTCCCTCCCCTTGCCCACAAAAGTGTCCAAGTCTGTAGAAAAGCCAGAGTACAATATTGGATAATGATTTTTTAAAAATTATTTATTAATGCTCTACGGCAGCGAGGCCTGGACAACGTATGTCAGCCAAGAGCGACGTCTCAATTCATTCCATCTTCGCTGCCTTCGGAGAATACTTGGCATCAGGTGGCAGGACTATATCTCCAACACAGAAGTCCTTGAAGCGGCCAACACCCCCATCTTATACACACTACTGAGTCAGCGGCGTTTGAGATGGCTTGGCCATGTGAGCCGCATGGAAGATGGCAGGATCCCCAAAGACACATTGTACAGCGAGCTCGCCACTGGTATCAGACCCACCGGCCGCCCATGTCTCCGCTATAAAGACGTCTGCAAACGCGACATGAAATCGTGTGACATTGATCACAAGTCGTGGGAGTCAGTTGCCAGCGTTCGCCAGAGCTGGCGGGCAGCCATAAAGACAGGGCTAAATTGTGGCGAGTCAAAGAGACTTAGTAGTTGGCAGGAAAAAAGACAGAGGCGCAAGGGGAGAGCCAACTGTGCAACAGCCCCAACAAACAAATTTCTCTGCAGCACCTGTGGAAGAGCCTGTCACTCTAGAATTGGCCTTTATAGCCACTCCAGGCACTGCTTCACAAACCACTGACCACCTCCAGGCGCGTATCCATTGTCTCTCGAGATAAGGAGGCCCAAAAGAAGAATTTATTCATGTTGTTAAGAAGCCAAATCAATCTTTTAACAACAGGGAAAATAATGGCCTCATTTGTGGTTTCATTGGTGTTGTCTGAACAAATGGCACTTGGCCTGACAGTAGACCATAATAATCCTTAAAGGTGCTTTGGGCAGTTTTTAAAAATTGGCATACTTGCATCTATTCTGTCCCTTCCCGCGCCCACCTGGATAGCTGACAGATACTTTGAGCTGCCCTTATTTTGTTCTGCTGTCGTTGGCAAAGCTAAACTCATCAGATTTTTTATGACTGACATTCTGCAAAGCCCATCCTCCCGACTCCCACAGGACTCTCTTTCTGAGCCCAGTAACTGTGCGGTTCCATCAACAGCTTGACCCTGTAGTGACATCACGAGGCCAGCATGTAGACGTGTATTACAAATCATCGTCGTGAAATAATAATATTTTGTGCATGTGCATCGGCCAAACTATCACAGCCATTCTGTATCTGCACAATGTACCAGGACCTATTTTACAGCTGAGCCTGTGCTGCGACCACATTTTGACGTAAACACGGGGGAGCACTCCACTTAGGTCGTTCTTCCAAGGGCCAATTTAGGACAAATGAAAAATGGACAAAGAAAATCTTTTTTTCCAAAGTGTGGACATGTGCAGTTGGACTGTATTTTGTGGGGAACGCGCAGAGCCACGTTTTAAATGCCTGCTTTCTCCTGCCTCTATCCCTGTGCCCTGCTTTGAACAGGATAAAACAGTGCCACTTTTTCCCGTCTTCAAGAAGCAAATAAACAGGAGTAGGGACAGACTGGGGGCAGGGTGAGATTGAGGATTGATTTGCTGATGGTGAAAATTCAGTGAAAACATCAATACCATAAATAATTAATCAATAACATGAATCATTCATTGATGCCTCGACATTTTGAGACAGAGAAGTAAACATGATAAAAATGGACTTTTATCTTAACAGGTTTTTTTTGTGTTCAGTTCACTCAAAACCGAACTGTCAGATCCAATCCAGACAGGCAGTAGTTGTAACTGGAAAATTTTAGATCTTATGACAAACCGTTAGCTCTGTGAAAACATCTGCTCAGGTTGTGGGTTGTTCTGCTGTAACTTACTGCTCACAGTTTATCCTTAGTTTACTGATTTTCTTTTATTTTCCAGAATTTATTCCAAAATTGAAAATTTGTTTCAAATCAAAAATAAAACAAAATGTCTGTAATCGCAACTTTAATCAGCAAAATATTTTTGGAAGGACAATTACAAAGGCTTAAGTGAATAAATTCCTGCAATTAGTTTGGCAAATTATAATGTTAAATAAAGTTCATGGGGGCTGTCAGCTTCACCAGGGATGAATAAAGACACTCGCTCTGTCAATGCTGCCAATCTAGATGAAGATGAAGACAGAGAAAGCAACTGCACACTTTGCACCAGCACTGCAGTTTGGGTTTAACACCAAAATCAGAAGGTTTATTTATCGTCAAGAGCAAAGGTACTCACTAGCTCTTTTTATGGGTCCTGGACAGTGAATTGTTTAAGGCCACTCTCATAGACCTACAGTAAAGCTTTATGCTCTATACACAGGCTGATTGCTCACTTGGTAAAGCTAATGTGTAGCTGAGCTGTATAGACCATAGGTTCTCAGTTTGGTTCTTGTCTTGGCTGAGTTAACTAATGTCAGCCAGCATGACAACAGAGATACTACAATTGGCTTTAGCTTTCCTGACCTAGAGAGAGCAAGAATCACTTCTGACCATACTCTTGCCGGATAGTACACATCTGTGAATAGGGTCAGATTTAGTTGCATTGCCTCCATTGTCGTGCCAGAAGGGCAGTTTAACTGTGATTCTAATAATCTGAAACCTATTCCCTTATATGGCCATGTATAAGTTAGTAAGCAAAGGATTAACAATTTCTTAATGTGGCACAGTGATTACTGGAGCGTATGTAGGAAGTCCACTGTATTTTATTCTCCTTCTTATAGTTAGAAAATAATATTTTCATTCCAGTGCATATATAGGAACAGAAGTTGGCCATTCAGTCCCTCAAGCCTGTTCCGCCATGGCTGATATGTATCTTAACTCCATCCACTTACCTTGGCACCATGTCCTTTTATACACCTGGCTAACAAAAATCTTGTCCATCTCAGATTTAAAATTATTAATTGAGCTATCATCTACTGCTGTTTGTGGGAGAGAGTTCCACACTTCTACCACCCTTTGCAGTTTCCTAACTGTTCTACTGAATGGCCTGACTCTTATTTTAAGGTTATGCCCCCCTATCCTAGACACCTCCCCACCAGCAGAAGAAGTTTCTCTCTATCTACCCTATCAATTACTTTCAAAATCCTAAAAACCTCATTCAAATCATCCCTTAACCTTTTATATTCCAGAGAATACAAACCTAGTTTATGTAAGCTCTCCTCATAATATTACCCTTGGAGCCCTGATAACATTCTGGTGAGTCTGCACTGCACTTCCTCCAAGGCCAATATATCCTTTCTAAGGTGCAATGCCCAAAACTCGACACAGTATTCCAGATGTAGTCTAACCACGGCTTTCTATAACTGTAGCAAAACTTCCTCTGCTTTATATTCTAGCCCTCTAGTTATAAAGGCTAACATTCCATTAGCCTTTTTGATTATTTTTGTACCTGGCTATGCTATATTTTAATTATCCATGTACATGAACCCCTAAATCTTTTTGGACCTTCGATATTCCCAGCTTTTTGCCATTTAACTAATATTCAGATCTATCCCTTTTTGGTCCAAAATGGATGACCTCACACTTATCTGTGTTGAAATCCATCTGTCACAGTTTTGCCGACTTATGTAATCTGTCAATGTTTCTTTGTAATGTTATGGTTCCATCTACACTACTCACTATGCCATCAACCTCTGTGTTATTGTCAAACTTGGATTTTTGCCTCTCAGTTGCGTTATCTAAGTCATTAATAAATATAGTGAATAGTTGAGGCCGCACTACAAATCCTTACGGTCACTCCTGTCCAATCCGAGTACACAGAATCATAGAATCATGAACGGTTACAGCACAGAAGAAGGACATTCACCTGTCAAGTCTGTATCGGCTCTCTGCAAGAGCAATTCTGCTAGTCCCATTGGACCACCCTTTCCTCGTAATCCTGCAAATTTCTTATCTTCAGCTGCTTATCCAATTCCCTCATGAAACCAGAGTTGCATCTGCCTCCACCATCCTCTCAGGCAGTGCATTCCAGATCCTAACCAGTCTCTGGGTAAAAACCTTGTCCTCATATATCCTTTGCTTCATTTGCCAATCATCTTAAATCGGTGTACTCTGGTTCTCGGCCCCTCCATTAACGGGAACAGTTTCTCTCTATCTGTTCTGTCTCAACCCCTCATGTTTTTGAACGCCTCTATCATATCTCCTCTCAACCTTCTGTTTTCTAAGGAGAACAGCTGAGCTTTTCCAATCTATCCTCGTAACTGAAGTCTCTCATCCCTGGAACCATTCTCGTAAATCATTTCTGCACCCTCTCTAAAGCTTTCACATCCTTCTTAAAGTGTGGTGCCCAGAATTGGACACAATGCTCCAGGTGAGACTGGAACTAACGTTTTATAAAGGTTCACCATAACTTCCTTGCTTTTGTACTCTATGCCTCTAATTATAAAGCCCAGGATCCCATATGCGTAATTAACTACTTTCTCAACTTGCCTTGTCACCTTAGTGATTTGTGCACATATACCTCCAGGTGCCTCTGCTTCTGCACCCCCTTTAGAAATGTACCCTTTAGTTTATATTGCCTCTCCTCGTTCTTTTTACCGAAATATATCACTTGGCATTTCTCTACATTAAATTTCACCTGCCACGTATCCACCCATTCCAATGTCTGTCCTCTTGAAGTCTATCACTCTCCACCTCACAGTTCACAATACTTCAAAGTTTTGTGTTATCTTCAAATTTTGAAATTGTGCTCTGTACATCCAGGTCTAAGCCATTAATATATATAAAGAAAAGAATGGTCCTACCGCCAAGTCCTTGGGAACCCCACTATATGCCTTCCTCCAGTCTGAAAAACAACTGATCACCACTAATCTGTTTTATGTCATTCAGCTTAGTATCCATGCTGTCATTTTATTCCATGGGCTTCCACTTTTCTGACAAGCCTATTCATGGCACTTTATCAAACGCTTTTTGGAAGTTCATATACACCACATCAGCCCTCTCTGTTACCTCATCAAAAAACTCAATCAAGTTAGTTAAACATGATTTGCCTTTAACAAATCCATACTGGCTTTCCTTAATTAACCTACCCTTGTCCAAGTGATTGTCCCAGATTATTGTTTCTGAAAGCTTTCCCAGTACTGAGGTTAAACTGTCTGTCCTGTAGTTGCTGGGCTTATCCTTTCACCCTTTTTTGAATAACGGTATAAGATTTGCAGTTCTCCAGTCCTCTGGCACCACCCTGTATCTAAAGAAGATTGGAAGATTATGGTCAGTACCTCTGCAATTTCCACCCTTACTTCACTCAGCATTCTCGGATGCATTGTCCCTACTCTCTGTCTTCTACCGGCTAACCAATCTCGTAACCATGCCAATAATTTGCCTTCAATTCCATGAGCTTTAATTAACAGTCTCGTATGTGAAACCTTGTTGAATGCTTTCTGGAAGTCCATGTAAACGACAGTCATAAACATTCTCCAGTCCACTACTTTAGTTATTTGTTCAAAAATTTCAATTAAGTTCGTTAGCCTTGACCTATCCTTTACAAATTCATGTCGCCTCTATCTAATCACTCCAAATGTGTTTAAGTGCTGAGCCACTTTGTCCTTTTAGGCTAAAACTGCTTGGTCAGATTTATTCGCTGATTCAATAATGCACAGAAGTAGTAAGACACAAGATACTGAAACATCGCAATAAAGGAAAACAGTCAAAAATTAAGTCCAAGAGGGATTGCTATAGCCTGTTTTGGAAATTCTTTTGTAAAGAGTCTGATCAACAAGAGAACTTTTGGATGGAATAGTTAAGCATTACCTTAGTATAAATTGATATAAATTTCACTTTACCCATGGATTCCACAACCTTTGCCTGAATTAATACTCAGCTATGCTTTGTGCAGTGGGATGTCTTTCATGTTTTGGTGATATAAACAGTCTGAGAGTTTAACAGATCTTAATCTTTTAAACCTTGTAAAATGGGGTGTCAATGTTTATATATTGTGAAAGAAAAAACAGAAAATGCCAGAAATACTCAGCAGGTCTGGCAGCATCTGTGGAGAGAGAAACAGAGTTAACATTTTAGGTTGCTGACCTTTCATCAGAACTGGGAAAAGTTAGAAATGTAATAGGTTTTAAGCAAGTGAAAGGAGGGAGGGCAAAAACAGAACAAAAGGGAAGGTCTGTACAGGAGAGATTAAATGACGATAGAGTTGGTGGTGCAGGGCCGATGTGAGTGGTAATGGGCCAAATAAAGAAAACAATGTTTCATCTAGAGGAGGTGTGAATGGCAGAATGATTAACAGCTACCGTCTGAAAGCAAAAACTGGAGAAAAATGAGATTAAAACCAAAAGCTGCAAAGAAAAGGGAAACAAAATGGGGGCAGAGATTATGAAAGATTACAGAACGATGAAAGGTCATCAACCTGAAACATTAACTCTGTAGATTGGACTAATCAAATTGGCAAATATAGCCTGGAGGATGAGTTCATAAAGTGTATTAGGGGTAGTTTTTTAGAATAATACATCTGGAACCAACCTGGGAGCAGGCTTTTTTAGACCTGGTAATATGTAATGAGATAGGATTAATTAGATTAGATATACAGCACTGAAACAGGCCCTTCGGCCCACCGAGTCTGTGCCGAACATCAACCACCCATTTATACTAATCCTACACTAATCCCATATTCCCATCAAACATCCCCACCTGTCTCTATATTTCCCTACCACCTACCTATACTAGTGACAATTTTTATAATGGCCAATTTACCTATCCACCTGCAAGTCTTTTGGCTTGTGGGAGGAAACCGGAGCACCCGGAGAAAACCCACGCAGACACAGGGAGAACTTGCAAACTCCACACAGGCAGTACCCGGAATCGAACCCGGGTCCCTGGAGCTGTGAGGCTGCGGTGCTAACCACTGCGCCACTGTGCCGCCCTTGATCGTCTAGGCAAAAATGATCATAACATGATAGAGTTTAACATTCAATTTGAAGGTGAAAAGTTTGGGTCTGAAAATAGTGTTTGAAACTTAAATAAAGACGATTACAAGGGTACGAAGACAGAGCGAGCTAAAGTGAACTGTGAAAATAAGTTAAAAGGTAAGACAGTAGAGAAGCAGTGGCAGACATTTAAGGAGAAATTTCATAACTCTCAACAAAGAAAGTAGCTAATGTAACCCCCTATTTAAGAAAGGAGGGAGAGAGAAATAGGGGAAATACAGACCTGTTAGTTTGATGTGGTTTGGAAAATGTTAATATCTATTATAAACGATGTGATAGCTAGACACTTTAAAAATAATGATGATTGGGCAGAATCAACATAGATTTATGAAAGGGAAATCATGTTTGATAAACCTGTCTGAGTTTTTTGAGGATGTTACTTGTATCATAGATAAAGGAGAACCAGTGGACGTGGTGCATTTGGATTTTTAGAAGGCTTTTGATAAAGTCCCACACAGGTTAGTAAGCAAAATTAGAGCTCATGGGGTTGGGGGTAACATATTACTATGGATTGAGAATTGGTGAACAGACAGAAAGCAGAGAGTAGGAATAAATGGGTCATTCTCAGGATGGCAGGCTGTTACTAGTGGGGTACCACAAGGATCAGTGCTTGGGCCACAGCTGTTCACAATCTATATAAATGAAATGAGGCCAAATGCAATATTTTCCAAATTTGCAAATTACAGAAAACCAGGAGGGAATCTATGTTGTAAGAAGGATGCAAGGAAGCTTCAAGGGGATTTGGACATGCTAAGTGAATGGACAAGAACATGGCAAATGGTATCTTCCTTCTTCTTCTTTGGCCTCCTTATCTCGAGAGACAATGGATACGCGCCTGGAGGTGGTCAGTAGTTTGTGAAGCAGCGCCTGGAGTGGCTATAAAGGCCAATTCTAGAGTGACAGGCTCTTCCACAGGTGCTGCAGAGAAATTTGTTTGTCGGGGCTGTTGCACAGTTGGGTCTCCCCTTGCACCTCTGTCTTTTTTCCTGCCAACTACTAAGTCTCTTTGACTCGCCACATTTTAGCCCCATCTTTATGGCTGCCCACCAGCTCTGGCGAACGCTGGCAACTGACTCCCACGACTTGTGATCAATGTCACAGGATTTCATGTCGCGTTTGCAGACGTCTTTAAAGCGGAGACATGGACGGCCGGTGGGTCTGATACCAGTGGCGAGCTCGCCGTACAATGTGTCTTTGGGGATCCTGCCATCTTCCATGCGGCTCATATGGCCCAGCCATCTCAAGCACCGCTAACTCAGTAGTGTGTACAAGCTGGGGATGTTGGCCGCCTCGAGGACTTCTGTGTTGGAGATACGGTCCTGCCACCTGATGCCAAGTATTCTCCGGAGGCAGCGAAGATGGAATGAATTGAGACGTCGCTCTTGGCTGACATACGTTGTCCAGGCCTCGCTGCCGTAGAGCAAGGTACTGAGGACACAGGCCTGATACACTCGGACCTTTGTGTTCCGTGTCAGTGCGCCATTTTCCCACACTCCCTTGGCCAGTCTGGACATAGCAGTGGAAGCCTTTCCCGTGCGCTTGTTGATTTCTGCATCTAGATAAGTGTGAAGTTATCAACTTTTGGTAGAAAAAACAGAAATGAAGAATATTTCTTAAATGGTGAGAGGTTGGGAAGTGTTGATGTCCAAAGAGACCTGGGTGTCCTTGTTTGTGAGTCACTAAAAGCTAGTGTGTAGGCGCAGCAAGCAATTAGGAAGGGAAATGGTATGTTGGCCTTCATTGCAAGGGGATTTGAGTACAGGAGTAAAGAAGTCTTGCTGCAATTGTGGTGGGCCTTGGTGAGACTGCACCTGGAGTATTGTGTACAGTTTTGGTCTCCTTATTTAAGGAAGGATATACTTGCCATAGAGAGAGTGCAATGAAGGATCACCAGACTAATCCCTGGGATGGTGGGATTGTCTTATGAGGAGAGACTACAGAAACTGGGCCTGTATTCTCCAGAGTTTCAAAGAATGAGAAGTGATCTAATTGAAATCTGCAACATTTTTACAGGGCATGACAGGGTAGATGTGGATAGGATGTTTCCTCTGGCTGGTGAATCTAGAACAAGGGGACACAGTCTCAGAATAAGGGGCAGAATATTTAAGACTGAGATGAGGAGGAATTTCTTTACTCAGAGGCTGGTAAATCTGTGGAATTCTCTTCCTCAGAGGGCTGTGGAAGCTCAATCATTGAGCAGGTTCAAGATAGAAATTGATAGATTTCTGGATACTAATGACATCAAGGGATATGGGGATAGTGGGGAAAAATAGCGTAGAGGTAGATGATCAGCCATGATCTGTTTAAATGGCTGTGCAGGCTCGATGGGCCGAATGGCCTACTCCTGCTCCTATTTCCTATGATCATACTATCACTAGAGAAAAAGTACTTGGAAAACTAATGGGGGTAAAGCTTGACAAGTCCCCTGGTCCTGATGACCCACATCCTAAGGTCTTAAACCAAGTGGCTGCAGAGATAATGGATGTACTGGTTGTAATCTTCCAAAATTCCCTAGATTTTGGAAGAGTCCCAATGGATTGGAAAACCCTAACTGTAATGCCTCTATTCAAAAAAGTGGGGGGTGGGGTCTGGAGGTGTGGTGTGACAGAGAGCGGGAAACTATAGGCCAGTTAGTCTATCATCTGCCTTTGGAGAATTGCTAGAATTCATTATTAAGGAAGTAGTAGCAGGACATTAAAAATATCATAATGCAATCAGACAGAGTCAACATGGTTTTATGAAAGGGAAATCGTGTTTGACAAATTTATTAGAGCTCTTTGAGGATGTAACAAGCAGGGTGGCTAAAGCGGAACCAGCAGATGTTGTCATGCAGGCCCCCTACCTGCTAAAAATGAGGCATATTAATTTTGCCACATGGACATTAAATCTCAAATTGTTGCTGGGAAGAAGAGAAGGCCTGTTATAAGGACTGCCAGACCTTGGCTGGAAAAAAACATTTACATACTAACAGACATTGAAGGCAGGGAAACGCATTCCATTCTCTGCTAAGATGATCCAATACAGATAGCCAAGAGGTGGTCAGACCAGTTAGTCACATGACTAACTTGCTTGGCAACCTGAGGGTTTCTGAATTATACAGTTTGAACTGAGAGTCTGCAGAAAGCAAAATGCTCCTGCAGTGAAGAAGACCTCCTGTCTGTCTGTCTGCTCCCATCTCTTTCTCACAAGCCTCTAAATCCACTGAAGACACATGAACCCCAAGAGAGAAAAGTCTCCCACAGCGAACAAGGTTTAAGAGGGATACCGGGCCCCAAAGAAAAGCAAGATCTACCTACAATCAAGAACGCTACAGTGAGCTTGAAGAACTGTAACAGCTCTTCAGATATTGCCTTAAACTGTTTCACTTTATTTTTCTTCTGCTGTTTTCTGTCTCTTGCATGTGTGTATCGCGTATGCATACTAGCATGGGCGCGTCGTGTATCCATAGGTGTTAACCAAATTAGAGTTTAAGTTTAAGAAATTTCAACTTTTCTTCTTTAAACCTAAGAAAGCCTGTTTGTGCTGGTTTATTTGCTTTATAATTGGAAAGTGATGAACAAGGATTCACCAAAGGGGAGCTAAAAACACAGTGTGTTTAAAATTAAAACCCTGTTACAGCAAGACCAGGTGAAGGCTGAAAGGGAGCCCTAGACCTCTTTCTCACCTGGTCAGAACAATGTAGTGTATTTGGATTTCCAAAAGGCATTTGATAAGGTGCCACATAAAAGGTTACCGCACAAGGTAAGAGCTCATGGGGTTGGGGGTAATATATTGGCATGGCTAGAGGAACGTCTAACGAACAGGAAACAGAGAGTTGTTATAAATGGGGCATTTTGAGGTTGGCAAACTGTAACTAGCGGAGTGCCACAGGGATCGGTTTTGGGGCCTCAACTATTTACGATTGAGATCAATGAGATGAAGGGACCGAGTGTTTTGCAGCCAAATTTGCAGATGATACAAAGATAGGTAAGAAAGCAAGTTGTGAGGAGGATACAAAGTGTCTGCAAAGAGATATAGATAGGTTAAGTGAGTGGGCAAAAATTTGGCAGATGGAATATAATGTGGGAAAACGTGAGGTTGTCCACTTTGGCAGGAAGAATAGAAAAGCAGAATATTATTTACATGGAGCGAGACTGCAGAGTGCTGCGGTACAAAGGGATTTGAGTGTCCTTGTACATGAATCACAAAAAGTTAGCATGCAGGTACGGCAAGTAATTAGGAAGGCAAATGGATTGTTGGCATTGGTTGCACGAGGGATGGAGTATAAAAGTAGCGAAGTCTTGCTCAACTGTATAGGGCATTGGTGAGACCACACCTAGAGTACTGCGTACAGTTTTGGTCTCTTTACTTAAGTTGGGATATGCTTGCATTGGAAGCAGTTCAGAGAAGGTTCACTAGGTTGATTCCTGGGATGAAGGGGTTGTCTTATGAGGAAATGTTGAGCAGGTTGGCCCATTAGAAGAATGAAAGGTGATCTTATTGATTCTGAGGTGGCTTGACAGAGTAGATGCTGAGAGGATGTTTCCCCTCTTGTGGGAATCGAGAACTTGGGGGGCATAGTTTCAAAATAAAGGGTTTAAGACAGCGATGAGGAGGTATTTCTTCTTTCAGAGAGTTGTTAATCTTTGAAATTCTCTTCCCCAGAGAGCTGTGAGGCTGGGTCATTTAATTTTCAAGGTTGAGTTAGACAGATTTTTGATCTACAAGGGAGTCAAGGGAAGGGGAGTTAAGGCCACAATCAGATCATCCATGATCTTATTGAATGGCGGAGCAGGTTTGAGGGGCCGAATGGCTTCCTCCTGTTCCTATTTCTTATGTTCTTATGTCTTTATTACAAATAAACTGTTGCAGTTACTAAGCAACTCTTCTTTGATTATTTCTGGACAAAATTTTATGCAATAAAGAAATGTATCTAGGACAGACCTTGTCCACTGAAATCCAAAAACGAAGTCTGAATTCATGCAGCCACTTGGATGTGCTGCTCACTGCTGCTACAAAATAAAGTGATTCTTCTACAGCTACAACTGAGACTACTTATGAATTGACATCACATGAAATAAAATACATGAATCTCCCTATTTGTCACATCAGCCTGAAACTGTTTGAGGAGCTTATCTAGCTCAGGCAGGTCCAAATATAGAGCTGCTAAGATAAATGTTCTTTGTCCTCGCAGTCCTATTGCTAAATACTGTATAATCTAACCTTTGGCCCTTTGAAGGGGTGACTGCCTGTTCTCAGTGCTCAGGGTGTGAGCGCAAATTTAATCTGCAATGATCTGTGCTGCTGATTCTGCAAGTAATTGAGTAGAGGGGAAAGGGAAATGTTCTGAATACAGTTAGCTGGAGCTGCAACTCAATTAAATTCAGCAGCTGGCTGCATGCCTGTGCTATCAGTTGGAACATGCTGAGTGAGAAGCCAGTATCATAACATAGTGGACTGTGGGTATGACATACAGCACACTTGCAACAACTCCTTGCCTATAGCGAGCAGTTTGAAATATGCACTGTAACTTCCCAGTAACTCCAGATGGTAACCTAGTTCAGAACATTTATGTTGCATTTACAGCTAGAAATCCTGGCTAATGGGGGAAAGGAAGATGCACAGAGGATTCTGTGACTCCCTTACTGAGACTGAGAGTGTGAGCATGGACAAGCATACTGAGCAATTTATATCTCCAAGCCTGAACACCAAGGCACCCAATAATTTAACAATCCTGAGCACAAATGGCGGGGCACTAGGAGATTGATAGCAAGCAAGATTGACAGCCCAGAACAAGAGGTATTTTGAAGGGAACTGTCCTTATTGGAATACAGGATGTGGTTGACAGGTAATGTTAGGCATTAAAACAAAAGAAATAGAATGAACCTAGCTCCAATGGAATGCCCAATCTCAGCATTGAAGGAACACCTTGCACTTGTCATGAGAGGCACAAGAATGCTCGCACATCAGCTGTCACGATGGCTCACTTTGTAATTTCTTTGTACCGAGCCCTGGAGACAAAAAGAACCCACATTGAAACTCATTCCTTTGCTGAGTTTGCTGATCTGAGCCAGGACAGCAATCGTTGCTGCGGTATATCTCAGCACTTCTAGCCTTGTGAGAGTGGGGAGTGGCAGGAGTTGGCAATCCTGCCAGGCTCTTGTTCCTGATCACTGTTTAGTGACTGCTGCTCAACAGATAACATAGATTAGCTGCACTCAGTCAGATCCCGCCAAGCATTTCTGCAGGCATTGACACACCTACTTGGCAACAACTGTGGGAACCTGTCTCCACAAGCTCCTACTTAACTGATAGGCTGCTTCATCACATTGTCTGCAGGCTTTCATCAGCACATTGGTTTCCTTTCTCCTTAATTTTTCCTGTCACTTAGTACTCTTCCCCTCTTCAACATTGGTGCAGGATGTCAATAGTTGCAATGCCTCTTGAGACTTGCACAGTTGTTATTGATCACTTGATTCACGCATGATTCTCCACTCCTGCCATTAATGTATCCCTTGCACAGGTCCAAATGAACACCTGGAGATTTGCTTTATTCTGATGATAAGCTGATCTTGCAAAATTAAGTGGAAATTGCACTCTTCCATTCATGTCAGTGCAAAATCTGCTTCTTCCCTGAAAGAAGGCTGGATCAGCCTGCATCCACCATCCCCCTCCTCTGTCTGCCTGAACTTGTTCTTTGCCTCTTGACTCCACTCACCTTCTCCAAATAAAAAGTGTTGCTGTAGGAATGCTTATGGATCTTAGCTATGCCTGTCTTTTCGTGAGATCTCAGTCATTACAGCACAGAAGGAGATCAGCATTCAGCCTATCGAGTCCAAGTTGGCTCTCTGTAGAGCAGTCCAGTCAGTCTCATTCTCCCACTTAATCCCCAAAGCCCTGTAAGTTTATGTCCCTCAAGTGCCCGTCCAATTTCCCTCTGAAATCATTCGTCGTCTCCACTTCCGCCATCCTCTTAGGCAGAGAGTTCCGGGTCATTACCAGTTGCTGCGTGAAAAAGTTCTTCCAAACATCCCCCCTGTATCACTGGCCCACAACCCCTAGTCCTTGTACCATCAGCTAATGGGAACAGCTTTTCTTTGTCTACATTGTCCAAAACTGTCATAATCGTATACACTCTAACAAATCTCCTCTCAACCTCTTTTACCCCAAGGAGAACAACCCCATCATTTACAACCTAACCTTGTAGCTAAAATCCCCCTCAGTGGAAATAATGTACCTGTTGAATGGAACTCCTGTTCAGGTCCCCTCCCTCACCTCTTTTTCTGGTACATTTATGACTGCATCACTGTTATTTCTTGCTTTTGTCCCGAACTGGAAAATTTTATCAACTTTGCTTCCTATTTCCACCCTTCCCTCACCTTCATATGGTCCATCTCCAACTCTTCCCTTTCTCAAGTTCCCTATATCCATTTCTGAGGATAGTCTGTTGACCAATATCTACCATTAACCCATCAACTCCCACAGCTACCTTAGCTACAGTTCTTTCACCCTGCTTCCGAGAAGGACACTATTTCATTCTCCCAATTTCTCTGTCTCTGTCGCATCTGTTCTGATGATGCCACCGTCCATACTTCGAACATGTTTTTCTTTTCCTTCAACTGAGGATTCCCCTCCACCATGGCTGACTGTGTCCATTCTGTTTCCTGCACTTCTGCTCTTACCCAAAAGGACAATATGTTTCCCCTTGTTCTCACCTTCCACCTCACCAACCTTCACATTCGATGGATCATCCTCTGCCATTTCCACCACCTCCAGCATGATGTCACATCTTCCCCTCCCCTTTCGACATTCCAAAGGGCATATTCTATCAGCAACTCCCTTGTCCACTCTTCAATCACTACAACACCACCTCTCTCTCCCAAGCCACCTTCTCATGCAAGCGGAGGAGATGCAACGCCTGCCTTTTTACCTCCTCTTCACCGTCCAGGGCCCCAAACACTCTTTCCAGGTGAATCAGCAATTTGCTTGTTCTTCTTTCAATTTAATATACCCAACATCGACAGATCATCAATGACCTTACTTCAGTCACAAGGTCAGAAGTGGGGATGTTCGCTGATGATTGCACAATGTTCAGCACCATTCGCGACTCCTCAGATACTGAAGCAGTCTGTGTAGAAATGCAGCAGAACCTGGACAATATCCAGGCTTGCGTTGATAAGTGCCAAGTAACCTTCATGCCACACAAGTGCCAGGCAATGACCATCTCCACAAAGAGAGAATCTAACCGTATCCCCTTGACATTCAATGGCATTACCATCGCTGAATCCCCCACTATCAACATCCTAGGGGCTACCATTGACCAGAAACTAAACTGGAGTAGCCACATAAATACTGTGGCTACAAGAGCAGGTCAGAGGCTAGGAATCCTGCAGCGAGTAACGCACCTCCTGACTCCCCAAAGCCTGTCCACCATCTACAAGGCACAAGTCAGGAGTGTGATGGA
This sequence comes from Heterodontus francisci, assembly GCF_036365525.1. Taxonomy (NCBI): domain Eukaryota; kingdom Metazoa; phylum Chordata; class Chondrichthyes; order Heterodontiformes; family Heterodontidae; genus Heterodontus; species Heterodontus francisci. Next base: position 20,509,819 of record NC_090393.1, read on the forward strand.
ATACTCTCAACTTGTCTGGATGGGTGCAGCTCCAACAACATTCAAGAAGCTCGACACCATCCAAGACAAAGCAGCCCACTTGATAGGCATCCCATCTACAAACATTCACTCCCTTCACCATCGACACACAGTGGCAGCAGTGTGTACAATCTACAAGATGCACTGCAGCATCCCACCAAGGCTCCTTAGACAGCACCTTCCAAACCCACGACTTCTACCACCTAGAAGGACAAGGGTGCCAGATGCATGGGAACACCACCACCTGCAAGTTCCCCTCCAAGTCACACACCATCCTAACTTGGAACTATATCGCTGTTCCTTCACTGTCGCTGGGTCAAAATCCTGGAACTCCCTTCCTAACAGCACTGTTGGTGTACCTACCCAACATGAAGGCAGCTCACCACTACCTTCTCAAGGGCTATTAGGGATGGGCAATAAATGCTGGCTTAGCCAGCGACGCCCACATCCCATGAACGAATAAAAAAAAATCATGTGATCACATTACAGAACACCTCCATTCAGTTCAGGTGCATGACCTGAGCTTCTGGTGGCCTGTCTATTTAATTCTCTGCCCCAGCCCCTCGCTGACCCCTCTGTCCTCAGCTTCCTGCAATGTTCTAATGAAGGTCACTGGAAACTCAAGGAACAGCACTCCTTTTGATTAGGCACTTTACACAACTGTGCATGACTGGCCCTTTTTTATTTTTTTTTGTTTTATCATTTTTTTTAACCATGTGCTTGCCTTATACTTGTTTTTTTATGTTCATGCTTTTGGACAGAGCTGTTGATTAATCTATCATTATCACTCTCTGCACTAATGCCTTGTCTTTCACCACACCATTAGCACTCCCTTTGCCTTGGCCCCATGACCTCCTTTTCAGTTAATTTCTCCTGCCCTTTGCCTATCACACACTGTCCCTTTTGTTCTTTTCCCCCTCACCCCTGCTTCACTTGCTTAAAAACTATTACCTTTCTAACCTTTGTCAGTACTGATGAAAGGTCACAGACCTGAAACATTATCTCTGTTTCTCTCTCCACAGATGCTGCCAAACCTGCTGAGTATTTCCAGCACTTTCTGTTTTTATTTCAGATTTTCAGCATCCGCAGTATTTTGCTTTTACTTTACACAACCTTCTGGACTCAACATTGAGTTCAACAATTTCAGATCATAGCCACTGCTCCCCTTTTTTGGAATGTAGCTCTTGGTAACGATTCTGCTTTCCCATTTACACCTCCTCTAGATCCATCTTTTATTTCTATACTTGTCACATGACCATCCCCTTTTGCCTGCATCATCACCCCTTTTGTCATTTAATCTCTCCTGCCTTCCATCCTATCACAGATCTTCCCTTTTTCTACCTTCCCTTCTGCCCTTTTCCTGCCTTTGTTTTAACTTAAAACCTATGACATCGCTAACTTTTTACAATTCTGATGAAAGGTCACAGACCTGAAACGTTAACTCTGTTTCTCTTTTCACAGCTGCTGCCTGACCTGCTCAGGACTGTATTTGCAGCATTTTCCATTTTTATTTACCATTCTAGGGTTCCAGCTCCCGCAGTATTTTGCTTTTGTATCTGTTTCTAATCATTTGGATCTAAACTGCCCATATATTAGAAAATGTAGGTTTGACCATCTAAACTCATGCCAAAGAATCAAAGGTTCATGATTGTTAAATGACCCAGAAAAATCCTGTAGCCTACATCTGATCAAACCTCTCATAAGCATTTCAAAATGCTTCACATAAAATGAATGTAGACCAAGAATGTAGTGCAGTGATTGTCGACAAATGTGTCAGCCACATTCTGCACACGGCAATGAGATGAATGACTAGTTAACCAGGTTTTTGCTGATGTTAGATGAAGGGGGAATTTTGGCTGGTTCATCCACCGGAAGAGTTTTCAGTTCTTGTTTGACTACCACCATCGGGTCTTAGCGTACACCTGGTTATTAAGCAGAAGCGGCATTAGTTTAACATTTCATCTAACACCTCAGACAAATGCAGTCCTTTCAATACTGTACTGCCGTGTCAGCCTAGATTATGTGCTCAGACCCTGACCTTCTGGCCTAGAGGCAAGTGTGCGACAAATTGTGGAGCAGCTGCTCACAATCAACAATTAACCAACCAACAGTTAAAACCACAACCAATTTCAAAATTAATTCCGGATTGGGCCATGCGCAAACAGCATGTCGCGTTAAACACTGTGCAGGGACCAGCAGACAAATTTGAGAATTTTAGAAAATTTAATTTAAAAATTGGGTGAAAACGGCAGTGAGGAGTTCTGTTTCAAATAATTTGATTCAAATTGTGACGGCATTGAGTCCTTATTATCTCTGAACACCCTGAGCATGCATTTTTGGTGTTTGGGGTACTCAGAAAGTTACATACTGTTGCTAATAAATATGCCTCAAGGATTCTTGCATAAAATGTTATCAAAAAATGCAAATGTGAGAAGGAAATGTCTTTGTGCCAATCATCGCACTTTAAGCCTTTAATATGGTTACAAGTAAAGTATCATTTCTGTTTATTACGCAGTCTCAGTTGGTTATAATCTCAGTATCAAATGGATATAGTTCCCAATTGTTTTCTGAACATTCACCCTTTTTTAAAGGGGCTGACTGCTTGCTGGCTGCCAGTTTTACACCTGTCCCCCACAAACTGCTGCCCTCTGTCTCCCATTCTGGTACTATGTCCAAGTGGCCATTCTTATTTGCAGTGAATGTCAGCCTCAGAACGGTGCCAATCCTGTCTTCATGTATACATACGAACATACAAACACACCGAATTAGGAGCAGTAGTAGGCCACTCGGCCCCTCAAGCCTGCTCCACCATTCAATAAGATCATGGCTGAACTGATTACTCCACACTTCCACCTACTCCTGATAACCTTTCACCCCATGGTTATCAAGAATCTATCTACCTCTGCCTTAAAAATATTCTAAGACTCTGCTTCCACCGACTTTTGAGGAAGAGAATTCCAAAGACTCACAACCCTCAGAAAAAATTTCCCCTCATCTCTGTCTTAAATGGGCGATCCCATATTTTTAAAACAGTGACCCCTAGTTCTAGATTCTTCCCACAAGGGGAAACATCCTTTCCACATCCACCCTGTTAAGACCCCTCACGATCTTATATGTTTCACTCAAGTTGCCTCTTATTCTTCTAAACTCCAGTGGATACAAGCCTAGCCTGTCCAACCTTTCCTCATAAGACAACCCACCCATTCCAGGTATTAGTCTAGTAAACCTTCTCTGTACTGCCTCCAACGCATTTACATCCTTCCTTAAATAAGGAGACCAGTACTGTACACAGTACTCCGGATGTGGTCTTCCGAACGCCTGTACAGCTGAAGCATAACCTCCCTACTTTTGTATTTAATTCCCCTCGCGATAAATGATAACATTCCGTTAGCTTTCCTAATTACGTACTGTACCTGCATACTAACCTTTTGCGATTCATACACTAGGACACCCAGATCCCTCTGCATCTCAGAGCTCTGCAATCTCTCACCATTTAGATAGTATGCTTCTTTTTTATTCTTCCTGCCAAAATGAACAATTTCACATTTTCCCACATTATCTTCCATTTGCCAGATCTTTGTCCACTCACTTAACCTATCTATAGCCCTTTGTAGCCTCCTTACGTTCTCTTCACAAGTTACTTTCCTACCTATCTCTGTGTCATCAGCAAATTTAGCAACCATACCTTTAGTCCCTTCATCTGAGTCATTTATATAAACTGTAAAACGTTGAGGGCCCACCACAGATCCCTGTGGCACACTACTAGTTACATTTTGCCAACCAGAAAATTACCCATTTATGCCTACTCTCTGTTTCGTGTTAGCTAGCCAATCTTCTATCCATGCCAGTATGTTACCCCCTACACCATGAGCTTTTATTTTCTGCAATAACCTTTGATGTGGCACCTTATCAAATGCCTGCTGGCAATCTAAATATAATACAGTGGCACAGTAGCTAGCAGCGCAGCCTCACAACTCCAGCGACCCAAGTTTCGTTCTGGGTATTGCCTGTGCAGAGTTTGCAAGTTCTGCCTATGACTGCGTGGGTTTCCTCTGGGTGCTGTGGTTTCCTCCCACATGCCAAAGACTTGCAGGTTGATGGGTAAATTGGCCATTGTAAAATTTGTTCCTAGTGTAGGTAGGTGGTAGGAGCATTGAGGGGAGTGAGAGGGAAAATGGGATTAATGGAGGATTAGTATAAATGGGTGTTTGATGGTTGGCGCAGACTTGTTGGGCCGAAGGGTCTGTTTCGGTGCTGTATCTCTCTGACATCCACTGGTTTCCCTTCATCCACAGCACTCCCTCAAAGAACTCCAATAGATTGGTTAAACATGATTTCCCTTTCATACAAACCATGTTGACTCTGCCTGATTACCTTGAATTTTTATAAGTGCCCTACTATAACGTCTTTAATAATAGCTTCTAACTTTTTCCCTAAGACAGATGTTAAGCTAACTGCCCTGTAGTTTCCTGCTTTCTGCCTCCCTCCCTTTTTCAATAAAGGAGTTACATTCGCTATTTTCCAATCTAAAGGAACCTTCCCTGAATCTAGGGAATTTTGGAAAATTAAAACTAACGCATCCACTATCTCACTAGCCACTTCTTTTAATACCCAAGGATGAAGTCCATCAGGACCCGGGGAATTGTCAGCCCGCAGCTTCAACAATTTGTTCAGTACCACTTCCTAGGTGATTGTAATTTTCTTGAGTTCCTCCCTCCCTTCCATTTCCTGAATTACAGCTAATACTGGGATGTTACTTGTATCCTCAATAGTGAAGACTGATGCAAAATATCTGTTCAATTCATTTTCCATCTCCTTATTATCCATTATTAATTCCCCAGACTCGCTTTCTATAGGACGAATGCTCACTTTGTTAACTCTTTCCTTTTTTAAATATCTATAGAAACTCTTACTATCTGTCTTTATATTTCTAGCTAGCTTTCTGTCATACTCTAATTTTACCTTCCTTATCAATCTTTTAGTCATTCTTTGCTGTTTTTTATATTCTGTCCAATCTTCTGACCTGCATCTTTGCGCAATTATATGCTTTTTCTTTAAGCTTGATACTATCTTTAACTGTTTTAGTTAACCACTGAAGGTGGGTCCCACCCTTGGAATTTTTCTTGCTCGTTGAAATGTATCTATTCTGTGTATTCTGAAATATCCCCTTAAATGTCTGCCATTGCATCTCTATTGACGTATCCCATAACCTAATTTGCCAGTTCACTTTAGCTAGCTCTGCTTTCCTGCCCTTATAATTGCCTTATTTAAGTTTAAAATACTAGTCTTGGATTCACGCTTCTCTCCCTCAAACTGAATGTAAATTCACTCATATTATGATCGCTGCTACTGAGAAATGTCTTAACTGTGAGGCCATTAATTAATCCTATCTTGTTGTACAATACCAGGTCTAGAATAGCCTGCTCTCTGGTTGGCTCCAGAATGTACTGTTCCAAGAAATTATCCCAAAAACATTCTCATCTAGGCTACCTCTGCCCATCTGATTTTTCCGGGGTAACCTGCTGAAGATTCCTGGCTGATCCATCCTTCATAGCCCACAGACACTAATTGTACTGCTCCCACCTGTGTTTGCTGCTGCCCGCCCCGCCTTCCCCCTTCCCCGCCTTCCCCCTTCCCCCTTCCCCCATCCCCCAGTGCTGCTCACCCCCCTGGATCAGCAATATCAGAAGGGATCAGGAATTGAAGCTGGTACCTCCCTGGATTTGTACTGGTCAGGCACACCAGTTGGTGCCATTGCCCACTGACCCAATAGAGCAGCTTCTGCTGCTGTTACTACTGCTGGCTCTGACTATTCACCTTGCCTGAACTATTTTATGCAACGGTAACTGGTAGCTTAAAACTTTCAGGCAGCTCGATCTAATAAACCTGACACGAGTCCGAATCCATTATTTGTATATAAATTTCTTTTTCATAATCTGGAACTGCTCATAGAAATAAGGCCATTAAGTCTTAAAGCAACAGTGTTAGCAAATATCTTCATACCAAGGTGTCATATGGAGGAATTTCACATATTCATATTTTGAAAATGAAAAGACTCCTAAGAGAGCCAGATATTTCACTTAGCATTTAAAAGCTCTAGACATTCACTGGCTGACTAATTATAAACTGTCATTCCCACCCCTCCTCTCCTGAAGGTGCTGAATCATGCTGCAGTAATTTGTTTTTAAAAGACATTGACTTTTTTTTTCAGAGATGTGTTTGTGGGCATTGGAAGCTAAACACCCACCTCCATGCTCGTGGCCCAGACACTGTCAGTGGTTATTCTGGGATTGCAGAATGGTGGGGAGGAATGTGGGCAGCACTGTCAAGCCTGGCCCTATCCTCACCCAACATTTCCATGCACATAGTTTCCAACAGGAATCCTGATTGATATTCCCTTCCCTGACCCACTGAGACCAGTTGTAGATCCCTGTGACCACCCTGGTTCAAACTAGCACAGATCAGGATTTGAACTTGGGCCCTCTAACTGTAATGGCTTGTGTAGTTTAACTACTTTCTGCCTTAGCCAGCTGAGCCACTGAGGTTACTGGAAGACCTTGAACATGTGACCACTCTCACCAGGTGTTAGACTGTAGGGAGAATCATAGACAAGCTAAATACTATCGTTACCAAATGCCCATGCTCCAACCCCTCAGGGGGAGACCAAAGGAACTCCCTGGGGATTGGTGGAGACCTGCTTATCCCTGATCTAGGTTGTTACGCCTTAGCAGGACCAGGACTAATATCCTTGCAGGGAGATTTGCCAGTGCTTTCGGGGAGGGTTTAAACTAGCTTGGCAGGGGAATGGGAAACTGAGAGGGATTTCAGATAGGAGAGAAACAAAGCTGGTAATGGTAGGAAGAAAAGTAGTAAGTAAAATTGGAAGGCAGTGGAAACAAAGGCCAGCATCAAATAGGGTCAAAATATGGGGAAAAAGTTAAAAAGGCAAAATTAAACGCACTCTAGCTGAATGCACACAGCATTCGCAACAAAGTAGATGAATTGACGGTACAAATAGAAGGAAACGGGTCTGATCTAATTGCCATTACAGAGATATCGTTGCAGGGTGACCAAAGCTGGGAACTGAATATTCAAGGGTATTCGACATTTAGGAAGGATAGGTGGAAAGGAAGTTGAGTAGCACTGTTAATAATGGATAAGATCAGTACATTAGTGAGAGAGGATCTTAGATCAGAAGTTCAAGATGTAGAATCAGTTTATGTGAAGCTAAGAAACAGCAAGGGGCAGCAAACATTGGTGGGAGTTCTTTATAGTCCACTAAATAGTGGTGGTAATGTAGGGCACAGTATAAATCAGGAAATTAGAGCTGCACGTAACAAGGGTAATACAATAACCATGGGGGAGTTTAACCTACATATAGACTGGGTAAACCTAATTAGCACTTATGCTGTGGAGGACAAATTCCTGGAATGTATAAAATATGACTTTCCAGAACAGTATGTTGAGGAACCAACTTGAGAACAGGCTATTTTAGATCTAGTATTGTGCAATGAGAAAGGGCTAATTAATAATCTTGTTGTAAAGGAGCCTTTAAGGAAGAGTGACCATAATATGATAGAATTTTACATTAAGTTTGAAAGTGATGTAGTTAATCCAAAACTAAGATCTTAAATCTAAACAAAGGAAGCTACAAAGGTATGAGGGGCAAGTTGGTTATGATATATTGAGATATATGATATATGATATATGATATATTCCTGCCAACAGCTAAGTCTCTTCGACGCGCCACTGTTTAGCCCCGCCTTTATGGCTGCCCGCCAGCTCTGGCAATCACTGGCAACTGACTCCCACGACTTGTGGTCAATGTCACAGGACTTCATGTTGCGTTTGCAGACATCTTTAAAGCGGAGACATGGATGGTCGGTGGGTCTGATACCAGTGACGAGCTCGCTGTACAATGCGTCCTTGGAGATCCTGCCATCTTTCATGCGGCTCACATGGCCAAGCCATCTCAAGCACCGCTGACTCAGTAGTGTGTATATGCTGGAGATGTTGGCCGCCTCGAGGACTTCTGTGTTGGAGATACGGTCCTGCCACCTGATGCCAAGTATTCTCTGAAGGCAGCGAAGATGGAATGAGTTGAGACGCTGCTCTTGGCTGACATACGTTGTTCGGACCTCGTAGATCAAGGTACTGAGGACACAGGCTTGATACACTCGGACTTTTGTGTTCCGTGTCAGTGCACCATTTTCCCACGCCCTCTTGGCAATTCTGGACATAGCAGCGGACGCCTTTCCCTTGCGCTTGTTGATTTCTGCATCGAGAGACAGATTACTGGTGATAGTTGAGCCGAGGTAGGTGAACTCTTGAACCACTACCAGAGCGTGGTCGCTGATATTGATGGATGGAGCATTTCTGATGTCCTGTCCCATGATGTTCGTTTTCTTGAGGCTGAAGGTTAGGCCAAACTCGTTGCAGACAGCCGCAATCCTGTCCATGAGTCTCTGCAGACACTCTTCTGTGTGGGATGTTAATGCTTTGGTGAGATCAATGAAAGCAAAGTAGAGGGGCATCTGTTGTTCGCGGCATTTCTCCTGTAGCTGGTGAAGGGAGAACAGCATGTCAATGGTGGATCTCTCTGCTCAAAAGCCACACTGTGCCTCAGGGTAGACACGCTCAGCCAGTTTCTGGAGCCTGTTTAAAAGGGCTTGAGCGAAGACTTTCCCCACTATGCTAAACTAGTGAGAAAGATAAAACGGACTGTAAAAGCTTCTCTTGGTATGCAAAAAGGAAAAGATTAGGAAAGACAAATGTGTGCCCATTACAGGTAGAGACAGGAGAATTTATAATGGGGAATAAGGAAATGACAGGGAAACTAAAGAAATACTTTGGGCTCGAATTTATCAGCCCCTTGTTGTCGTGGATCATGGGGGGGAGGCCTGGAAAATGCTTGTGGGACTGGCCTGCCACAACCCACGACAGCAAGAAGGCCCCGCTGCATATTACTGGCGATAGAGAGGGACTGAAATAATCAGGGCTGATTAGGGCAGGGGGGGAACGGGGAAAACATTTTTTATTGGCTGTGGGGATGGTTGGAAGGGGTTGAAGGGCAAAAGTGACGAGGTTAGGGGGGGAAGTTCAGGGTGGGAATAAAATTAATGCTTGTTATATTGGCATATAAAACAACCATTGAGGGGGTTGGGAAAGGGCCTCCTGCTTTAGATTTTTATTTTTAAAGATTAACAAAGTACTTATTGTTTAAATATTTTAAAAATTTTAAGCGCTTGAAGCCCTTTAAAAATGGCGCTGACGCCTGTGCGATGGCGCCGGACGCCATTGCCGGGGACGCGGTGGCCACCCCCTCTATGTCATTGGTGCGGCCGCTCTGCCTTCTCCATTTCAATGAGCACATAATATCGCGGGGACTCTGTGGCAGTGCTTCCGTGTCGGAAAGCCGCTGACTTCAAGGCACAAAATTCAGCCCTTTGTGGCTGTCTTCACGGAAGAAGATAAAAAAAACTCCCAGAAATACTAGAGAACCAAGGGGCTAGCAAGAATGGGGAACTGAAAGAAATTATTATTAGTAAAAAAGTAGTACTGGAGAAATTCATGGGACTGAAAGTTGGTAAATCATCTGGACCTGATGATCTACATCCCAGAGTATTGAAAGCGTTGGCTGTAGAGATAGTGGATGCATTGGTGATCATCTTCCGAAATTCTATAGATTCTGGAACGGTTCCTGCAGATTGAAAGGAGTAAATGTAACCCCACTATTTAAGAAAGGAGGGAGAGAGAAAATGGGGGGCTACAGAACTACAGAATGGGGAAAATGCTAGAATATTATTAAGGATGTGATAACTGGACGCTTGGAAATTAATGATTTGATTGGTCAGAGTCAACATGAATTTATGAAAGGGAAATCATGTTTGACAAACCTGTTGGAGTGTTTTGAGGATGTAACTAGCAGAATAAATAAGAGGGAACCAGTGAATGTGGTGTATTTGGATTTTCAGAAGGCTTTCGATAAGGTCCCACACAAGAGGTTAGTAAACAAAATTAGAGCACATGGGATTGGGGGTAATATGCTGGCATGGATTGAGAGTTGGTTAATGGACAGAAAATGGAAAGTAAGAAGAAACGGTCATTCTCAGGTTGGCAGGCTGTGACTAGTGGGGTACTGCAAGGATCAGTGCTTGGGCCCCAGCTGTTCACAATCTATATCAATGATTTGGATGTGGGGACCAAATGTAATATTTCCAAATTTTCTTATGACACAAAACTAGGTGGGAATGTGAGTATTGAGAAGGATGGAAAGGGGCTTCAAGGGGAATTAGACAGGCTAAATATGTGTTCAAGAACATGGCAGATGGAAAAACAGAAATACAGAGTATTTCTTAAATGGTGAGAGATTGGGAAGTGTTGATGTCCAAAGGTGTCCTTGCTAATGAGTTACTGAAAGCTAACATGCAGGTGCAGCAAGCAATTAAGAAAGCAAATGGTATGTTGACCTTTATTGCAAGAGGATTTGAGTACAGGAGTAGAGAAGTCTTGCTGTAACTGTATAGCACCTTGGTAAGACTGGAGCATTGAGTACAGTTTTGATCTCCTGACCGAAGGAAGGATATATTTGCTGTAGAGAGAGTGCAACGAAGGTTCACCAGACTAATTCCTGGGATGGCGGGATTGTCCAATGAGGAGAGATTGAGGAGACTGGGCCTGTATTCTCTAGAGTTTAGAAGAATGAGAGGTGATCTCATTGAAACATACTAAATTCTTACACAGTCTCAAAATAAGGGGTAGGCCATTTATTTATTTAGAGATACAGCACTGAAACAGGCCCTTCAGCCCACCGAGTCTGTGCCAACCAAGAACCACCCATTTATACTAACCCTACTGTAATCCCATATTCCCTACCACCTACCTACACTCGGGGCAATTTATAATGGCCAATTTACCTCACCTGCAAGTCTTTGGCGGTGGGAGGAAACCGAAGCACCCGGCGAAAACCCACGCGGTCACAGGGAGAACTTGCAAACTCCACACAGGCAGTACCCAGAATTGAACTCAGGTCACTGGAGCTGTGAGGCTGCGGTGCTAACCACTGTGCCACTGTGCTGCCCAGGCACTGAGATGAGGAGAAATTTCATCACTCAGAGGTTGGCGAATTTGGGGAATTCTCTACCCCAGAGGGCAGTGGAGACTCAGTCATTGAGTATGTTCAAGACAGAGAGCGATAGATTTTTAGATATTAAACGCATCAAGTGATATGGGATAATGTGGGAAAATGGTGTTGAGGTAGATCATCAGACATGTTCTAGTTGAATGGCAGAGCATGCTCGAGGGGCCTAATGGCCTACTCCTGCTCCTATTTCCTATGTTCTGGAAGTTTCCACCTTTGTTTCTAAGGAATGGCACTTCCATCCAGCCGTAAGTGGTAAATTGATGGGACCAAGCAGGAGATCCCACTGCAGTCCCTCAGTCAGAACCCAGCATTTGTGTGGTGTCTGGTAGCTCTACTGAGTTGTATCAGCCTCCACAAGGGCATGTGTGGACCCTACCAGTGGGTCAGCCCAGGCAAGAGGGCATGACCCCAAATGAAGTCTGAAAATTTTTCTCTGAGAATGTGGCTACATTGGTCCCTTTGCTCAGGGGGCTGATCAGAGCAGTGCCAAGGATGGAGAACTTGGCAACCCACTCTGAGGGCAGAGTTCCCAGCAGGAGAGGGCACGTCCCTCAGCCTTCCTGGCTCATATCAGTTTACTAAACACAGATCAGGGTCCAAACCTAGGACCTTCCTGACCTGTATGGTGCAGTTCGCTAAAAAGTGTTGCATTTACCAGCTGAGCCAACACAGCAAGCCTACATTTTTGATGAAAGGTCACAAACCTGAAACGTTAACTCTGCTTCTCTCGTCACAGATGCTGCCAGACCTGCTGAGTATTTCCAGCACTTTCTGCTTTATTTCGGCAAGCCTACCGTCCTTTTGCTCTTATGGCATTCCACTCGGATTCTCCATTTGCCAGAGTACTTCCACTTCCTTGTCCTGCTTTACTGCTACGAGCAGATCTACCATCAGCTCCACTTACTGTCTTTCTATTTCCCAATACTGTCACTAGCACATTTCTCACTAGTTAATGTAAATTCAAAGAGTGCTGCTTGACAGTTGTCAAGCACCCCCTCCCCACCACCCACTCTGAGCTGAGAATTCAAAACAACTGTTCCTGACCCTGAAATGCTGCAAGAACTCCCCTAGTCATAAAGCAGAGGATGCTACTGCATGACTCAATTTAATGGAACTTCTTAAGTTGCCTCCAGTAAAGCAGTAGCTCCCTCTGTTGTATGTTTTGGGTAAAGTAGCTGAGGATATGATATGGGTTGCACATTTATCGAGATAATTAAAAGACTTGTATCTTGCATTTTGTTCTGTTTAAAATGATGGGTTAGCGCTGAGCTTTTTTACTTGCCAAATAAACACGGTGACAGGTTTTGTTGTAGGTTTAAAACAGAAGATTAACTATTCATTGAACAATATTCATTCCCCGAACTGTTTGCAACAACACTCATGCACGCATTCAATCCATATACACTCTCAAGAGAAGATTGATGGAAGATAAAACGTAAAAGTTCAAGGTGTAGTAGGTGTTCATGGTTTACAGTAAACCTGTTGAATTTTCTGACTATAACAGTCTTTTTTAAAGGTCCAGGCCTGGGTTGTTTGTAGTCTTGAATTTGTTGAGGTGTTGTGGATTTCTGGTGGTTAAAATTTCAAACTGAAGGGCTGGATTTTAAAAGCCCGCCGTTGATCTCGGTGGTGAGCTCACACGTCAAAGAGCCACTGTGATCTCTTGCATGGTGGCTCATTTAAATAGCTGGGGCATTCTGCCCACCCCCCAATCAGGTGGAGGGGGTGGGCTGTCCGTCCCCAGCATTGGCATCAGCTTCCTGTATGCAGGCACTGGCGCCCATTTTCAAAGGGCAGCCAGTCCTGCCGGCATGTTTAAATTTTTAAGAAGTATCCCCCCCCAAAATTTATCCAATAATTTTGAAACATCTCTTTCCCACCCACAATAACAATTATATTAATTATTTTCCCTTCCCCCCAAAACACTTAACTTTTAAATGTGAACTCCCCCCCCTCACACCCGCAGACTGCACAGCGTTTAGAGTTCACCCCTTCCCACCATCCCCTACACCCATTATATTTATTTGACCCCGTCTCCCCCCACCACAGAAAATATTAGCTCCTCCCCCTGCCCTGCCCACCAGTGTCACACCGCCTTTCCCCGGACGGGGAATTAAAGGCATGGGAGTGCTGGCCGCCGTGCCAGAGATCGTGGCAGTGCTGGCCGCCATGCCAAAGATCGCGGCAGTGCTGGCCGCCGTGCCAAAGATCGTGGCAGCGCTGGCCGCCGTACCAAAGATCGCGGCAGTGCTGGCCGCCGTGCCAAAGATTGCGGCAGGCCCTCAAGATTGCAGCTAAGTCCATTCAAATGTATTCATTTTATGAATTTAAATGTTTACATTGAGGTTGTATCGCCCAGCGGCAGGGGGGCTCGCCGCTGGGAGGATCGGTAAGGGCCCTCCCGGCGTTGATATCCATGGTGGGCCTCTTCCAGACCCATCTTCAGGCACGTCCCTGCCACGGAGCGTGACGTTGAGGGCGTGGTAAAATCCAGCCCAAAGTGACAGTCACTTTCAGTTCTCTACTCCACCAGGTTGAAGTGTAGAATCAGCAGCAGGGATTCTTTTTTAGACTGGGTCTTTCCACAGCCCTTGGCCAGATTCCTTCTGTGAGGTTATTGTGACCTTTCTCTGTCTCTCTCTCTCTCTCTCCCCAAAGGGTTGCCTTTTAAGGTCATTGTTTCTGATTGTTGTCAAATTTTACTGCCTGTACAGGCCTTAACCCCTTGTCTGCTGCTTCCATAACAAATGGATTTAATAGTTCAGGTTCTGGCACATTGATAATTCTTATCACTAGGGTGACAGTGGGTGGTAATCTGATTTTTAGCCCCTGTGAGGTGTCAGGGTCCTTAGTGGGTTCTGAATCTAGTTCGCTGGGTTTGGTTAGCTTTGGATTTAGAACCTGACTGATTCCTCAGTGGGAAAATCCACACTGACCTCATTTTTATTTTTCATGTGGCTTTCACAAGTGGTGTTTACTTTAGGGCATATTACCTTCCCTTTTCCCTTTACTTTGGGGGAGGGTTTTTCCCCAATCTTCTCCATGTGATCTGGGACACTACTGCTCGCAGGTGGCTGCCCAGCTTCCGCTGCACTCCCCTGTGGCCCTTCAGCTAGGTGAGGTATCTCCCTCACTCTTGGCTTACCTGTTTGGGAACTTTCCTTGTCCCTATGTAAATCATTAAGCAAGATTTCTGCTAACCATACCTCTGCTGTATTCCCTTCAACCTCTGTTGCTTTTATCTCAGCTCATTTACTTTCCTCTGGCTCTGTCTTGGCCTCTTTAAATTCTACTGGCTTTCCTTTGGCATCTGTGATCTTTACTGGCCCTATCGCCCCCATGGAATTTTTGGGACTTCCTAAGCCCTCTGCAGCTATGCAGAATTTTGCTTATTCCCTCAGTTTCCCCAGTCTCTTTGGACTGCTCTGGATCCACTGGAAACAATACTATGCTTCCTGCCAAGTCATTACCCAGCAATCAGTCGTTCCCCTGCACCGAAAAGCTCAGAATGACCCCGATTGTCATTACACTGCTGACCAACTTACTCTGTAGGCAAACGTTAACTAAGGGAATCTTCAAGCATTTGCCAGTAAGCCCTTTTGCCAATACCATGGTTTTTGTTCTGCTTTCAGCTGGCATTTCTGTAATCTTTGCTACAAGTAGTATCCTTGAGGATGGTTATCTCTTTGCCTGGTGCCTGGGATACAAAGGGAGTCATTTTCCTTTTTTGCAAAAGGTTCTTGTAGGTATCCTGGTCGTCTGCTACATTTGAGCACATGCTTTTTACCTTCATGACTATAGACACTGTCTTGACTGTAGTGCCCCCTGTTGATTTTTTGGAATACTAATAATCTGCCATGATATGCCCAGATTTTCCACACTGAAAACACAGTGGGTGTACCCCTACTGGTTTACCATCTTTGTTCCTTCTTTTAAAAGTTGGAGACTGATCTGTTTTTCCTTCCTTACTCCCTTTTTCTCTCAAGCCCATTTCTGCTTTATCTACCTCCATCCTATCTCTCCCTAGCCTGTAAGAGTTACAAGACCCAAGTTCATTTTAACTTTGAGAACTGTGTGTTAATTCATAGTTGTCGGCCAATACTGCTGCTTCTCTCACTCTTGTAGTTCTTTGCTCCTCAATTTGGGTTCTTATATAAACTGGGATGCTATTTTTAAATTCTGCTAATGGAATCACCTCTCTCAGATTTTCATAGGAGGGTTCTAGATTGAGAGATCAGATCCACTGATCAAAAGCCAAGTTTTTAATTCTTTCAAATTCAATGTAAGTCTGAGCAGATCTTTCCCTAGTGTTTCTGAATTTCTGTCGATAGCCTTTGGGTACTAACTCAAATGCATTTAGAATTTCTGTTTTATTCTGTTCATAATCAAGGAAGCTTTCCTCTGATAACAGGGAATCAACCTCAAAGGCTTTTCCTGTTAAGTGACCCGCATCAGGAGGGTCCAAATTTCTTCAGGCCATTTTAGTCTATTAGCTATTTTTTCAAATGAGATCAAATATGACTCAACCTCCTCCTCATTAAATTTTGGCACTACTCTTGAGTGTCTTGTAATATCCAAGTTTTGCTCTGCATTGTGGGTTAAGTTTGAGTGTCTAGTAGCATGCTCAGCTTGTGCTTGTAGTCTTGCTAACTCAAATTTCTTGCTGCTTCCTCTCTTTCCTTCTGCAATTGCATCCCCTCTCTTTTCAACTGCATCTCCTCCCTTTCCTTCTGAATTCTAGCTAGGATTATTTTCTCAAACTCAGATTCCATACTTCCTTCTTTGGGCTCGGGTAAGTTTAAAATGGTTGGCTAGACTCCTCAACATTGTAGGTTTCTTTGTTTTTTGTTAGAAAGTGACTCCCACCTGGACAGCTAAGCTTTTTAACTCTTCAATACTTAATTCATTTAACTTATCATGGGATATGTCTCCCTGCTGTATGAACTCTTCAGCATTAAATGTGGCCATATCTTTTTGGAACTCCAGCTTAAAGTTGATGAGCTGGAGTCTGAGCTTCGGACACTGCGACACATCAGGGAGGGGGAGAGTTACCTGGACACTGTGTTAGATTAACTACCTTGAATTTGGCCAGTGGTCAGGGACAGGAGGGTGTGACTATGAGTGAGGCAGGTAGAGAGATCCAGGAGCCTCAGCTATATTCCTTGTCCAACAGGTTCGAGATTCTTGCACCCTGTGCTGACGAGAGCAGGGACTGTAGGGAGGATGAGCAAACTGACCACAGCACCGTGGTACAGGGGGCCATTCAAGTGGGGGGAGAAAAGGGAAATGTAGTCATAATCGGGGATAGTATATTTAGGGACATAGACACTGTTCTCTGTGGCCAGGATCAAGAGTCCCGAAGGCTCTGTTGCCTACCTGGTGCCAGGGTTCGGGATATCTCATCTGGGCTGCAGAGGAACTTGGAGTGGGAGCGGAAAGATCCAGTTGTCGTGGTCCACGTAGGTACCAAAGATATAGGTAGAGCGAGGCTAGAGGTTCTGCTGAGGGAATATGAGCAGCTAGGGGCTAAATTAAAAAGCAGAACCAAAAAGATAATAATCTCCAGATTACTACCCGAGCCATGAGCAAATTGGCAAAGGGTCAATAAGATTAAAGAGGTAAATGCGTGGCTCAAAGATTGGTGTGGGAGAAATGGGTTCGAACTCGTGGGACATTGGCACCAGTACTGGGGAAGGAGGGAGCTGTTCCGATGGGACGGGCTCCACCTGAATCATGCTGGGACCAGAGTCCTGGCGAATCACATAACTAGGGCTGTAGATAGGGCTTTAAACTAAATAGAGGGGGGGAGGGTTCAGGCGTGAAAAAACAGGAAGTTAAAGGAGAAGGTAGGAGTGCAGGTTAGTGGTGAGGCTGATTGTTACCAAACTGCAAGAAGTATACTGGTTAAACCAGAAGAGAGAAATAATAAACAGGTGAATAAAGCATCAGTGCTGAGGGACAGGTTAGGGGGTATAGCCCAAATAAGAGTTCTATATACAAATGCACGGAGTGTAAGGGATAAACTAGATGAGCTGCAGGCGCAAATTCAAATGGAAGATTATGATATGGTGGCCATTGCGGAGATGTGGCTGCAGGATGGTCGGGACTGGGAACTAAATATACCTGGTTATAAAGTTTACAGGAGGGTCAGGGAAAATGGCAGAGGGGGCGGAGTAGCCTTACTGATTAGAAATAATATCACCTCATTGGTGAGGGAGGATATAATGAGGGGAAAGCAGCCAGTGGAGACCTTATGGGTGGAATTGAGGAACAGAAAAGGATCAAAAACTGTAATAGGTGTTGTGTATAGACCCCCTGATAACAGCTCTGAGGTGTTAGATTGTATAAATGCACAAATTAGGCAAGTGTAGTATTAATGGGGGATTTTAACTTACACATAGATTGGGAGAGGCAGACTAGCACCTGTCAGAAAAGTAGTGAATTTCTGGAATGTGTCCAGGATAGTTTCCTACAGCAATATATCCTAGATGTAACAAGGGGACAGGCAATATTAGATTTAGTTGTGAGTAATGAGCCAAATTTAATTAGTAGCCTAACTGTGCGTGAACATTTATCAAATAGTGATCACAACATGATCGAATTCAAGGTAGCGTTTGAAAGTGAAAAGCACGAATCAGCTACTTGAATTTTAGACTTGGGTGAAGCTGACTTTACTGGGATGAGACAGAGACTGTCCACGGTAAACTGGGTAGATCTATTAATGGGTCAAACGACTGAAGAACAGTGGAGAATACTTAAAGAAACATTCAACAAAATACAGAGTGAGTATATACCTCTGAGAGGAAAAAGCTCCACTTCACAGAAACAACAGCCATGGACAATTAAAGAGATTAGGGACAGCATAAAACAAAAAGAAAGGGCTTACAAAACTGCAAAACGCAGCACAGATCCGGCCGAATGGGATCGATACAAAGACCAGCAAAGGGTCACAAGCAGCTTATAAGATCTACTAAAAGAGATTATGAAAGGAAACTTGCAAGGGACATCAAAATCAATAAGAAGAAATTTTATAGTTACATAAAGGGACAGTGGGTGGTCAAGAGCAATGTAGGCCCACGAAAAGCTGAAACTGGAGATATTGTCATTGATAATGGGGAAATGGCAGACATGTTGAACAAATACTTTGCCTCAGTATTTACAGTTGAAAAGGAGGATAACTTGCCGGAAGTCCTGAAAAAATTAATAGCCAATAGGGGACAGGAACTTAATACAATTAACGTAAGTAAAACATCAGTAACAAGGAAATTAATGGAACTAAAAAGTGAGAAACCCCCAGGACCTGACGGTTTCCATCCGAGGGTGTTAAAGGAAATAGGGAAGCACATTGTAGATGCCCTCACTGTAGTCTTTCAGAGTTCCCTAGATTCAGGAGTGGTCCCTCTGGATTGGAAAGTTGCACATGTCACTCCAGTTTTTGAGAAGGGTGAAAGGGGGAACCAAGGAAATTACAGACCAGTTAGCCTGACATCTGTAATAAAAGCAAAATACTGCGGATGCTGGAAATCTGAAATAAAAACAAGAAATGCTGGAACCACTCAGCAGGTCTGGCAGCATCTGTGAAAAGAGAAGCAGAGTTAACGTTTCGGGTCAGTGACCCTTCTTCGTTGAGGTGCAACCCACCCCTTTTGAATAGGTGCCTTCTGCCCCAGAACTGGTCCCAATGCCCCACGGATCTGAAGCCCTCCCTCCTGCACCATGCTTTAAGCCACGCCTTGCTCCTCCCTAGCTTCCTAGTTCTACTCTTGCTAGTGTGTGGCACTGGAAGTAATCCAGAGATTACTACCTTCGAGGTCCTACTCTTTATCATTATAGGAGCAATGATTTAAAGATCTGGTAAATCACATCCTACATTGTACGGAAATGTTGTGCACTGCCTTTCTATTCCCCCGCACAGAGTTCTTACCATCTTCTCTTTAGGGTCCTAACAAGCACGGTATCGATTTAGGAGCCTGAGAAAACTTTTAACTTTGCTTCTTCCAACCAGTGAAGTTTATTCCCAACTAATATTATTTTGATAAGCAGTGCTTCAGACACGGGATTTAAGGATTGGATCATATTATTACATTTATATAGCACTGTATTATGTCTTTCAGAAACAACCCAAATAGAATCAATCATCACAAAAGGAGGCCATTTGGCCCATTGTGCCTGTGCTGGCTCTTAGAACGAGCTATCCAGTTGTCCCACTCCTCTGTTCTTTCTCCATAACCTTGCAAGTTTTTCCTTTTCAAGTATATATCCAATTCCTTTTTGAAAGTTACTATTGACTCTGCTTCCACCATCTTTTCAGTCAGTGAATTCCGATTCAGAACAACTCATTGCATTAAAAACATTCTTCTCATGTCACCTCTTGTTCTTTTGCCAATTACTATAAATCTATAACAAAAACAAGAAATGCTGGATTCACTCAGCAGGTCTGGCAGCATCTGTGGAAAGAGAAGCAGAGTTAACGTTTCGGGTCAGTGACCCTTCTTCGGAACTATAAATCTATGTTCTGTGGTTACTGACCCTCCTGCCATACTTCATCTATGAGGGATAAGTCTTCATGTAAAAACAACCTGCAATATTGATTTATTTTAATGGTGGAAAATGCATCTCCAATTTCCTATTGTGTGCTTCCCCCTGGGAGTGCAGAATCGGCCCTGTAAGGAATTGCTTTGAAGTGCAGTCACCGTGTTATGTCGACAAACAAAGAAGTCACAGCAATGTTCTGCAAACAACAATACCAGTCCATTTTTTATGGTGTTGGTTAGGAAAGAATGTTGGCCCTTACACCAGAAAAATGCCTTATTTTCCTTCTAGTAGTGCCAGGGGATCTTTAATAGCACTTGCACAGGTTTAACATCTCATTTAAAGGCAGAACCTCTGCCAGTACAGTATTGTCATGGAATGTCATCCTGAATATGTGCTTAAGTCTTGAAGTGAGGTTTGAATCCACTACCTTCAAGCTCAGAGGCAAGTATGCTGCCAACCAGTGCCTTCAGCAAACAAGGGGAGAATTTCATTTAAAATAAAGGAATAAACAAAAAGCAGATGCTGTAAATCTAAAACACAAATATAAAAATCCTGGAAACACTCAGCAGGTTGGTCCTTGTATGTGTGAAGAACAGAGAAGTTACTGTTTCAGGGCTGGACCTTTCATCCAAACTAATCGGAGGAAATATTCACAACTCAAGTGTGAACTTGTCTTTTGTTGTACAGATGCTGACTGAGCTGCTGAGTATTTCGAGCATTTTCTGTTTTTGTTTTATAAAGGAATGTCAGGAATAGAATTCACTGTTACTTGTGGTTCTTTGAGTTATGATGCTGACAGTTCCACCCGCTGCTATTTTCAGTCCCCAGCAAATTCTCTCCCGCTGTTTTCATGTTGAACTTGATTTGTCACTTCTGAATTTTGCACATTTCCTGATGTTTGCTTTGGGCACAATAAAATTGTGTTAAAAGCTGCCATTGCACACTGTCAGACTGAATATATTAATACAACACCAGAGGCATTTTAGCTGGGAGTGATGCTGATTATAAGAAGCAAAGGCTTGGTCCTGGTCCATCTGAAACAGGAGAATATTGTTGACCTGTTTGTAACTGGAATATCATAATCCAGATCTTTCCAGTCCTTAGCATTTAGTTTGGGGCATTTACTCTGGTGAAAGGCATAGATATCCTGTTTTTCCATAACGTGTTCCTGCCACTGTTAAAGCAGGCAAAACTCTACCACTGGCCTTTTTAGCTGATCACCACAATGGGGACAATGCCACATATTACCTGCTCTCTGTCGATAAATACTGCTGGAGTTTAGTTTAGTTTAGTTTAGAGATACAGCACTGAAACAGGCCCTTCGGCCCACCGAGTCTGTGCCGACCATCAACCACCAATTTATACTAATCCTACACTAATCCCATGTTCCCTACCACATCCCCATCTGTCCCTGTATTTCCCTACCACCTACCTATACTAGGGGCAATTTGTAATGACCAATTTACCTACCAACCTGCAAGTCTTTTGGCTTGTGGGAGGAAACCGGAGCACCCGGAGAATTCCCACGCAGACACAGGGAGAACTTGCAAACTCCACACAGGCACAGGAGCTGAGCAGAGTAAGTGGAGGTTAAGGGTATCTTTTCCTGTTGTGTGATGCTACCTGCTCAACCATTGTGCAACATATTTCCAATGTTTAGTTGTCGGCAGTGAGTTGAAGGAAAGATACTAAGAAGGAAACGAAGGGTTGCTTTCTTACGGCATCCAGCCTGGCTGTGCATCCTATATCTGTCACCTTCAGACACACATTTCTGTCTTGATTAGCAGCATGTCTGTCATGTCTGAAAATTATAGAATCATACAGCGCAGAAGAAGGCCATTCTGCCCATCCTGCCTGTCCCAGCTCTTTGAAAGAGCTATCAAATTAGTCCCACTCCCCTGCTCTTTCCCTGTAGCCCTGCAAATGTTTCATTTATAAGTATATATCCACTTCTGTTCTGAAGTTTCTATTGAATGTGCTTCCGCCACCCTTACAGGCAGTGCATTCCAGATCATAACACCTTGTTGTGTACAAAGTTTTCTCCTCATATCCCCCTGGATTTCTTTGCCAATTATTTTTTTAAAATCATTCACTGTAATTTTCCAGAAAGGTAGAACATCCTTTTCTTCGTTTGTGCTCTGTGACTCTCCCACCACCACGCATTCACTACTTCCCTGAGTGCAGAACTGAGGGAGTGCTGCACTGTTGGAAGTTAGTTGTTAAACAAGGCCCCATCTGTTCTTGGAAGTAAAAGACCCCATGGCCCTGTTCAAAGAAGAACAGGAGATTTCCCCTGGCATCCTGCCAATATTTATCCCTCAACCAACACCTAAAAAACACCAGATTATCTGTTCATTATCACATTGCTGTTCGTTGCGTGCAAATTGGCTGCCTCGTTTTCTACATTACGACAGTGACAACACTTCGAAAGTACTTCATTGTCTATAAATTGCTTTTGGCACATCCTGAGGTCGTGAACGGCATTATATAAATGCAAATCTTTTTACTCCTTTCTCCTGATGGAAGTGTTTGAGACCAGTGCACGGGAGTGAGAAAGTGAGTGATGCAGGGAGTGACATTGAGGGTGTTGGGGCAGTAAAAGATGGGCCTGTGTTTTACTTCAGGGACTTTTCTGTGGCCTTCCCTTCATCATTCTCTTTCTCATCATTATCCTTTGCTTCCTTATTGCTGTGATGGATCTGCAGAAAGGATTACATAAACTAAGAATATTTGAGGATAAACCATTGAGGCAGAGTGAGGGAGCTTTTAGTTAACTGCTGCTTCACAAGGACGCCATGGCAATTGTTTGGCTCTGCTCTCTTCCACCAATCTAATCACCTCCCACAGCTAGAGCAGAGTTCCTCTCCACCAGCCCTTACAAAGAACAAAGAACAGTACAGCACAGGAACAGGCCATTCGGCCTTCCAAGCCTGCACCGATCTTGATGCCTGCCTAAACTAAAACCTTCTGCACTTCCGGGGACCGTATCCCTCTATTCCCATCCTATTCATGTATTTGTCAAGATGCCTCTTAAACATCGCTATCGTACCTGCTTCCACCTCCTCCCCCGGCAGCAGGTTCCAGGCACTCACCACCCTCTGTGTAAAGAACTTGCCTCGCTCTTCCCCTCTAAACTTTGCCCCTCTCACCTTAAACCTATGTCCCCTAGTAACTGACTCTTCCACCCTGGGAAAAAGCTTCTGACTATCCACTCTGTCCATGCCACTCATAACTTTGTAAACCTTGTAGGGAGTCAGCTCTCCAATGTCCAGCATGTGTCCTGTAACAAGATTCAGATAATTAATTGAAGCCTCAGTGGGATCTCTCCTAGGAAATACAGATGGTAAATGGAATAGATTTCCTGGTAACACCTTGTTACAGCAGAGGAAGGGTATCCCAGCCCCCATGCAAGTAATCCTTGTTTGGGGAGTTGACAACAGATATTGTAAGATACAGAGGTAGTGAACCCTGAACGGGGTGCAGGGTGAAAGGTTATTTCTGTTGCTATTCATTTTATGTGAACAGTGTGTTTGTTTCCATGGTACCCAAAGGAGAAGGGGGACAGTGTCCTGCCAGTTACCTTGCCTGCCTTCGTCAGGTCATTTACACTAGTCGGCTGTTGTGTAGGTGAGAGAGATGACATTCAGTGTTAGAGCTTCCTCCCTTCCTCCCTGCAAATGGCACATGAAGCACTTATCTGAGGTTCCTCCCCCAACGGGCACCGGCAGTCTTTCTCTCCTTTGCTGCAGTTCATGCAGGAGTGTCGGTCGGCAGGTCGGTCTCTGTAAAATTTTGGACTCTTCTTTTCGACTTCCTTCCACTACTCGGCTGCCTTCTCCGCATGCCTCTGCCGGATCCTTCTCTCGAAGATAGTCTTTAAAAGTGCCACAAAAACTCACAGTCAACTCAGTCTTGCAAAAGGTTTACCATTTACCTGCTGCTCTTCAGGCCTCCTGCTGAAATCTTACACCATTCTCGGATTTTTAAAGGCTGCACTTTAAGTTCTACCCCTTCCCCAGCCCAGTACTCCACAAATATGCAGATGAGTGAAGCCCATGGTTTAGGGTTGGCTCCGCACTGGCTAGATCAACATAATAGCAGTCCTGGACCAGCAGTGCAACATTGGGGAAAATGGACATGTGGAATCTCAGGCTCTAGTACCTTATCCTATTGGCCATTCCTTATTTGTGATCCTAGACAGGAGAGACTGTGCCAGAAAACATGGTGACAGGGAATGGAATCCCAGCTGAGCCTATTCTTGTCTTATCCAACATACACATTTTTCTGGAAAATGGTGATCAAGGGAAGGAATTCTGGTTGGTTTGACTTTCCTTTTCTAGCCCAGCGACTTTGTGAGAGGCATCATGCTCAGATATAATGTCCCTCCCCAGTCAAATAACCCAAATATCGAGCAAAGACACCTGTAAGAGGAGCAGAAGGCTGGCAGCACCTGTAGTTGTATACTGCAGGATGGGAAGAGAGAGAATTGTCAAAGCAATTCCTTTAAAAACATTCTGTAACAATCTTCTTGTGTTTGAAGTTTGCAGGAAGTGAACTCAATGATAAATAAAAGACTGAAGGATGCCATCTTCACTGACCAATGGAGCGAGCTCTTTATGGACACACTTAGTCCCTTTGGTTATGTGTTGGTAAGTTTATAAGGCTATAAGCCCTGATGAGACTCTTTGGATGTGGGCATTGTTGACAAGGCTGGTATTTATTGCCCTTCACCAAGGCTACCAGAAGGCACACAACCAACCACATTGGTTTGGGACTGGAGTCAATTATAGGCCATACTGGGTAAGGATGGCAGATTTCCTTCCCTAAGGACATTAGTGTATCAGTTGGGATTTTGTGACAATCTGATAGCTTCATGGTCACTTTTACCAAGAGCAGCTTTTTAACTCCAGATTTCTTTTAAAGGCGACCAAGGTGTGATTTGAACTCAAGTTCTTCTTAGTCCAAATCTCTGGATTACAAGTCTAGTAACATAACCACTACACTACCATACCCATAAATGCTGTTAACACACAGCTCTTGACCTGCCACTCCCTCTGTCCTGTTAGACTGCTTGTTCAATTTCTAATATTGGATGAACTGTAGAATTCTCCAGTTAAAAATTGGTAAAGCTAATAAGAATTGTCTTGGGCCCCCCACCAAACACTCCTTACCCTTGTCACTGATTCCATCATTTTCTCTATCCATTGTCTCAGGATGAATCAGACTGTTCACAACCTCAGTGTCCTAATCAAAGCTAAGCTGAGTTTCTCTCCATCACACAGACCGCTTCTGTAGCATCATCAGATTTCACCCCTGCCTCAGATCATCTGGTGCGGAAACCTTCATCTCTCATTCATCTTCTTATCAGCTTCAAACTCAACTATTCCAAAACTTTTCCAACCGGCCTGCCATCTTTCATTCTTTGTAAACCCTATTTCTGTAACCTCCGCCCTCCAAACCTGCCATTTCTCTGACTCTGGTCTCTTGACAATTCCCTCCTTGTCTTCCTCTCACCATTAACAATTTTACCTTCCACTGCCTAGGCCCCACACTCCTGAATTCCTTCCCTAAACTCCTGCACCTCTCCATCTCCCCCCCCCCCCCACCCTCTCACCCCCTCCTTTAAGACCTTCCTCGAAAATGACCTCTTACAGCAAACCTTTGGTCACTCCTCCTAATATCTCTTACTTTGGCTCGGTGTCCATTTTTGTCTCGATCACACCTGTGTGAAGTGCCTAAGGTGATATTTCTACATTAAACGAAAGCTATAGTTGTTTTTGTAATGTAATATTGACTAGATATAACTGTGTTCTAAAGGTTGTGACAGCCTATCTCCCTGGTCTAGGTAACCTCTGAGAGGATGCAGGGGCAGCTGCTGTTAGTCTTTGCCAAGTACTACCTGCTGCCTAATCTACAGGACATCCAAACTGACTGCACCAGAACTGGGCTTGGTGGATACTGGGTAAGCCTCAGAATCCTGATGAGTTGCAATCTTAGATTTTGAGGAATTGTCTGACCCTTTCCCACAGCAAATAAGAATCCCCACCTGCTAATAACAATCAGTCAGGTAAAGATGATGTTGTGGTGACCGCTATGTACAGTTCCCCTCCCCCCACACCCCATATTTATCCCCTCGTCCCTGAAGGTGCTGACTCATGCTGGATCACAGCTTCACTGGTGACAATGGCCCTTCAGTACCTTGCCTAATGTGACCATCCTTCATATATGAGCATGAACACTCAAGGTGAGTAGGCTATTCAACCTTGAGAGTATCACAGCCAAGCACATTCCTGGCTTCAGCTAATATGGGACAGCAATGGAGAGTGGATTCCTGGCTGATTTTACCTTCTGCAGAAACTGTGGGTTCTGAGGCCAACTCTGTCACCATCAATTCAGTCAGCTTAAGCTAGTGATTGAACCTTGACCTTCCTAGTCGTTTGTATGACCCAGTAACATATGTGTGCATTTACCAACTGAATTGTCAGGTAAGCTCTAGAAATCAGAATTTAATACTAAAACTGAATCTATTATTAACTAGTAACCAGGCGCTGGTTATCCACAGCTTTGATTACATCACACTCATTTGTCATACAGTGTGACTTCAGCCCGGACCCCAATCCCCAGCGTGGCACCAGCTCCCAGAAGATTATCCCTGTCCCCGGTGAAGAATATAACCCTGACTCACACAACAAAATTCACACTTTCATTTTGGTTTAAAATGCGAGAGAGATTGGAAAACATTGCGGCAACTTGAGGTTGATGTTGCTTCAGAACCTCTCATTGAGATTACAGCTCTGTAATCACTCCAGCTTAGTTATATAACCATTCATGTTTTTTTTAAGTACATTAGGTCAGAAGCAACACATTGTGCTGCTTGTTTACATCCTGCCCACATTGTTCTATTGTCGTTTGATACCAGAATCAGCTCATTATCCCAGGAACGTGAACATGAAGCCATTCTCTAATTACTGTCTGTAGATGGTAAATCTATTCTGTGACGCACACTTGACAACATCATGTTGTTTACACAGCCCTTGCTCAGAGGGAAGTGCCAGGGAGACTCCATGTATGTCTGCATGTGTTTGACAGTTTATATGTGTCTTCAATGGATGTGAGTTTGTAGACCTCAATTTTATTCTAGGATTCAGTTGGTGCAGGCGGTAAAATGTTATCCTTCACTCTCTGATTCACTCTCCGTCACTCTGTGACTCACTGTCACTCCGTGATTCACTCTCCGTCACTCTGTGACTCACTGTCACTCCGTGATTCACTCTCCGTCACTCTGTGACTCACTGTCACTCCGTGACTCACTCTCCGTCACTCTGTGACTCAGTGTCACTCCGTGATTCACTCTCCGTCACTCTGTGACTCACTGTCACGCCGTGATTCACTCTCCATCACTCTCTGACTCACTCTCCGTCACTCTGTGACTCACTGTCACTCCGTGATTCACTCTCCGTCACTCTGTGACTCGCTCTCCATCACCCTGTGATGAACTCGCTGTCACTCCATGACTGACTCTACGTCACTCTGTGACTCACTGTCACTCCGTGATTCACTCACCATCACTCTGTGACTCACTGTCACTCTGTGATTCACTCCCCGTCACTCTGTGACTCACTGTCACTCCGTGATTCACTCTCCGTCACTCTGTGACTCACTGTCACTCCGTGATTCACTCTCCTTCACTCTGTGACTCACTGTCACTCCGTGATTCACTCTCCATCACTCTGTGACTCGCTCTCCATCACCCTGTGATGAACTCGTTGTCACTCCATGACTGACTCTACGTCACTCTGTGACTCACTGTCACTCCGTGATTCACTCTCCGTCACTCTGTGACTCGCTCTCCATCACCCTGTGATGAACTCGCTGTCACTCTGTGACTCACTGTCCATCACTCTGTGACCTGCTGTCTATCACTCTGTGACCCGCTCTCCATCACTCCATGACTCTCCGTCACTCCATTACTCACTGACCATCACTCTGTGACTCACTCTCCGTCATTCTGTGATTCTCTCCATCACTCTGTGATGAACTCTCCGTCACTCCATGACTCTCTCTGTCACTCCATGACTCACTCTCTGTCACTCTGTGATTCTCTCTCCGTCACTCTGTGACTCACTGTTTGTCACGCCATGACTCACTTTCCATCACTCTGTGACTCACTCTCCGTCACTCTGTGACTGACTCTCCATCACTCAGTGACTCACTATCTGTCACTCCATGACTCACTTTCCATCACTCTGTGACTTACTCTCCGTCACTCTGATTCTCTCTCCATCACTCTGTGATTCTCTGTCACTCCGTGACTCACACTCCGTGACTCACTGTCCTTCACTCTGTGACTCACTCTCCGTCACTTTGTGATTCTCTCCGTCACTCACACTCCATCACTCTGTGACATACTGTCCGTCACTCTGTGATTCTCTCTCCGTCACTCTGTGATTCTCTTCGTCACTCCGTGATTCACACTCCATCACTCCGTGACTCACTGTCCATCACTCTGCGATTCTCTCCGTCACTCTGTGATTCACTCTCTGTCACTCCGTGACTCACTCGCCATCACTCCGTGACTCACAGTCCATCACCCTGTGACTCACTCTCCATCATTTTGTGACTCACTGTCCGTCACTCCATGACGCGTTGTCCATCATTCTGTGGGTCACTGTGGGTGGATGGATCACCTGTAGAGAGACATATTTTGGGATGGAACTCCATTTACACAACATTGGAAATGCCAATTGAGGAGAATGTGGACAAGCCTTCTGCTCACACACCTCTAAGTCTGCACCCAGTTTTGGGAGTGTATCTGAGGGACATTCCTAGGTTACCTCAGTAATTCCACCACAGCACACCTCCTGACAGGTCTGTTGGATCCCACACGCTGAGAGCTGGCACTGATTCTATACTGGACCTTCTGAAAACTCCAAATGTCTTGGAGGTCAAAGGTCAGCAATCTGAGATGAGGTCAATTATCCCAGAATGGCAAAGGGGAGTAAGATTTTTATTACTGTTAATATTCAGCCTTTTAGGGGCCTCTGGCTGCCCACCTCTCAGAGAGACAGGGCATTACTCTGACTTTCTTCAGGGCTGGCAGCTCTACAGGCACAGGCCACCTACTCTGAACAATAACCTGACTCCGTGATGTGGGATGGGGCCCACGCATTGAACAGTCAGTGGTCAGAAGTCCCATCCCACTGCACTTCCAGTGGCAAAGCAGGATCCCAGCATTTTCAGGCCTGCATGCACACTCAACCTGTGCAGTGGTTCCCCATGTGGTGTGGTGCCACAATGGCCATGTGTGTTTTTTTTCAATATATTGCAACAGGGGAACAAAGGAGGGGTCAGCGCCCGGCTGTCTCTGTGTGGTCACATGATTTGTTTCCTCAACTGCCATTTGCCGGCTCACATGGAGAACTCGGAACAGAGAATGGACAACTTTGAGAGCATCCTACAGCTGCAACAGTTCAACGGGCCCATTGCCAGTGGGGTCCTCGACCATGAGTAAGTGTCAACTTCACCACTAGTACTAAATCCTTTATTGTCAGAATCCACTGCCCTTTCAGGAGGACAGCAAGGGGCTTTGGCCGCAGACTTTGATAGAAGAGGCTGGGTTTAAGGTGTCTTTTGAAGACGAGGCATTTACCGGGCTAAACGGCCTCCTTCTATGCTGTGCTATCCTATGATTCTATGTTGCCAAGATAAAGGGTTTGGGTGAGAATTCCATGCTGGAGGGGAATGATGGCTGTAAGTCCTGCTACTGATTGAGTGCAGGAAAAGGGTGGGGACAGGTACAGTAGCACAGGTTGAGAAGTGCCAAGGATGTGAGCTGGTATGTAGCACTGGGGGAAGCTATGGAGACAATGAGGAGTAAGGCTGTGGTGGGATTGAAAAACAAGGATAGGATTTTGAAATTTTGAAGAGTGTAGGAGGAAAGGAAGGTTTGATTTAGGGGAAGGGGGAGGAGTTATGGAGGAACTCTGATGAATCGTAATAGCTGTTGTTGTGTTGTGTTTTTGTACAGCGTTGTGTTCTGGTTTGGTGACCTGAACTTTCGAATCGAACAATACGATATCCGTTTTGTGAAAAATGCCATCGAAAGGAACAAGTTGGGCATGTTGTGGGAGAAGGACCAGGTAGGATTAATGAGACAAACACTCTGCCAGGGAACCTCAATCCCAGTATCATGGGATAACTCATCTAAATAAAAAGCCTCATAAAATCTGACACGAGAATTGGGGTCCAGTGTGTTATTGTATTGTGTGTTCAGGAAGCAAGTGGCCCAGTTGGCACTGACCTTTCACCTCAAGGTCATCAAGGCTGTCTGTCTGCCACTGTCAAATGAGCTTGGGGCAATCTCAATCTAGTTCCCAGTGGATGATGAACCAATAACACTGAATAACCAAATGCCCTCCTTCTGTGCCGAAAATGACTCGAAGACACTATGACATATTGCCCAATTGGTTCTTATTGGCAATCTCACTGACAGAAGTGAGCCAATCATAAAATGTTATACTGTTGAGTAGGAGCTGGGTACGTTGGGTGGGACGGGGTGTGGAATTTATTCTGTGCTGAATCCTGGTTGTGGATGAATCTGGCATTGGATAAAATAAAATGGAAAAATGTTCCATCTGTTAGCAAAATGAACATGAAATCCACCAGAATTTTAAAAACGTTGTGCCTAGGATCTACTCGATGGCTTAGTGGGTGAATACATGGTGTGGTAATAATTATCACTAGAGGCTTAGGCAGCCATTTTTTCTGGCCTCTACCAGCAATGGAACATCTTTGTGTATTGTTTGTAAGATGTATGCTTCATAAATAGACTACAACACGTTAGCAACCGCTCATCAGAATGGCTGCGGTGGGACCTCAAGTCTCCCATAACAGGGTGTGATAGCAACAGCTTCGTTGCCCAAAGGGTTAATGCTAGCACTGCACAGTCTGTCCTTTCTGTGTTCTTGGTCTACCTTTACCTGAATGGAATCTAACATGGACACACAGCTGCCCATTTTATCATAGCCTAAGGAAATAGGGTCTGAAAACTAGGCCGGTTGTCATGACAACAGGTCCATTTTGGGAAATGCAAAAATAGAAAATTCAGGAGTCTTCTGGCTGAACCTAAAGCTTTTCTGCCCAACTGGAATAAACAGGCTGAAAAAAAATGGGAATTGCTGCAAAAACACAAGTCTGAAAGGCGATATGATAGGTTAGCATCTCAGGTATAGAATCTTTGTTAGAACCCTGGCCTAGTTTTCTAATTTGCTCTGAGAGTGAGATAACTTTCTTTTAAAAAGACCTTTGCCTCCAGTTTCTTCCTTTTCTTCCCTCATCTGAAGGTGCTTACTCACGCTGGGGTGGGTATTGCCCTACAGGTTGCCCTCACCCGAAGCAACCTTTCTTTATGTGTGAGCCGGAACAGTTGTATGTTGGATGGCTGCACTGCTGAATGATATTTTATCCCTAACTGACTGACGTACAGGAACTTTTCACTTTCCCTCTTATTTGGTGCTGCCACCTATCATGATTCACAGAGTCCCGATCATTCCTTTGGTGCCGGTGTGAGGGCTGTACGCCCTTGGTCAGTACTCGGTGAGGGTTGGACAATCAAAGTGTTGGAACCTCCTGTCGATACTGCAAGAAATGGACAGACCTGTTGGTATTGTGAGCACAGGGGCACTCTTCTTTAGTGCTGTAAGCACAAGGCACTCTTCATTAGTGCTGTGAGGACTGGGTACCTTTATTCAATATTGTGGCAACTGCATATCTTGTGTCCAGTACTTCGAAGATAGGATGCCAGTTTTGTAAGGGTTGGATGTCTCCTATCAGTACATGGATTCTAGGCAAATAAAAACTGAAAATGGTGGAACCACTCAGCAGGTCTGGTAGCATTCAGGTCGGCCCTGGGCACCCTTCATTAGTAATAACCTCTGTTTGCACAGTGAAGTCCTGCTGCCCTCTCTCAATTCTGTGTAGTCTACTTAGCATCTGTTAGCATCGTTAAGTCTGAGCACCATCTGCTGTTGCTGTGACGTCTCAGCACCATCTGCCAGTTTTGTGAGGAACAAGCACCCTCTATTGGTACTGTTTGTTCCTGCTGGCCTAATCCGATATTTCCTGATTGGCATTCATGACAATAGGAATGAATAGATTATGAACTCGAGTTTCTCATTTATTCAACCAGAACTCTTGGTATTTCTTATTTCAATATCTTTAGCTTTAGTTTAACCAAACATACGAACATACAAATTAGGAGCAGGAGTAGGCCACTCGGCCCCTCGAGACTGCTCCGCCATTCAACAAGATTATGGCTGATCTGATTGTGTTTTTTTATTCGTTTCATGGGATGTGGGTGTCGCTGGCTAGGCCAGCATTTATTTCCCATCCCTAATTACCCAGGAGAAGGTGGTGGTGAGCTGCCTTCTTGAACCGCTGCAGTCCATATGGGGTAGGTACACCCATCATGCTGTTAGGAAGAGTGTTCCAGGATTTTGACCCAGCGACAGTGAAGGAACAGCGATAAAGTTCCAAGACAGGATAGTGTGTGACTTGGAGGGGAACTTGCAGGTGGTGGTGTTCCCATGCATTTGCTGCCCTTGTCCTTCTAGTTGGTAGAGGTATGGAAGGTGCTGCCTGAGTAGCCTTGGTGCATTGCTGCAGTGCATCTTGTAGATGGTACACACTGCTGCCACTGTGCATCTGTGGTGGAGGGAGTGAATGTTTGTGGATGGGGTGCCAATCAAGCATGCTGCTTTCTCTGGATGGTGTTGAGCTTCTTGAGTGTTGTTGGAGCTGCATCCATCCTGGCAAGTGGAGAGTATTCCATCACACTCCTGACTTGAGCTTTGTAGATGGTGGACAGGTTTTGGGGAGTCAGGAGGTGAGTTAATCGCTGCAGGATTCCTAGCCTCTGACCTGCTCTTGTAGCCACAGTATTTATATGGCTACTCCAGTTCAGTTTCTGGTCAATGGTAACCCCCAGGATGTTGATAGTGGGGGATTCAATGATGGTAATGCCATTGATTGTAACCTCGACTCCACATTCCCACCTACCTCCGATAACCTTTCACCCCCTTGCTTATCAAGAATCTATAAAGAATCTGCTTCCACTGCCTTTTGAGGAAGAGAGTTCCAAAGACTCATGACCCTCTGAGAGAAAAACATTTCTCCTCATCTCTGTCTTAACTGGGCGACTCCTTATTTTTAAATAGTGACCCCTAGTTCTAGATTCTCCCACAAGGGGAAACTTCCTTTCCACAGCCACCCTGTCAAGACCCCTCAGGATCTTATATGTTTCAATCAAGTTGCCTCTTACTCTTCTAAATTCCAGCGGATACAAGCCTAGCCTGTCCAACCTTTCCCCATAAGACAATTAGCCCATTCCAGGTATTAGTCTAGTCAACCTTCTCTGAACTGCTTCGAACGCATTTTATATCCTTCCTTAAATAAGGAGACCAACACTGTACTCCTGTACTCTACTCCAGATGTGCTCTCCCCAAAGCCCTGTATAGCTGAAGCATAACCTCCCAACTTTTGTATTTAATTCTCTTCGCAATAAACTGTAACATTCTATTAGCTTTCCTAATTACGTGCTGTACCTGCATACTAACCTTTTGCGATTCATGCACTAGAACACCCAGATCCCTCTGCATCTCAGAGCTCTGCAATCTCTCATCATTTAGATAATGTGTGTCTTTTTTATTCTTCCTGCTAAAATGGGCAATTTCACATTTTCCCACATTATACTCCATTTGCCAGATCTTTGCCCACTCACTTAACCTATCTATATCCCTTTGTAGCCTCCTTATGTCATCTTTACAACGTACTTTCTTACCTATCAGTGTGTCATCAGATTTGAACAAACTATAAGTAAACCCAGTGCAATTCCCTCACCCTAAATGTAATAAAGGAACAGGAGGACACAACAAATCACTCATCCCACGTAGTTGATTATTTTATGTTAATCAGGGTTGTGACACATTTCACAGTGCTTTAGATACAGTCATCAGTGACGGTATTTGTAGGTGCTGTAAAAATGAACACGCTCTTTAACTGAAGGACCCTTGACATCAGCACCACCTTATATTCAATCATTATTAAAATTCATTCATGAATTGATGTTTATCAAAATTAGGAATGTGAGCACTGGGAATTGAATATTCTCCCCTCTTCTTCATACTTCGCCAAAATCAAGCATCCCTGTCAGAGGCAGAGTAAAGCTCACTTTACAGTCCCTTAACAAAGTGCCTCAGGCCCATCCTCAGGAGTGCTTGATGGTAATATTTTCCCATTCCCAACCACAGCTGCCCTGAGTGAGTTTGCGAGTTTAGTGCTGGATTAGAGGTGGTCTTATGATGTGAGCCCAACAAGAATTGTGTTGCCCAAATTGATTTGACTCAGGATGCTTGCAGATAATAGAGGAGACTTTCATCCTATTTACCTGGGCTGCATGTGAATACAGTTAACGGAGAAGGACTGTTTCACTCAATACCCACAATCACTTCACAACCATTATAAACTGATCAATAATAAAGAGCTGGCGGGCAGCCATAGAGACGGGGCTAGATTGTGGCGAGTCGAAGAGACTTAGTAGTTGGCAGGAGGGGAGACGGAGGCACAAGAGGAGAGCCAACTGTGCAACAGCCCCGACAAACAAGTTTCTCTGCAGCACCTGTGGAAGAGCCTGTCACTCCAGAATTGGCCTTTATAGCCACTCCAGGCGCTGCTTCACAAACCACTGACCACCTCCAGGCGCGTATCCATTGTCTCTCGAGATAAGGAGGCCCAAAAGAAAAGAAGAATAAAGAAAGAACTTACATTTACATAGCACTTTTCATTCCCTCAGGCTCTGGCAAAACACATCACAGCCAAAGAAGTAGTTTTGAATTATAGGCAATGTTGTAACATAGGGAAATGTGTCAGCTAATTTACATGGATTACATAGTCTTCAGCAATATAACAAGCCCTTTGGCCCAACTAATCCATGCTGGTGTTAATGCTCCACACCAGCTTCTGCCACTCACTTCAGCGAACCCTATTACCTTATCCTTTTAATTTATACATGGCAAGGTCTCACAAACAGCAATGAAGTCAATGTCCAGATAATCTGTCTTTGGTAATGTTACTTGAGAGATCAGTGTTGGCCAGAACACCAGGAGAACTCCCCCGCTCTTTTTCAAGTATTGCCAGGGTTCCTGCTAGGTGAATGGGACCTTGTTTAATAGTCCAGCACCACTAACAGTGCAGTAATTGCTCAGTAATTCATTGAAGTATCACCCTAGATTATGTGCTCAAGTCTTGGAACCCATAATTTTCTGATTCAGAGGTGAGAATGCTGCCACCAAGCCAAGGCTGACACCTATCAGTTAATGCTAAAATAATTTGTACGCCCTAGTTTCTGCACTGCTTATTAACAATTTTGCTTGTTTCTTGACAGTTGAACATTGCAAAGGCGATTGAGCCAGCACTGAATGGATTTCAGGAAGGTCCTCTCAACTTCAGGCCAACATACAAATATGATGTGGGCACAAACACATTTGACACCAGGTATGACAGCTTCGGCCTCTGGGATCTCTCAATTTGCTCTGCCTGTGACATTTGTAGCATTTGTTATTAAGTTCAATCTGCAACAAGCTAGAAAAATTACCAGCGTGCAAAGACATGTAGACTATTGCTCAGCCGTCTTAACTAACTGCATGTGGTCATCCATTATATACAACACTTCCAGGTGACAGGGAACACTCAGCAAACTTCCTGTGCTTGACTCTGGATATAAAAATACACTAATACATTATGTACATCTATTGGAAAAGGAATTTAATCTGAATTGCTTGGTATATTTCAATAGGAATTCTCAGTCGTTAGCAGTTGTTTTGATGGGAAATTATTGGAAAATGCTTGGAATCTATATTAGAAAGATATTTTCTCTCAATGTTGTCCCCTTTCCTCCTGAAAGCACTGGCTCTTGCTGGGGTGTAACTCTGTGGTCACCAGTTGCCCTCCAGTACTTTCCCAAATGATCTTTCTTCATGCGTCAGTCTAGAAAGTGAGTGACAGCAGACAGGATCCTCTCACCATCTGATCCCCATACATTTTCCAGTAAAAAAATCACTGGCTAGTGTTTAAGAATCTCTAAGAGGGCCAAAGGCACTTGTGAAATCAACCACTGTGTGAATCAAACATAGAGAATTGAGGGGGATCAAAGGAATCTTCCATGTGCCCGTTACCATTGAGCCAGACCTGTCAACTAGGAATTGGCCCAGTGTAGGGAGCTCTTTCTGTGCATTCCCATTTTCTGCCTCCTCCCCTTTCCCTTGCACTGACTCAGGTCAGTAACCTGAATGTATACAGACTGATAGGATCAGATAGACTTGTGAAGATGTGCTAAGATCTTTCAATAAACAAACTGTTTTGCTTGCTCCACTTTCACCTCCTTCCTCCCAACATTGTGCACTTTGCTTTACTGTGAGCTGGGCTGGAATCCTGCTCCTATGTCTCTGCCAGGGTCTGTATAGCTAAGTGCCTGGAGAGGGCCCAAACATTGAATGGATTTCAGAAAGGAGCCTCAGTACCAGCTTGATAACCCACTAGCGTGGAGTATCAGAGTATCCTTGCACCATTACAGGGTGATGGGTTGTAGCTTTGATTCCCTCATTCTGTAAGCTCACACAATCACTGCCAGGATGCCTATCCACAAGGCAAAAGGTAAATGTTTTCTCCAGCTCCTCATGCACATGGTTAATTCTGAGCAATGTTGACGGAGGCCTGGCATCTGTAAGGTATCTGTCTGCTTGTTCTGAGTGTGTGCATGTATTTGTGGTTTGGCAAAACCGCAGAGCAATGAGAGCAAGCTGTCAGCTCTGACACAGTTGGTAACACACTCACCTCTGAGTCAGAAGCTTTTGAGTTCAACTTCAACTCTAGAGACTTCAGCACAAAACCTAGGATGAGATTCCACTGCAGTATTGAGGGAGTGCTGTACTGTCGGAGGTGCTGTCTTTCATATGAGATGTTAAAGATCCCATGACACTATTTGGCTTTCTGTCTGGTATCCTGGTCAATACTTAGCACTCAATCAGCGCTCGTAAACAGATTATGTGATCATTAGCACTTTGCTATTTTTGGGACATTGCTGTGTGCAAATTGGCTACCAAGCTTCCTACATTACAACAGTGATTACATTTCAAAAATGTACTTAATTGGCTTTAAAGTCCTTTGGAATGTCTTAAAGGTGCTATATAAATGCAGGTTCTGACTTTTCAAGTTTGTACCTGACAGTTAAAAGAAAATATTTGTCCAGATTTTGTCCTGTGCATTGACCTGTACTTCCCCATAGACTTTCGATGGGGCTCGCTCAGCAAGTTGCTGTCAGTGTGGCATCCAAACATCGCAGCATCTTCTACTGAACATCTGGGACCTGTGTGAACAGACCAGGACACAATACATCTCCTTAACCCATCAGATTGAAGATTCATTAATGAGCAGTGCAAAGTCTGAAGTAGGAAGTGTCAGTTACAATATTGAATTCAATGTCAAATTGGGTCCAGAAAATGAAATAAAGAGAGGGAAAGAAAGATTGGATTAAGAGAGAGAGAGAGAAGGCAGAAAGAAAAAGTAAATCAAATTGATTTCAACTTTTTAAAAATCTCCAACGATAGTTAAAAGCTGAAGGAATGAGGCTCCACATATATAAATGTTCATTTCAAGTGCCAGAGTGCTTGTTGACAATAATTAAGACTTATCACACCATTAAAATGGTGCTTAGATTGAAATGGACAAACCCTAACTTTTGTGGTGAGTTTAGACCATATTCATGGCATCAGTACAAGAACGTCATGTTTTTCAATACATTTGAAGGCGGGGGCGGTGTCAGATGGGGAGATGTTGTTTTTCTGCAGCTTGTGGTGGAGTGCCATATCTCAGTCCCAACTGCCTGATTTTCATGTTTAGCTGTGTATCTCTGCCAGCTGGAAGTTGTACATTAATGACGGTAAATGCTGTTGGCCTCGCCATGACATTTACAGCAATAGCTGGGCCATTGTGTTTTGTTAATTTGAAATCACATGCTGTTGCAATTACCCAATGTTTCCTAGTTCTAAGAAACGCAAACCAGCCTGGACTGATCGGATTCTCTGGAGGGTGAAGATGTCCGACTGCTACGACCTATCACCGAATACCACAGTATTGGCAAGGAGCAAGTCCCCAGACGGCAAAAGCAGCCACATTCAAGTGTTCCAGCATGTTTATCGTAGTCACATGGAGTACCTCATCAGTGACCACAAACCCGTCACTGCCATCTTCTCTCTGAAGGTGGGTCATTGCAGCTGGAAGTAACAACTCAAATAACAGAAAACAAGAAAACCAGTTTCTGTGCTGTGTGGGAGTAGACGATTACAATATACAGACTGTGTGTAGAATACTCTCTGTCTTTGTTGCACTGACTAATGGGAACGATGTTAGTTTCGGGCACAGTATTTTACTGAAGATTCCCATGGCTGCCTGCTGAGTTGGGTGAAATATCGGGAGTGCACTGCCCATTTCCTCCTGCCAGCTCTTACGGCACTGTCTGCTGCTCTCCTAGAGCAGATAGAGAAAAACTATTCCCATTGGGTGGGAGTCTAGGACCAGGGGAGATGGTCTAAAACTTAGAGCTAGGCCTTACAGTAGTGAAGTTAGGAAATTTGTCTACAAACAGACGGTGGTAGAAGTTTGGAACTCTCTTCCGCTAACAGTAGATGCTGGGTCAAATATTGATTTTAAATCTGAGATTAATATATTTTTATTAACCAAAGGTATTAAGGGATATGGGCCAAAGGCAAGTATGTGGAGTTAGGTGACAGATCAGCCATGATCTCATTGAATGATGAAACAGACTTGAGAGGCTAAATGGCCTCATCCTGTTACTGTACTCCTGATTCCCGATTCTCCATCTGCCTCTCTCCTCCTGATTCCTGATTCTCCGTCTGCCTCTCTCCTCCTGATTCCCGATTCTCTGCATGCCTCTCTCCTCCTGATTCCCGATTCTCCATCTGCCTCTCTCCTCCTGATTCCTGATTCTCCATCTGCTTCTCTTCTCCTGATTCCTGATTCTCTGTCTGCCTCTTTCCTTCTGATTCCCGATTCTCCGTCTGCCTCTCTCCTCCTGATTCCCGATTCTCCGTCTGTCTCTCTCCTCCTGATTCCTGATTCTCTGCCTGCCTCTCTCCTCCTGATTCCCGATTCTCCGTCTGCCTCTCTCCTCCTGATTCCCGATTCTCCACCTGCCTCTCTCCTCCTGATTCCTGATTCTCCGTCTGCCTCTCTCCTCCTGATTCCCGATTCTCTGCCTGCCTCTCTCCTCCTGATTCCTGATCTCCATCTGCCTCTCTCCTCCTGATTCTCCGTCTGCCTCTCTCCTCCTGATTCCTGCTTCTCCGCCTGCCTCTCTCCTCCTGATTCCTGATCTCCATCTGCCTCTCTCCTCCTGATTCTCTGCATGCCTCTCTCCTCCTGATTCCCGATTCTCCGTCTGCCTCTCTCCTCCTGATTCCTGATTCTCTGTCTGTCTCTCTCCTCCTGATTCCCGATTCTCTGCCTGCCTCTCTCCTCCTGATTCCTGATTCTCCACCTGCCTCTCTCCTCCTGATTCCCGATTCTCCACCTGCCTCTCTCCTCCTGATTCCTGATTCTCCGTCTGCCTCTCTCCTCCTGATTCCCGATTCTCTGCCTGCCTCTCTCCTCCTGATTCCCGATTCTCCGTCTGTCTCTCTCCTCCTGATTCCTGATTCTCTGCCTGCCTCTCTCCTCCTGATTCCCGATTCTCCGTCTGCCTCTCTCCTCCTGATTCCCGATTCTCTGCCTGCCTCTCTCCTCCTGATTCCTGATTCTCCGACTGCCTCTTTCCTCCTGATTCCCGATTCTCCGCCTGCCTCTCTCCTCCTGATTTCTGATCTCCATCTGCCTCTCTCCTCCTGATTCTCCGTCTGCCTCTCTCCTCCTGATTCCCGATTCTCCGTCTGCCTCTCTCCTCCTGATTCCTGATTCTCCGCCTGCCTCTCTCCTCCTGATTCCCGATTCTCTGCCTGCCTCTCTCCTCCTGATTCCTGATTCTCCACCTGCCTCTCTCCTCCTGATTCCTGATTCTCCGCCTGCCTCTCTCCTCCTGATTCCTGATTCTCCGCCTGCCTCTCTCCTCCTGATTCCCGATTCTCTGCCTGCCTCTCTCCTCCTGATTCCTGATTCTCCATCTGCCTCTCTCCTCCTGATTCCCGATTCTCTGCCTGCCTCTCTCCTCCTGATTCCTGATTCTCTGCCTGCCTCTCTCCTCCTGATTCCTGATTCTCCGTCTGCCTCTTTCCTCCTGATTCCCGATTCTCCGCCTGCCTCTCTCCTCCTGATTCCTGATCTCCATCTGCCTCTCTCCTCCTGATTCTCCGTCTGCCTCTCTCCTCCTGATTCCCGATTCTGCGTCTGCCTCTCTCCTCCTGATTCCTGATTCTCCGCCTGCCTCTCTCCTCCTGATTCCCGATTCTCTGCCTGCCTCTCTCCTCCTGATTCCCGATTCTCTGCCTGCCTCTCTCCTCCTGATTCCTGATTCTCCGCCTGCCTCTCTCCTCCTGATTCCCGATTCTCTGTGAGCGTTCGCAAAAAGACACTTCTGACTACATAAAATAGGTTAACCAGACCACATAGAATTACATATAGTTGCATAGAACTTACAGCACAAAAACAGGCCGGTCGATGCAACCTATTTATACTGTTTCTGCTCCACATGAGTCTGTTCCCACTCTATCTGCTTCATCTAACTCCATTGATGCAAAAAACCAAAGCCCGCATAAGACAGCAGTTTGACTGGCCAAAACTCCATAAAGATGTGCTGTAGGAGTTGCCACATGTGCCGGGTTGAAGGAAAACCCCAACCTAAAGTGAAATCTGCACCCCTAAGTCCTGTATCGGTGTTAGGAGGACCCTCCAGCAGAGGGCTGGTGAATTTTAAGGGACCCCTGCTGAGAACTAGAGGGGGCAGAAAGGTACAGGACTAGAAAAAGGTTAGAGAGGAAAGGGGAAAAAAGGACAAAGAGGGCTGGTTAAAGGAAGTCCGGGAGGAATCCCAGATGAAAACCCCTATTGTCCAGCCAGCCAACCCCGAAATGTTGGAAAACTTAGACCCAACATCCTCCTATGTAAATGCAGACACTAGAAACACCCCACCAGATTTGCTAACAGCATTTACAGAAACCTGCAGCGACAAAAAGAAAGTCCTCAAGAGGGCAGAGAAACCATGAGGGTGATGCCTTACCTAGTCACAGTGCCGCAGGGAAGTGCAGTAGAATCTGGACAAATACCTGCAAGCAGGAAGTGTCCCAGAGGACAAAGGGAAGATTAACAAAGAATCCACCCCCACAGTCAGGTGAAAAGGAAACCAGCCATCCCCTAAGGTGAAAAGTCCTTGCATGACTCATCAAAGCACTGAAAGAGAGTTCAGAATGGACCCACCCACTACTGACTCTCCTGAGCAGAACTGCAACTTAGGGCTAATTAAATCGAACCCTTCCCCCGCTGCAAACCTCAACAGGAACAAACACACCCTAGGCAGTCATGGAAATGTGCAAACCGAAAAAAGTCCCCAAAAATCACCTGTTTATTGGGAAGCCAAAAAGGGCAGTTTAAAACAGCACTGATACGAAGTAAAGACAGGCAGTAACAATTTTCAGGATTTCTGAATGAATGAAAAAGAATGAGAGAGATGCATGTGTGTTTTCCTGTACTTACTCTTCTCTCTGGTCTTTTTTAATGAAATGCTCTTCCAAAAATCACATTTCATTCCACTGGGTGTGGAGGTGTCATGCAGACCTCACCTTCCAAGAATGAGGCATATTAATTTTGTCATATGGACATTAATTTTAAACTGTTGCTGAACTGAAAAGATGACTTGTTTAAAGAAATGACAGCAGTTTTGTTTTAGAGATACAGCACTGAAACAGGCCCTTCGGCCCACCGAGTCTGTGCCAACCATCAACCACCCATTTATACTAATCCTACACTAATCCCATATTCCTACCACATCCCCACCTGTCCCTATATTTCCCTACCACCTACCTATACTAGGGACAATTTGCAATGGCCAATTTACCTACCAACCTGCAAGTCTTTTGGCTTGTGGGAGGAAACCGGAGCACCCGGAGAAAACCCACGCAGACACAGGGAGAACTTGCAAACTCCACACAGGCAGTACCCAGAATTGAACCCGGGTCGCTGGAGCTGTGAGGCTGCGGTGCTAACCACTGCGCCACTGTGCCACCCCAGTGGCTGGAAACATTTGCATACTAAGAGACAGTTGCCCAGAGAGACAATAGAACTGCTTCCTGATCCAATTAACCCAAATGGATTTTGATCACTGGACATTGAATGTGGAACAAACCAGCATTCCATCTACCCCCTTCCCCCTACCCCCCCCCCCCCCCCCCACTGATCTGCTAAGATGGAGAATCCACAAAAAATGCAGGTGAGTTGTTGAAAAATCTCAGTCACGTGACTAACCTGCTGGCCAACTTGGAGGTTTAAATCGTGCTCACGGGACAGTTTGAAGACAGAGACTGCTGTGAAGACAAAAGAGAAGGAAGGTCTCTCTCCCAGCTCGCTCTCTCTCACAAATTTCCAGATCCACTGAAGCCACATAAACGTCAAGAGAGAAGACTGCTACATTGAAACAAGTTTGAAAGTGTGCACTGGGCCCCAACGAAACAGCAAGATTTAACTGCAATCAAAGTCTCTACATTGAACTCAAAATAATAAATGAACTCCAGCTATTGCTTCAGACTTTTCCTTTTTATTCTTTCTCCTTTTCTGTCTCTATCAGCATGTGTGTTTATCGTGTGTGCATGCTAGCGTGGTTGCGTCGCAGTATTCATAGTAGTTTTAACCGAATTAGAGTTTTAAGGTTAATAAACTGACACCTTTCTTGTTTAAATCTAAGAAAACCAGTCTAGTTGATTTATTTGCCTTACAATTGGAGAGCAGTGAACAAGGATTCACTGAGGGGGAGCTAAAAACACTGTGTTTTTAAAAATTAAACCCTGTTACGGTCAAACCAGGCAAAGGCTGAGAGGGAATCCCTAGACCCATTTCTTACCTGGCCGTAACAGACTAGTAATCCAGAGGTCTGGACACGTGTTTAAATCCCACCATAGCTGCTGGGGAAATTAAATTCAGTTAATTAAATATGAATGAAAGCTGCTATCATTAATGGTGACCGTGTAGCTATTGGATTGTTACAAAATACCATTTGGCTCACTAACATCCTTGAGGGAAGGAAGTCTGCTGTCCTTACCCACTCTGGCCTTTGTGTGACTTCAGACCCACAGTAATGTAGTTGACTCTTAACTGCCCTCTGAAATGGCCTAGCAAGCCTCTCAGTTGTGCCAAACTGTTACGACAAAATATAATACTTCCATCCCTATAATGACTTGAACACTGGGCTCTTTCTGGCTGTGTGGAAAGGACCCGGGACCCACAAGAATTCTGGTGAGGAATTCCTGTGATGTTTGGTTATTCCACTCACCTCAGACCCCATTGAAAATCATGCTGGTTGCTCCTTTGTCTGGAGATTCTGTGTTTCCAGGCTCGCACAATTTTCCACCCCTTGCCTGTTACATCCCATTCCCTTTCCCCCACACACATCCACCACATTACACTTCCAGCTCCATTTGAGGTTGGGCTATCTTGGGGGAGAGACTGTGGCTGGATTTGTGGTCTTGGCTTTCAGACTGTGGGGGAAGGGTCTTGAGGTTGGGTTCAAGCCTGGCATGAGGCAGTTACGAAGAGTGTAAAACTTGCCTGAGTTTTACTATCAGATTGAACCTATAAGATCGATCAAACTTTAAACTCACATGTGTGGGGGTTTATGGGGACCTTGAGTATGATATAGCAAATAACAAGCACTCCCAGGTCATAGTTTGCGTAGATGTTAATAAAGCTGTTTCCCAACCTCAGAAGAGTGCCCCTTTATACCCGTGCGCCGGCCATAGTATGACCTTTCTGAGTGAGGTTATTATTTTAATGACAATTAGTGTTGAATTAAAGATAGCTTTTCTCTGGAGGCCCGTAGTCTTCAGGAGTTGGTTGCTATTTGTTGAGACTTATTTCACTTAAGGCTTCGTGTTTCTCTTTTCTGATTTGTTTTTGTAGTTTTCCCATAAAATGCAGACCCCACTGATTCAGCTACAGGTGGAGGATGAATGGAACAAGCCGTCGGACGCTGTGGTCAGATACAGGATGGCGAGCTCCTTCGCCAAGAGCTCTTGGGACTGGCTTGGTTTGTACAGGGTAAACTGTTTAATATTTAAGCTGTTAAATATAAGAGCTAATTTTTGTCTTCACTGAAACAGACCATCAGACCAGACCATCAATGCCAAAGCTCTATGTTATAATTCTGCGAAAGGCCAGCATGGCCAGAGGTCCAAGCTCAGCAACAGGCTGGCGTGTGAATGCTGTATCATGTACACATTCATATTACAGGGACTCCTGTATCCTTATGCAGTGGGAAGGATGATAGTAACACAGAATCAGTGACGTTTTACATTTCTGTCATTTCACAAAATGGCTGTTGCATGTTTCTAGAATTCAAAATCTTACACAGGAGCAGTAGATCAAGCATGGGAATATTTAGAATATTCAAATTCTCGAACCATGGTATTTTGAGACTTACCATTGTTATAGCCAAGTGGTAAGGGGTGTGGGTGGTCTCCACTGTTCAACTCCCTACTGACCGCAGCAAGTGTCTTAGTTACTAGGTTTTAACCCCTTTATGTTTCATTTGTCAAATAAACAGAAAGCGACAGGGTTTTCTTGTAGGGTTAAAAGAGATTAACTATTCATTGAGCAATATTCATTCCCAAAAAAGTCACACCCGCACCCACACACCCATTCACTCATGCGCATGCGTGTACACACATACACACACACACACACATACACACACACACACACACACATACACACACACACACATACACACACACACACACAAGAGATAGAGAGGAAAAGGGTTAAGTGGGTTGAAGTAAGGTAAGTTTTTGGGGTTTACAGTAAACCTGTTGAATCTTCTCTGAGGTCAATTCTCTTTTCAAGTTGCAGGCCTGGGTTTTGTAGATTTCTCTGGTATCTGAGTCTTTAATCTAGAGACG
Organism: Heterodontus francisci; assembly: GCF_036365525.1. Classification (NCBI taxonomy): domain Eukaryota; kingdom Metazoa; phylum Chordata; class Chondrichthyes; order Heterodontiformes; family Heterodontidae; genus Heterodontus; species Heterodontus francisci. The sequence continues at coordinate 20,554,681 of NC_090393.1, forward strand.
GGGCAATCACCTTCAATTGTCTGCTGCACAAGTTGAAGTGTAGAACTCACTGTAGGGCACCTTCTTTGGCTTTGGTTGGATTCCTCCCAGATCATAGCTGGACAGGCTTTAGTGATGTTTGTCCTGGTTCTCTCTCTCTCTATCTCTCTCTCTCTAACCATGTCCGGAGAGCTATTTTTAAGGTCAAAATATCACACATCTTGCTTCAGTTGGGAGATGTAGATCTCCCTCCCTGTGGTGACCCACAAAGCCCAGCATGTGGCTATTTCACAACTTCTTTATTTTAGAGGAACCCATTTAATTCAAAAACGTCTCTTGATGGGTTCAGGATGGGTGTAATTGACACCTCTTTGCTTGTAATGTATTCTTTTTTTCTTACCAGACAGTAAGACAGTTCAAATATGCAGGGACAGTGTTCATTTGTTTCCAGCACATTGTCCGCTTTTTAATGGAAAGGTCAATTTTTATAACTCTTCATTTTGGGTTCTTGTATTTTCAATTGCTGCACTTCACGTGAGTATAAAACCATCCTATATGTGCCTGCAGTTACACATCAATCTAGTTGACCTTTAACTGCCCTCTGCAGTGGCCTAACAAGTCATTCAGTTGTATCAAACAGCGCAGCGATTAAAGAACAAGGTCCACCACTGTCATCACAGGGCATCAAGGGGATGGATGACAAATTCCAGCCTTGCTGGTGATGTCCACATCCTGAGAATGAAATGCAACAAAAATCTGTCTGGTTATACATTGTGACAGGGTGGGTGCCTACATCATTTTATTCAGAGACCAGATCATCCTGGGTGGAGAAGAGTGTGGCTCAATTTCTCTGTTGTCTGATGATGTGTCGAATGCCCAGTTTCTCCTGTACTGCTCCCACAGATGCCCTCGCCTTGATTGTAGAGTTATCCATGAGGCAGTGGCACTTTTGCTATGGCTGCAATATCCACCGAGAGGGTTGAGTTTCATCAGTAGCTCTCGACAAATGTTACTCTGCCAGAGGGAAAGGCCACCATTTTATAGGGTCACCTTTCCCGTAAAGGTGACAGTGAGCTTTCCCACTCACTGGTCTGTACAGACCTGCTAAGGTAACAAAGCCATGAATTTTAAGTTAAAATGAGAAAGAGTTCTATATTCTAAATATTGAAGAGCATTTTTTCCTCACTTCACTTGCTGTGGAAACAGGAATGGAAAGTCAGAGTGCTGTTCAGCAACTTGGAAACAGCTTTAGCTTTCAAGTCGCCCAGACTCCCCCAGTGCTCTCTTCTAATAAATTGCTAGCAGTTGCTATTTTAAAGCCAGTTAAACTGTTAATACTTTATAACCCTTTTTGAAGTCCAAGGTTATTCCTGACACAAGCCTTGAAAATATATAATTAATTTCACTACCATAAAAACTTAGCTTCCATTCCTGCAGGAAACAGAATATCTTGGAGCCAAATTTCTGGGGACTGGGAATGGCACAGTGTGAATAGACTGTCCACAGATGAGGAGGGCACAGAGCAAGCAGACTGCCCACATGGGGAGGGCACTGTGTGAACAGACTTCCCATATGGGGAAACAGAACCTGGATTTCTGCTCTGTGCAACATCTGCCTCAAATTCTGTTTGGAGGAAGCAGAAATTACCAACCATCCTCACTTTGTGTGGACAGTTTGCTTTTTGAGCCCCTGTTTGCCATTAGAGACTCCTCAAACAGTATTTGAAGGTTTGGCCAACTCATACTCCATAAATATAGAATCCAACCTCTTCTGTGCGTGCTCTGACATTGCAAATGTATGTAAAAGGCTGGAGACTATACTTCATGGAGCAAGAATCAGACAGGGGTCAGTCAGAGCCAGTCAAGCTGTTTTAGGGACCATTAACATTTAAAACAAATACTAAATTGTGCAATGTAATCCCAAAACAATCATAAAAATCCTGAAACTCAAAATAAAAAGGAATTAAACTTGTTCAGTTGCCTGTTTCAGTTGGCTTTGGTTTGGCTTATGCAGGAGAGATGCTGAGTTGTATATTGTGTTTTTCAAGTTGTCAGCTTTTTGTGGTCATGTCCTCTTTTTTTGTGAAGCAATTTGTAGCTTTTGCAGGTTGGCATATATGGAGATGGTAAATTCTGTTACCTCCCCATGCCAATGTTTTCAGATTACTTTGAGGTATTTCTGGAGTGTTCCTGGGCCACCTCAAAACTTCTGCACATCTCTCGCTAAGCCCAATTCAACACACGCTATTGCGAGCTGGTTTAAGTTCTGAGCCTAATAAAGCCTCCAAGCAATTACTTTTAAAGATAAACAAAAGAATTGATATTTATTTAGTGCCTTTCATAACCTCAGGCCATCCCAAAGTGCTTTGCAGCTAGGCAAGCACTTTTCAAGGGCTTTCATTGTTGTAATGTAGGGAAAGGCACAGTAGCCATTTTGCGCAAAGCAAGATCCCACAAACAGCAATGTGTTATTGACCAGTTAAATCTACTGTTAGTCTCCAGATAATCCCTGTTCTTCTACAGATAGTGCTATGGGATCTTTTATGTTCACCTGAGAAGGAGGACGGGGCCTCGGTTTAACATTTCATCCAACAGAAAACTAAATCTTCAACAGTGCAGCACTCTAGAGTGGGACTTGAACCCACAACCTGAGAAGCAAGAGTCACTTTGCTCCCTTAGGAGCAGTGGGGAAAATATAGTACTTTGTCTTCCCAGTTTGTGGAGTGCTCCTACTAGAGTGGCTTGATACCAGTCCGAGTTCCATCAACGCCATAGGTTGAGCACCTCTGACACACCTGTACGGACCACCTGTCCCCATTTTGTGATTGGGCACTGGGTCTACAGCTGGAGCTGCAGGTGGCCACGCATTCCATTTCCACTGAGGAGAAGAGACACCAGAATTCCGGGGCCTTTGTGCTAAGTCTGTTCTCAAAGGGTTGATACACTGGTTGTAGGTCTGACATCTATTCTTTCTTCCTTCTTCAATTTTCCCTCTGAATGTTTCAGCTAACCTTTCCGATGCTGAAGGCAGTGACTCATGCCGGTTGCAATTCCACAGGTAGCTGCCATACCCTGGTACGTTGTCTGGGTGAAGACTGGATGTTTAGTAGTAAAACATCTGTGTCACGTCACTGGGCAACTTTCAAAGAAATTGGGTTTCGGAGGTACTGGGTTCTGCGCAACTGCCATCTAGAGAAAGGCTAGTCCTAGGACTTGGCTTTGGGCAGTAATGCAGGGTTTCCCTTGATCAGATTAAGGATGGGGCCAAGGGTACTGAAGAGAAAATAAAAAGACTAAAAGCCTCAAACAAAAAGATCTGACAGACCTCTTTTGCTTTTCTTTCCTATCTCTACATACAGGTTGGCTTTAAACATCACAAGGACTACGTAACATATGTCTGGGCAAAGCATGATGAAGCTGATGCCGTGAAGCAATGCTATCAGGTAATTACTGCCATGCATTTATTCCCTGATGATACTGGAAGTAAACTCATTATAGCCCTGGGTGGTGTTGTAGGTTAGAGATAGACTTCTTACCTTTGCCGTATGGGTTCAAATCCAATTTGAAGGCTTAGGTAGGAAAAACTTGTGACACAAGAAAGTTCTAAGCCTATGGGTTTACTTCAAAGGCTTAGTGGTTGAGGCAGAAACCATGTCAACATTTAAGATTATGAAGGATAAGGAAATACAGGAATATTGTGGGTACAATGATAAGGACTATTGATTTACATGGAGGATAAATGCTGCGATGGACTGGTTTGATTGAGTGGCTTGTTTCCTTGCTGTAGCCTATGTGCTCCGATATTTAGATGAAAGTTTCCCCTGTCTACTGGCTGTAAGGGCCCTATCCAACATCAGTTTGGACAATCACAACCTGATTTAAATGTGTGTGAGCTCACTGCACAAAATGGTCATAAATTGGCATTAAATTGGCTATTTTGTACAGTCCAATAAGGCTGCTCTTACAGGTTTGTTAGGATAAAATGGCATCTACATCTAAACTGTACAGCACCTGAGGTTCCTCACCTTGATGGACACCAGACGTTGATTTGGACACCTCCATCTTTTATTTCTAGGCCTCGGTAATTTCAATAGTTCAATAATTTATTAAAGTTATGGCTCTTTATATATCACAATGAAAAATCCTCATTGCACTGGGAAGCAAAAAAAAAGACACAAAAGCAAATAGTACTATGGACCAGTCCCTTAACCCAAAATTTAACTCCTCCCTTCACTCCAGATGACACTGAGTCATGCAGGGTGAGGTTCCCAGTGCACTCCGTAATGTAGTAGTGGGAAGGAAGTGAGGGTTCAATGATCAAGAGCAGGAATCCAGGCAGATATTCCCCCTCTAGTGACATTGGTGCCAATTGTCACAATGCAGCAGTTGGAACATAGGAACAGGAGTAGACCATTTAGCCCCTCGAGTCTGTTCAAGTCAATGAGATCATGACTAATCTGTGACCTAATCCCAAGTTCCTTAATAACTTCAGTTAACAAAAATCTATGAATCTCAGATTTAAAACCAACAATTGACCTAGCGCCAGTTGCCATTTATGGGGGAGAGTTCAATTTCTATCTCCTTTGGTGTGTTGAAGTTTTTCTAATTTCACTCCTGAAAGGTCTGGCTCTAATTTTTAGACTACTCCGCTAATCCTCGACTCCCCAACCAGCTGAAATTATTTCTCTGTACCTCCTCTATCTATTCCCCTTAATATCTTGAAAACTTTGATCAAATCACCCCTTAACCTTCTAAAATTCCAGGGATTACAACCCTAGCTTGTGTAATCTCTCCAGGTGATTTAACCTTTGGAGTCCAGGTGTCACTCCGGTTGCCCTGAGATCAGTTAGCCCACTATAACCAGGGATTGATCTTCCTGCTCTGTTCTGCTCAATTCCACACCAGATGGTGCACTCAAACACTGAGATGCCAGTGTTCATTCCCAAACAATAGTGAGGCACCTCTCTCTTTAAACATTTTCATTGATTAAAGAGAATCCAGTTTCAGTTTACCCAGGGCTACAAGAGCTGAAAATGTAGCCACACTATCCAATGACTCCTGTAGACTTGGACATTGAGTTGGGGTGTGTCCAGGCTTGGCTGTGATGCCCTCCACAGTGAATAGCCTGATGACACTCGCTGCTTAGGCTCGTACGTAAAAATGGTGACTGGCGAGGTGCAGCAAGGTGACTGGCACCCAACCAGAGCCAACCTCTTCAGGGAAAGAGAGAATGGAGAGAAAATTCAGCAAAGAACATAATCAGCTGCACTGTATCAGTTCCGTGCTATTATTTGTTGTGGAATTTCTTCCATCTCTCTGCAGGTCATGTTCAGTGAGGAATCCGTGCCAAAGGGCACTGGGGAGTACATCCTGTGCTACTACAGCAACAATTTCAACACCATTGTGGGAGTGACTGAGCCATTCCAGGTCAGAAGATGCAGCCAGAGATCTGCCCTTGATGCATCACACTTGTCTCTGCAGCATGTGTTTGCATTTCTGTATGCAAGGACGTATTTCACAATTGAGTATCACAGTGCATGTAGGTGAATGCAATAGTGCCCAGGTTTGATGGACCATGGGATGCCATGCCTAGTGCCAGTCTACCAGTAATTAAGTTGGCAGTTTGGTGGCTCAGCTCTTGCTGTGCCATAGAGAGACTGAAGTTAACCATGTGCTTGGTGATTCCATTCCCGCTCCGCTATGTAAAGATTTCCTTGATTCTCTGTGCCATTATTGAGATGCTGGCAAATTGCTTGAATCACCGCCAGAAAGCTTGGCATAGGCTGGGTAACTACAGGAAAACTGTTTTGCAAAATTGAATTTTCTCCCATCCTCTCCTGAAGGTCCTGACTCTTCCTACTTTCAGGGGTGCCGGAAATCCTTGACATCTCAATCAATTGGCCAGTCTTAATGTGTAAGCCTTGGCAATGATTCTCGAGGCTCCTACAACAACTCAGTGAGTTTATTCAATGTGTAACTGAGTCAAACAGACCAGGAAGATACATACCCTTTGGAAAGGCCTAAGTGGCATGTAAGCTTAACCTAGTAAAAAAAATATATTGGAGTTCATTACAAATGATGCACAACAGAGGCATGTCATTGTGGGAGGGGGGAGTTACATGGACTGCTTTCAATTTCTGCCAACACTGCTGGTCATTCAAAGGAATGCAAAAGTTACCTGGAGACATGTCCTTCCCCCAGTGTCACAAAGAAAGATTTGTGATTACGTAACACCTTTCACAACCTCAGGACATCCCAAAGAGCAGCTGACAATTAAGTACTTTTGAAATGTAGTCATTGTCGTAATGTAGGAAAAGCAGCAGCCAATGTAAACCCAGCAAGCTCCCACAAACAGCAATGTGATGAAGATGAGATAATTTTTACTTAGGTGTTGGCTGAGGGAAAAATATCAGTCAGGACAGCAGGGAGAATTCTCCTGCTGCTCTTTGAAATAGTGCCATAGGATCTTTTACAACCACCTGAGAGGGTAGATGGGAGTCTCAGTTTAATGTCCTATCCAAACAATGTCTCCTCTAACAGTGCAGCATTCTGTCGGTACTGCACTGGACTATCAGCCTAGATTTTATGCCTGGAATGGGACTTGAACCCAGAACCTTCTGATTCAGAGCCATGAGTGCAGTTTGCAAAGAAAAAGCAATCAGAATTGCATCTGACCATCCTGTGCTACACAAATATAAAGCTTTATTAATTGCATTTTAATATTTTAAACAAAGAGCATTAAAGACAGTTGAAGGGAATTCCTGCCCTAGCCCTCCCCCAGAATTTTACTGATTGACATATTAATCTGGAGGGGCTGCTCTGCACTGCAGAGGGTAACTCGAGTGAAGAGCAGTCTCCAGTGGCATGTGTGACCCTTCAATCTTGTTATGAATCATTCTGGGGACGAGGTGGCAACAGTCAGACACAGAGGCAGATTTTACCTGCTTTACTCAAAACATGCAAGGATTATATGCAGGCGAATTCAAAGTCAATTTCCTATTTTTTCCCCCTAGATAATTCTGCCCTCCTCAAGTTCCAACTCCAGCAAATCTGACAGCTCTGATTCCAGCTCTGATGGAGAGGAGATGAGCACCCTGAAGCTGATTCCCAAATCCCGCAGCCCCAGCCCAGGCAAAACGAAGAAGAGGATCAGCAGGAGTCGGAGTCGGAGTAAGAGCCCTGTTGCACCACTAACGAAATCCCTGCAGGGTCTCAACCTCAGGGTAAGCTCCAAGCACAAAAGCAAAAGTCGAAGCCCCTCGCCGAGGGGAGCTCAGGTGTCACTCTCCGGACAACTCAAACAGCCAGGAACCAGAGCCACTGCTGGAAACAGCCAGAACTCCACAAGCAACCTGAGGGACACACTTTCACCTACAGCTCCAGCTGCTTTCAAAAACCCAGCAACTCGGGGCAAAGATCAGACCATTCCTGACACAGCAGCTGCCACCAGAGGGAGGTCTAATAGCCAGGGTCAGGAACTCGTCGTGCAGTCCCGTGACATGCAGCAAAGTGACAGCGTTCCGCATCCATGTTTGTCTCTGAAACTCTCCCAATCACCCCGTCAGGATGGAGCTGTCCATTTGAAGCCAGATGAAACAAGTCAACTGTCCACTAGCAAGTCACATCCAAGTCTCCAAATCCCAGTGTCTGGGTCACTACCACCAATGTGGCAATAAGAGGCTGGGCAGAGCAACATGTTTAGAGAGAAAGACTGGCATGAAGTGGACCATGGCTGCTGGAGAAGGCAAAGTAACAAGGAATCAAAGGTCTCTTGTCACTGTGACAGGTGAACAAAGCACAGAGACTGGGCAGACTGTCATTGTTACTTGTAGGTGAAAGACATGTGGGACAATCAGCCTGCAAGGGTTATCCTGATTTTTAATGTGATGATGAACTCCTCCAAGAGGCTTCATGACTATTTGAGCTTCGGGAGCTGTTGTATGAATGCAATCATTATATTATTATTTAATTAGTTACCTAGTCAACACTGTAAATAATACGACATTGTGTGATTAGAACTCTGTGCCACTGCTCCTTGTCTTCATCCCTCTCCTTCAGTTACCTTTCTGTCTTTCCCTCTTTCTGTCTTTCCCTCTTTCTGTGTCTCTCCTTTGCGCACTTTCCTTTTCTATCTGTGTGATTCTGTTTGTGACTGTTCTTGTTTTATCTGCTGTCTTTTCCTGTCTGCGTCTCTTTTTAATTGTCAGTTTCTATATATTTCGCTCTGTAACAGGGTGATTCTGAAATCGTGTGCTCTCATCGGGGAAGCTATGCTCTCAAGCAGCATGAGTGGAAGATATGAATACAATGTTGTATCCTTGACCTTGGAACTCCATTCCCTTGAGCATGTCTTGCTGGGAACGTGAGATTATAGAATCCCCTTATATCTTTCTCAATGTTTGTCTATTACCTGTAACTGTCCATCTCTCTCTCTATAGCCTGAAATTTGCTGTTGCTGTTACAGTGAGTGCGTGTGTCATTCATATAGGAACTTAGGGAGTTTGGAACAATACATCATACTGTGCTGCAGAAAATAGACCCAGGGTATTTTAACTCCCGAACATGCTGCCGCTTCATTTCTCACCCGGAGTGCAGCTGATGCCTTCTGGAAAACTGGGTGCTTCTTGGCCACTCACCAGCACTCGGGGTAATTGTGTGGAAGGTAGGATATGCAGTGTGTCCCCAGCCTTTATTTCCCACTGATGCTGGTGCAAAGCTGCAGATTGCTGGACTGTCGGATGGGTGACCTGTTTGCTAAGCTTTCTTCTCAGTTCCCCGAGGACTCACTTTAATATCCACCTTAAATTGATAGGTTGCTCTGCAACCGGTCTGTAGGGTGGGGTGTGGGGTCCAGAGTGACTCACCTGCTGATTCACTCACTCTCAGGCTCATGGGGGACCTGGCCTGATCTCCCCTAATAGTTGACAATAGAAATTCATCCAATACAGATGTAAAAGTCCAGTAACATGAACATGTGTGAACATCAGGCTTTACTAAATGTGTAAAAACATATTAAAATAAATTCTTCTATTGAATGTATATAATTACATAAACTTCTTGTTTAAAATATTTGAATTTATTTTCCTTCTCCATCCACTCTGATCAATGTTCTCCTCTCCTAAATATACTTACTTTAGCTGATGCACAATTCAACAGGCATTGGTTGCCTTCCAGTACCCAGCCCTGCTGGCCATCATTCATCAATGAGGTTAGTCAGTGTTGGTGAAAATGAAAATCAGAAAATAATATGGTGAACTTTGCAGTATAAATATGGACTCTTCAGTGTAGATGAGAACTCCAGTAAGGATGGTGACTGCTCAGTATGGAGGAGGACTCTTCATTTAAGATGTGGCCTATTCAGTAGAAATGAGGCTGCTTTAGTAGAGACAAGGACTCTTTAGTATAGGGCCAGGACTCTTCAGTGTGGACATGGACTCTTCAGTATGGACGAGGATTCTTCATTTAAGATGTAGACTCTTCAGTATAAGATGAGGACTCTTCCACAAAGACATGGATTCATGAGTGTATCAAAAGGTCTTTTCAGTATAGACAAAGACTGTTAGTATAGAATAGGATTCTTTAGTGTTGGTATGGTAGCACAGTGGTTATGTTATTGGACTATCCATTCAAAGGCCTGACTGATAATCTAGTGATATGAGTTCCAGTCCTACTACAGCAGCTAATAAATGTAAATTCTGTTGAATGAATCTGGGTGTTTTTTTTAAGGCTAGTATCTGTAATGTTGGCCATGAAACTATTGGATTGTTGTAAAAACCCATCTGATTCACTAATGTCTTTTAGGGAAGAAAATCTGCTGTCCTTACCTGGTCTGGCCTATATGTGACCCCAGACCCACAGCAATGTGGTTGACTCTTAACTGCCCTCTGAAATGGTCTAGCAAGACACTCAGTTGTATCAAAAGTGTTACAACTGCTACCACATGGACTGCAGCAGTTCAAGAAGGAACGAGCCACCACTTTCTCAAGGGCAATTAAGAATGGGCAATAAATGCTGGCCTTGCCAGTGACACCCACATCTTGTGAACGAATACAAAAAAATACTCCAGTATGAACAAGGACTGTTCACGTAAGACGTGGACTCTTCATCAGAGACCAGGATACGTCATAGGAGATGAAGACTCTTCAGTATAGACGAGCACTCTTTACTGTATAGACCAGGACTCTTCAGTATAGACATGGACTTTTTATAATAAGATCAGGACTCTTCAGTATAAGATGTGTGCTCTTCAGTATAGATGAAGACTCTACAATATAAATGAGGACGGTACAGTAAACATGTGGACTCCAGTAAAAATGAGGAATCTTCAGTATAGGCTAGGCCTCTTCAATACTAGACAATGACTCTTCAGTAAAGATGTGAATTCTGCAGTGTAGACGAGGACACTTCAATATAAGACGAGGACTATTCAGTATAAGGATTCTTCAGTGTAGACGATGACTCTTCAGTGCAGATGTGAACTCTTCAGTATAGACTAAGATCCTTCAGAAAAAAATGTGGATTCTTCAACATAGATGACAACACTTCATTAAGACCAGGATTGTTCAGTAAATATATGAACTCTTCAGTGTAAACGAGGACCCTTCAGTATAAGAACTCTTCAGTGTGTACATGTGGATCTTCAGTATAAGGACTCTTCAGTATAAGACGAGGACCGTTCAGGATAAATGTGTCACATTTCAGTATAGACGTAGCCTGGAGACTGGGAAAAGCATTGTCAAGTAACAAAACTTTATTGAGTGTAACAAGGAAGCAAGGAAAGAAAAAAACTGAGGGATCAGAGATGAGATAAAGAACATGGCATTTTTACCCTGTTGTTCAGTGTTGTTGAATCTGTATAGTTACTGGGACCTATTCCTTCTGAGTGCAGTATTCTAGCAGTAATTTAACCATTTGCAGAACCACTCTAACTTTGCGGAAATTGCTAACTAGACCTCGTTTGGCTTTAAAACCAAGCTTTAGCACCAGAAATGTTATGATGGGATTTCAAGTTTCCTAGGATAGAATTTCCTTTCACTATAACCTGGAGCACAATAACATCACAGCAAAAGGCTTCATCACTTTCTAAATGTAAATTTTATAAATGTAAATGTAATTTCGTATTGCACTAAAATAATTCTGCAGGGTGAATATGAGGCAGTCTCTTACATTTACTGCATTCACTTTTGCTGCAGGATTCTGAGTGTAGTCAAGCACAGTTGAAGCTGAAACAGCGGCTGGCTCTAATTGCTGTGTGTGTGTGTTGTGTTTGTGAGATTCCTGATTTCCATTAATGAAAGATAGCTGTAAAAACATGACATGCTCTGTGGATGTAAAAAGTTTCACTGTGGTTAATTAATGATGTACAATAAAGTTTATTGAGTGTAATATGGAGCTTGGGTTTGTTAGGCTAGACTGTTTCATTATGGGTTATCATTCTGAACAGTTAGAAACAGGGGCCTGCATGCTCTTGAGGTAAGTCAGCTTTCTGGATAGTGCAGGGGACATTTAAATCTTAAATCCATTAAAAGACGAGACAATCAATCACTCAGCATTCAATTTCAGAGGCTTGGGTGCTACATTCTTTTTAAATAAAATTTTATTATACCAGCAAAACTGAGTCCAGCAGGAACATAAAGCTACCAAAAGTCTGTTGCAGTCAATGTATGTGCCCATTCCAGGCAGATTCCCCAGTGAAGGTTACAGGACCTGCTAAAATAATGTAAATAACTCATAACGTAGCAGGATAGAGTTTTCTCTTTGGGTGCAAACAGCAAGCCAGGCACAAATTGCGCTAGTTTTGAGGTGGTTTTTCTTGAGTTGTCACTTGAACTCATCTGCATAATCACCAAATGTAAAATCCTTATGAACAGGTGCAACTGGCAGTGTTTTAAAATGTAATTTTTAATCTTAAAAAATCTTGTTTTGGAAAATATTCCTTGATATACTGAAGAGTGGCAACTTGGTGCAGTTTATTAGTACAGCTGAAAATGGTTTTATTACAAAAATAGTAATTTTAATCACTGTCAATCTATCACCTCTGAGTAACCTGATTTTAAATGATTGAAAATGACTTTAAAAAATGCAGAACCGTTTGCTATATTGGGGTACAGTAGTCAGTTACTTAGTAAATTAAAAAAATGTCATTTAAAAGTTTTTAAAACGGGCCTGTTAGTGTCCTTGTGCAAAAAAGAGCCTGCTTAATTTTTAGAGCTTCCTCAAAGGCCTGCAAGTGACTAATTAGTGAAAACTTGCAATGGTGATCAATTGATTCTGGGGATCGTGCCCAGTTTAGTGACCGTGGCTAGCTTCCAGTGCAAAGTTTTTAAACTAGTACAAAAGTCTATGGGAACTTGGAATGCATTGAATGTAATTTGTGCTTAAAATTCCATGATCTTTTGCACAGCTATGCCAACAAAACCAGTGGAACTGATTGCAGAACCCCATGGTCTATATCACTTACATATTTATATATTCCCTGGACAGACAGGGTCTGCTTTACTCACTGCTTCCACAAGATGGCGACAGATGTTAATACCACAGAATCTGAGCGCCTAGTCAAACTGACCAGTGATGTTCTGAGCTGTCGGGGACACCATGAAACATAGATTCCTGGTCTTGGAAAACAGACTGAGTGGGTGTTTAGTGATTTTTTTAAAAAGTAATTTTATAGAATTATATAGGCATGGTCTGTGCCGGTGTTTATGCTCCACACAAGCCTCCTCCCACCCCTCGTAATCTAACCCTAGCAGCATGCCCCGATCAAATACACAAATTTTACAAATTTCACAGTCACAGCATTTTAAGAATCATGAATTTCACGCTTCCACGTATTTAAATCATAAATTCCATGGTGTTGTAACAAACCATGAAAATGATCTATTTAAAACAAAACAAAGACAAGGGAGGTTACTGGTTTCAAATGGCATTTACTGTATACTCAAAAATTATCGTAAAAAGCTGACTAAAAACAGGTCCCATTCTTTACCCACTGAAGTCAGCGGCTGAATGTGAGCATGGAGCAACCTGCAACTGTCGTTTCTCTCCAAGAGGTGATGGTGGTGTCGTGGTAATGTCACTAAACTAGTAACCCAGAGATCTGGCTAAATGTTCTTGGGGCACAACTTCAAATCGCACTGCAGCTGGCAGAACTTAAATTCAATCAACAATAGAAATTAGGAGTTGAACTAAAAGTGAAATCTGAAATAAACATAAAAAGTGCTGGAAATACTCAGCAGATCAGGTAGTAGCTGTGGAGAGAAAGGCAGAATTAATGTTTCAGGTTAGTGACCTTTCATCAAAACTTAAGAGTTGAAAGCTGGTCTCAGTAATGGCAATGAGTGGTTGTCACAGAAACCCATTTGATTCACTAATTAATACCCATTGGAGAAGGAAATCTGCCATCTTTACCCAGTTTGGCTGACATGTGTCTTCAGATCTGCAGCAATATGGTTGACTCTTAACTGCCCTAATGGGGCAATTAGGGTGAGATGGGCAACACAATGCTGGCTTGGCCAGTGATGCCCATGTCCCATCAAAGAAGAAAAAAATTTCATAAACACTGCTAAAAGGTCAGGCCGGTGTCCCACCTCAGCCATCTGGAGCTCCATAGAATGATTCTACAATGCTGGGATCCAACCTACAAGATTGTGATTGGCTGGCAGCACCACCAGGAGTGGTGGCTTTGAGCCCAGATCCAAGGTAAGTGAGGCGAGGGTGGACATTTAGTGTAGGCAGAGAGTGGTTCACGAAGGTGCAGGTTTTCCTGGTGGGGCTGTTTGTGGGCCCCAGAGGAGGCCCCCCCCCCAAAGCCTGCATGGTGGTTGCTTTGCTTTACTGGGTGACTTCCCTGTGTGGCAGAGACTGTACCCACTGCCCCCCCCCCCCTTCAACACCGTTGGTTAAATCCAAACAGCGGCAGTAAGTGGCTGTTAATTGGCCTCTGGGTGGGAAGGCTGTCTTCGGCCTATCCCCCACCCAGCAAATTTGTGTTGCGATGGGCTCTCTGCCCCCGCCTGCCATCACATTTCTATGGGACCCCACCTCCGAACCTGTCTCAGGGGACCCATAAAATTCAGCACCCTGTCTCTGCACTGTGAACCCCTGCCCATGTTTAGACACAGCTCTCTCCGTGTCCACACGGTTTGTTGGAATTGTCAGACAGCACCATGCTTGTCTTGCAAGGTGGGGATTCTGCATTCCACAGAGTTTCAAAACTGCAGCACAGGCAAAGTACAATCTGCCTCTTTTGCAATGATTTTATAAACAGGAATCTCCAGCCTACAGTTCTTGTCAAAGCCAGGAATCGCATCAAATGAGTTTAAATCTACCATCAATAGGTGCATTTGTGCAGGGTCAAAGATATGCACAGCTTGCAGGAATGCTGCAGGAGGTTGTTGAAATCGCTAAGCCACTTTTTCTTCACCACTCTTTCCCCATTAGCAGTAATATTGTTTTAGCTTCTTTGCCCTGCTAGAAAACACCCGTTGAACACAGACATTTAATTCAGCGTCATCAGAGTGTTGTTCGCTTGACTGTGCTTCAGCCCAGAAGAGTACATCCATAATTTTATCGTAAGTTTTGTGGATTGTGATGTCGAGATTCAAACCAAGTCATGTAGCATACTTGGCAACAAACTGAACCTCCATAATTAAGCAGAGCATCGTTTAGAAGGGTTACAATGTTTGTTAAAACCTGTGTTTTTGGTGTCAGTGAGAGCTCTTCTGAGTTGAAGTCAGAGTAGTATTTCAGGTGAGCTGCAAGTTACTGTATTACCCAAAATTAAGAATTCCAGCATGTAATTATTGGCTCTGGAGGAAGGGCAATGTTTTTTGTCCCCAATTTCAGTCATTTCAGCCGCATTTGCAATGTGTTGCCTATATCAAAAGCTTGTGGCTAGGGTAGCATTTGGAGATCTTTTTAATGTAGCTGACCAGTTTGTCGGCTTTGCCAAATTTGCATTTCCACAGCTCACTGACAAGAGAAATTATATGTGCATTACATGTAATTACACCTTGGAGCACAGATCTGAAAGATTTTGTCATGTAAGTTGTATCGTCACTAATGAAGCAGACACTTTGTTGAAATCTGCACCATATTTTGAAATGGTTTTGATTATTGCTTGGGAAACTGTGGTGTAACTAAGAGCTTCTAAGTGGACACAGTCTGCAAGCACTGTTGTTAGCTTTCCTGACTGTACCTCTTCGGCCTTACCAGACCTAAAATCAAACAAAATATTGTTTTGGTTGTCTTGCTCATCGGTGGACTCATCACAAATAATTGCAAAGACTCACATACGTTAATCTGAGACTTCATCTCCTCACAATGTGTAGCAAAAACCTTTGACAGGTAGTCCTGTTGTAGTTTATTTGCACTTGGCAAGCAACCGCAGCTTTGGGTGATCGAGTTTATCCAATGGTATACTGGCACTTGCAAAAGTATCCACAAGTTCCATTGTAATCAAATGATGATTTTCTGAGCTGTCTGTCAACTTCTTGAAAAGAAGTGAAATCGTTGCTTGTTTTTTTGCGTGTTTGTTTATCAGTGTGGTGTCGGATGTTCTCTGCTGCGATGGCTTTCGGACTCTAAGTGGCACTGAACTGTTTCCCACCGTATGTGATCCAATGAAACATTGCAGCTTCTACAAAACAGTATTCCACCATCAACATGCAGAATTTGGTTTCCAAATTCTTTCACTCGATGTGCTGCGGTAATGGTTGTGGCTGTTTTTGATTTGCTCATTCTGGCATTCTCACTTGTCTACTAATGCTTGAGACTGCTTCTCTCAAAACTGCACCAGAAGCCCTTCCTCATCTACCAATAAGCGAGGTGAGCCTTGTGGCAATCACTAAAACACGCAAAGTTCGCAACATGCCAGCAATCAGTGAGGTGAGCCTTGTGTCAATGAATAAAATGAGTGAAGTTTCCAAATGGCTGATCTCACAGAGGAGCCAAGAATTCACTAAGAGTAATGCATTTTTCACACCGTGAATTTGGTAGGGCCCTACCTATCAGTAAATTCTATTCCTTTCTCCCTTGTGTGTTTATGTAGCTTTTCCTTAAATGCATCTATTGTATTGCCCTCAACTACTCCCTGTGGTAGCGAGTTCCACATTCTCACCACTCCCTGGGCAAAGACGTTTCTCCTGAAATTCCTGTTGATTTATTCATGACTACCTTATATACCCCTGGTATGTCTCCCCAACAAGTGGAAACATCTTTTCTACGTCTATCTTATCAAACTCTTTCATCATCTTCAATTCAAAAAATTCACCCCTCAGCCTCCACTTTTCTAGAGAAAAGAGCCCCATCCTGTTCAATCTTTCCCGTGAGGTATAACCACAAGCAGGCCCCCTGTTCTAACTGTTAAATCAACCTAAATACAGGATCTGTTAATTTACCATAACATTCAGTGAAATAAGACCTGACTTCACTAAAGTTAACATCATGTGGTATGATCCCAGGATCTAAATATCTGTAGCTGTTTGACAATTCACCCAGCAAGCTAAAAACCTTGGCTTCAGTCTGTGGACTGTACAATGTTAGCTGAGTTTTGGGCAGTATTAGGGGCACTGCATTTGTCTTTTGTGCCTCCCCACAACCACACCCCTACCCCTACCCCCAAATGTTAGGACGGGGAAAAAGAATCAGCCAGAGTTCCCACTTCCGACTATGAAAAAGTGATTGCTGAAGAATCATTCCTACATGGACATCAGCTGAGGACAGGATCAAGCCTGGCTACAAGGCCCTTCACAGCTGATTAACCCGTGGACAATCACTCCACTGGACTCATCCATACAGAATGTTAAGAGTGAGGTACTGGAAAGCAATCTGCACACTTGCAGCAAGTGTTAGTGCATTCAGGAAGGGAGAGACTGGGAGAAGAAACGCACAGTGCAAACTTGCCCTGTACCTCGTAAAGAATAAGATGTCACAGGGTCAGAGAGTCGTAATGGCACAAAAGGAGTCCATTTGGCCCATCAAGTCCTGGAGCATGTTTCAATAGTGTAATTTTGCTCTTTCAGGTCCTGATGCTTAACACTGAGTGATTGGTGCTTTGTACGACTGCCCAGTTCATGTGTTATGCAACTAAAAAGAAATTCAATCAGATAAAACGCCACATCACTGCCATACATGTCATAAGCTGCAATGCTGGGACTCACCATTAGAAAATGAGGAAGACAGGAATTCTGTCACTTCAAATTCCATGGCAAGATAAGTTGAATAGTCCTGTGCTCTAGTTTCTCCTATCTCCTGGAGTTACTAATTGGGGTACAGTTTATGGGTCTGACAGTCTGCCAGTACATTGCATAACATGACATTTATCAAGCGTGAATATAACAGTGAGCACCAGTAGGTCATTCAGTGTGGAAAACTTCACAGGTGACCTTGACCCTGTCCTTAACTGATGTTCTTCCAGTATGCTCATGGGCATAGTTGAACTGCTGCCATATCATGTCAGGTCACTTGCTAACAAAACTGATAATGTTATCAGGACACGTGTGTACGCTGGAGGAATAAGTGGGTGAGTGAGTGAATGCACACTTCATTTATACATGTAGGCTTCTTCAGCAGTCTCTTCAAAATCCAATACAATTTATTGTAACACTTTTGCAGCAGTTGCTAGTCACATGGAATACTGAGCATGGAGTTAGGCTGGATTATATGGAGTTGTATGATGTATTTTGGTAGACAGTCAACATAGAGATGCTCCATGAGATGCTGGCACAGATCAGACAGGCTTTGAACCCTAGAGATAAATAAATCTGTTGACGTATTTTCTAAAATCTTGTTGTAATTACATTGTTTCTTCACTTTCAGCTCTAGACCATGTTTGAGGAGCTACCATTACCAAGGAGCCGTGGACCTCTGTCACTTGCCATCGTCAATACTCTGACTTGAAGTTTAGAGTGTCAGATTCTTGAGGTGGTTGACAAAACCCTTGTCTTATTCACTCCCTTTCTTCCATCTGTTCAACCCCAGTCTGTCCTATTATCCTCTTGGAAACTCAAGCTGGTATAACCCACTACTAATTGGCATACCTTCTATCATGATCTTTCTATACTTGGCAGTGTCTTGCATTATAGATCTTAGCTCTTAAATATAAAATATATTCACACTCTTACACAGATGCACAGGCTGTCCAAATCTCTGAAACAGAGTAATTATGCTAGTGTAGCCCACAAAGAAGTCTTTAAGCCTTTACAGTTAATGCCCGAATCATTTGTAAACACTTGTCGTAGAGTTTAACAGAGTTTGTGCCAATAGATGTTCCATTTTTGCTTCTTTCTTGTTCATCCGTTAACGGATAGAGGGATTCATCCATGGTCCTCTGGACTTTCAGAATGTTCTGGAGATACCTGGGTTTGGAAAGGATAGCCACAGTGGAACCTGACTGTTTTTCACACCTGGAAAGGAAATCATTTGTTGTAGAGAGCAATATCTAGGGCTCAGCAAATGACCCAGTGTACGAGCCCACCCTGGGGCTACAGTTACAGTAACATAGACACAACAAAGCAAACCGCCAACTTTTTAAAGTTTTATCAGAGAATGTTGTGAATGATGTTTCAGCCCTCAGTTTTCTTTATTCATATCGGGATGGTGCTTTCTCCCAATCGCACCACCCCTCCTGAGATCAATGAATTCAACATAGACCAGGTCACACAGGGTCATAATTTCCAGCGAAACTAATTCCTGTAGTTTTGTCCATTTGTTGAAGATGTGCTCATTTTATGGCATCATCCACCGACCCCCCGCCCCCCAACACCGACAAAGGGGAGATTTTTATGGAGCTGACGGGGGTCTTGGCCTCTGGCTGGAGAGCTGGTGACCCGCAATGCCTCTTTTGGGGAAGGCTCGCCGTATCATGAGCCAATCAGGCACTTGAGAGGCCACCTGTGAGCCTTTCCTGGGATCAGGACCCTGGGGGCGGAAAGTCCAGCCCGCTGAGAGCAGCCAGCCAATCAGATGCCGACAACTCTTTTCTTTGACAGCGCCTCTTGGGAAGCAGTGGCTGCTGCCAGGAGAACACCCATTGGAGGCCCAGGTTCACAGGGCAACCCAGGTCAGAGGTTAGTGTTGGCGGGTGGGGTTTCACTGGATGGGGGTCCATGGGGAGGGGGTGTAGGGGGGTCATTAGAAAGGGCAGGGGTTGGCTCTCAGTGGGCTCCCCCTTCCCGATGCCGGGTCCCTCAATCAGGCACTGATTACCTTTGAATGAGGGATCCCCCCCCACACCCCGCCGCAGTGCCCGGGAGACAACAAGCAATCCCGCATGGGCTTGCATATTATACTCCTCACGTGGCAACAGACCCACCTGCCGCTCGGTTAATACCTGTGGTAGTGGGAAGAGGCCCCTAATTGTCCCTTAAGGGCCTCAATTGGAGGTGGGGGTGGTGGGGGAGGGGAAGGCCGTCTATGGGCCTTCCCAACATAGACTTAATCAGACTGGAGACGGGAAGGTGGCGGGGTCCTCACCTGCCGCCATCCTGCCCAATTAAATGCCCTCCCCACCTCCAAACTCGCCATGGGGGTGAGCATAAAATACAGCCCAAATTGTGGGCTAATTAAGGTGCAAGGATTGTAAGCAATTGGAATAGAATACATTCTACCCTAATTACACATTTAGATGAATATGGAGCAGTCCCATAGCGAGTATAGTACAGTTAGATGCTACATGGTCACATCAAGCACTCCCAGGTCAGGTACAACATGGATTGAGAGCTGAGAGAAGCTTCCTCAAGCACTGGGTAAATGCAGTGTAAGCTTCTCTCTACTCTGCTTCAACAATATGCCTATGTTCCAATCTAAGAATAGTGCCTTTTACCACACCAAGGAACCCATTTGATAAGTTTTACACTCCTGATCCCTTCCACACCACCACAAAGCAGAGACTCTACAAACAGAAGCAGAACTCACAGCCTGCGCTCCTCTTTGCTGCAATTCCTCTTCACTGATTTCAGCTGGAAACAGCTCAGTGACACAAATTCATAAAACAGCTGCTCCACTGTGTTCACATTCACCCTTTTCTTCATCCGCTTTGCTAATCTAAAGGAAACAGAGAAAAGTGACAAAATCTGACCGATGTTCCATTTTCTAATATTTGCGATCTCTCTCTTGCCCTGATTTTATTGAGCATGTTGATGAAGACATAGAGACATTTATGGCACAGAAGAAGGCCATTCGGCCCATCGAGCACTGATTTTAATAGTATTTACAGTCTCTGCTCAATGTAACCACAGTGAAGCATTTTTGATATGAGGGATTAATTATTGGATCCTTTCTAAAGGTCACAGGACACAGGGCTAACATAAGGTACTGTTTGCCAATTTTTCAAGCTGTAAAGAATGTACATTCACACACCAGGACTAGGCAATAATATAAATGAATGCTCGTTACTATTATCTTTGATGGAGATCCAACCCAGAGGTCTTTCGAAATATTTCAAATTGATCAATGGGTCAAGCTGTCCAATTCAATTCAAACCACCCTCTCAGGTGGTTCACAATATATGTTGGTTTGGCAAACCTAATTTGGTGGGCAAAGGCCATTTAAAATCCTATGAACGTCTGACTACTTAAATGTGAATATGAAAAATAGTTTTAATGTCCTTTGTTCTGATTTATCATCAATGAAAGTGGACTATATCTTGGCAGAATTGCAACAGGGAGCAGGAGATCTGAAGCAATCGGGAAACAAGGCAAAAAGATTTCTGGTAGCACACTGCCAAGTCTGAACGAGGATTCATATTTCAAGGATTAATTTTAAGTTGTGTTTTAGCAGAGGAGAAGTATTTTTGTTTTCTTGACATTTTGAGTAAGTATTTGTAAATACTGTGTATACAACATTTAAACTGAGTACTGTTCTTTTAGCTGTTTAATGATAAATAAATATGTTTAGTAGTTTATAGCTCGATCTGATCAAGTCTTGCACTTTCTGAAGCAAGATCACAAGTGGTAAGGGCTCTTTTTAACACCTGGGTCTTGCTACACTTACCCAGATATTAAGTAAGTTAAGGACGACTCTGGGTCAGAAATGGCGAAGAATCACAGGACAAAAAGAAAAGTGTGAATGAGAATTCTTTACTGAGAAGTAAGTCATTGAAACTATTGGAGCCTCAGAAAGCCAGTGGCTTTAATAGCCTCTGCTGTAGAAGCTCTGCAATGAGATATGTGCTATTTTACTAGAGCTGGGCACTCCTCCCTGGCTGGGCACCCTGCTACAGTCACTCACTCTGAATTAGCTGCAGCTTCCAGGGGTGTGTCTCACAGTAATTTCAATGAACTAAGCTTTAGAACTGAGGATAATTCACAAGCAGTGGACAAACCCAAGGTTTGCCTCCATTTATATCGTTGATATTCCCAGAGTAAAAAGGATCCCCCACTCTGTTCTCAATTAGTTGATTTCAGTCATCACATCACCTGCAGCAATAGGCCTCAGAACGCTTGCACTACAGTGGGAAAATCAGCCAGGCCTCCTGTTCCTGGCCACTATATAGTGACTATTTCTGGAGTGTTCACACATGAACCTTACATGAGGACTGGATCAGGCGTGGCTTTCATAACCCTAATGGCCTATGGAGCAATGAGTTTACCTCTTTGTGCAGTTACAGTGATAGAGAGTCTTGGGCTCCCAGTTGTAGTAAGAGAATTTGAATTCCTGTGGAGAGATCTTGTGTTTACACCGATCGAGGGATTTGTAACAGTTGCAGCTTCTGGAATTACCTGCAAAAATGAGTAATAAATATTATTAAAATGCTGTCCTGGAGACCTGTCGTACAGGATAAATTCTTGAACTTTCAGCTGGTTCAACACTCCCACTTTTGGTAATCAGTTATTATCCTTATTGTTATAAAACAGTGTATCCTCCAACTCACTGTGAGCAATGCAATGGGAGATCTGCGAGTAAATTTTAAAAGACCTCCAATGGCATTGCTCAAGTATGTCAGCAGCTACTCACTTTTATAATATGTCTGCTATGTATAGGAACATAGGAATAAGGGGGTTGGAATTCAAAAGTGAGGAAGTGATGCTTCAGTTTTACAAAAGAACCATAGAAGTACAGAAAAGTTGCAGCACAGAAAGAGGCCATTCAGCCCATCGTGTCTGCGCCGGCTGAAAAAACTAGCCGCCCATTCTAATCCCACCTTCCAGCACCTGGTCCATAGCCGTGCAGGTTACAGCACTTCAGGTGCAGGTCCAAGTACCTTTTACATGAGTTGAGGGTTTCTGCCTCCATCACCATTCCTGGCAGTGAATTCCAGACACCCTCCACCCTCTGGGTGAAAAAGTGTTTCCTCATGTCCCCTCTAATCCTTCTACCAATCACCTTAAATCTGTGCCCCCTGGTAATTGACCTCTCCACTAGGGAAAACAGGTTCTTCCTGTCTACTGTATCTAGGCCCCTCATAATTTTGTGCAATTCAATTAAGTCACCCCTCAGCCTCCTCTGTTCTAAGGAAAACAACCCTAGCCTATCCAGTCTTTCCTCATAGCTGCAATTTTCCAGCCCTGGCAATATTCTTGTAAATCTCCTTTGTACTCTTTCCTGTAATGTGGTGACCAGAACTGTACGTAATACTCCAGCTGTGGCCTAACAAGTGTTTTATACAGTTCCAGCATTACCTCTCTGCTTTTGTATTCTATATCTCGGCCAATAAAAGAAAGCATTCCACATGCCTTCTTCACCACTCTATCTACCTGTCCTGCCACCTTCAGGGACCTGGGGACATGCACTCCAAGGTGTCTCACTTCCTCTACCCCTCTCAATATCCTCCCATTTATTGTGTATTCCCTTGCTTTGTTTGCCCTCCCCAAATGTATTATCTCACACTTCTCCAGACTGAATTCCATTTGCCACTTTTCCACCCACTCAACCAAGCCATTGATATCATTCTGGAGTCTACAGCTATCCTCTTCACTATCAACTACATGGCCAATTTTTGTGTCATCTGCAAATTTCCCAATCATGCCTCCCACATTTAAGTCCAAATCATTAATATATACCACAAACAGTAAGGGACCCAACACTGAGCCCTGTGGAAAGCCACTGGAAACCGCTTTCCATTCACAAAAACATTGGTCAAATACCATCCAGAATCTGCATTCAGTTTTAGACACTGAAGCTCAGGAGAGATGTACTGGCCTTGGAAAGCGTAGAGCCCAGATTCACCAGAATGTTCCTGGGGCCGAAAGGGATAAATTATGAGGGCAGGTTGCATAAACTTGGTCTGTATTCTTTTTAGTTTAGAAGGTTGAGGGGGGGTGGGAAATGAAGGTGTTTCAATAGGGGCAGATTCTAATTCCTCTGATGGGGGAATCAGGAACAAGAGGGCATAATCTTTTAATTAAAACTAGGCCATTTAGGAGTGAAATTAGGAAGCACTTGTTCCACACAAAGGGTAGTGTGAATCTGGAACTCATTCCTCCAAAAAAACTGTGGATGCTGGGACAATTGGAATTTCCAAGACTGAGATTGATAGATAGTTGCTAGATAAAGGCTTTCAAGGGATATGGATCAAAGGCGTGTAAATGGAGTTGAGGTACAAATCAGCCATGATCTTAGTGAATGGTGGAACAGGTTTGAAGGACTGAACAACCTGCTCCTGTTCCTGAGTTGCTGTTATGCACAATGAATTCGCAGGGCCACTGATTTATGGTAACTGAATAAATCAAATCCTACTTTTAGTATTTTAACTCTGGGATTTTTATCAGTGGTTTGTGGATCTGTTGTATTGTTGTTTATGGGAAGTTAGAGGATGTGTTTGATAAGGAAAGGATTGTATGTTGAAGTGGATAATGCATTGTTTCAGTGTGTTGGGAATAAGGGGAGAGTTGTTTAATAATGAAGAGAAATGATATAAACATTGAAATGAGGGCGACTGAAAAATGACAAGAAATTGCATATTGGAAATTTTTTTAATATATTTTACTGGGCTATACATAAAAGGAACGGAAGTTAAAATAAATATTAAAATGTAGTTCAGTAATGTGTGTTGTCACACATGGAAAGTTAATGCGATGGGTGCAAAATTGGACTTTGCTGCATTCATTTTCCTGGCAGCAAGAAGTTAATTTAACCTTGCAGCAGCCCAGTGTTTAGGTTTGGTTTGGTGCCCCTACATTATACTAGTGGATTTAATCTATTTTGTGATTCTATGCATTACCTGAACGGTTACCTTTAGTATTTATATTCTACTATTCAACTTTAGGGACTTACATTCCGTGCTCTTACTTGGAACCTGGGAGGTGTGACAGCCATTTCCTAGTATGTAGAATCACTTGGACATTTTATGTGGAAATATTAATTAACAGGTTGGACGGGCTGTAAGTACACCTTCACAACTGATTACTCTTCGGCCAAAAGATAATTTAAAAAAATGTTACTGGCAGAAGTAACTCTTGGGAGCCACCTTTGTGAGAGAGAGGGCATTAGAGAATGGACATTATCCAAAAAGGCAGCTGGAGAACAGAATTAAATGTAAGAATATTAAGATCAGAAATGTGCCATCAGAGCTTGTATTCTCCATGATTGAGAGTCGGGCTGGAACACAGATAGTGTGGGAGGGAGATGGACAAAACCCCAGCAGAACGTTGATTTAGAGGGGATGGCTGTTGTCAGGGACAGTCATTGATGCCTTCACTATGACTTACATTGAAGAGCATTGGTTCACTCAGGTAGCATTTACTGAGTTAGGGAAATAATTAGACACAAACCTACCTTATGCGGAGCAGGCCCGAATGGCCGATCCCTGCTCCTATTTTCTATGTTTATTATCAGATGAGACAGTTGTCAAAGACAAACACACATTTCATTTCTCTTGGTAGTACATTATTGTTTTGAGATATGAAAAATTATTTAGATTTGCAAAGATGAATTCTTGTTTGAAATTGAGTAGAGTTAGGGTAAAGGAGACAGTTTACATGAATTCTCCTGATTTCAAACCCATCTTAAATTGTAAACCCCTCAAGAAGTGCATTACTAAATGAAAATAAAATTATTCTTATTTTGGTATGTATTTTAAAAACATGAATTAAAATATTGAGATTTGTGCACGTTTTATTTTATGTTAATAAATAGACATACTAGATCCACAGCAGCACGGTCCCAACATCACCCTGCTCTAAGACTTGCTATTCTGATCCCTGTCACATCTTGTCTATGTTTCATCTTGCAGCACTACTGGCATGCTATATCTGCCAAGATATCGGCCTTGTTTCAAATAGCAGTTACTCTTTAATTCAATAAATTACCACAGTAAAACACTTCAGTAAAGCTTGCACTGAACCTTTATGGCTTGTCTGACGATGTCTAATTGGATGCAGAGACTGATGAGCAGAGGAGCAGCTGCCAATGATTCCGGAACTGCTCCAGTTTCCACTCACACATGCTGCATTGACAGCTGTAAGACCTTTTCTGTCCATGTGAGTTGGTAAGGATTTCGAGCTTCTGTTCTTGGAAAACCTTCTCAATTCAATTTCTTTTCTTGGGGGAATAGAAAAGGAGCCTTCCACCCTTTTTTTTACCATGTATATGTTCTTGTCCAGCCTTATCAGTGACATGGTTATATTTTTGCTCGATGACCAAGTGGAGTCCACACTCTCGGGTAAACTGGTTGCTGTGTTCCATTTTCCCAGGATGGCAAAACCACGGCCTTTACTGATATTTTCATCCAAACGAATAGCTGTGGTGCCATTAACGTGACTCATTAAGGCACTGGAAGAATCTTTTTGCAAAAGGTTTCGAGAAACATCTTTTTCCTCCAGGACAACAGGGAATGAGTTTTCCATCAAATTCTGCTCAATGGCAGTGTTAAAATCCATGGTTCTGGATACCATTGTGGGCATCATATTTTCTCTCATCTTCAAGATATTTTGGGCAGGAGCTTTGGTTTTCTGTCTCCGGCGACCACTGCACTTCTGACACTTCTTTCTGTTTTTCCTTTTAGTCTTTTGGGTTGAGTTTGGCAACGAATTGAGAGAGATGGAGCCAACTTGCATCTTTCTGCCGGTTACTGCAGGACTTCCCGTGGGTTTAGACCCCAATCCCATTTGAAACTCATCCAAAACCGGATGTGTGTAGTTGTATTTGGATTGAAAATGTAAAATGGCATGGGGCACTAGTTCAGTGACATTGCAGCTGAGAGAGAAAGAGAGAGAGAAAGAGAGAGAGATGCACACACAGAGTCAGTTAAACCACAGCTGAGGAGAAGCTTGTACATCAACAGTGTGTTTCTTAGGTTTGCCCCAGAGGGGATTTCAATCCAGCTCCTCCTGGACACAATACGCCACACAAATCTACCTTTGATTCAACACAAATTCACACTGAAATGGAGAGCAGCCACAGCACGTCTATAAGATGAAAACGTCACTATGGTAGTACAGGGTTGTTTTTCCCAAGCTTGGAAATAAGGTGCAGTGGTTGTCAATCTTCTCGAGGCTTGCAGCATAATGCAGGGGTAAAAAGGGTCAGAAAAATTCAGACAGGGGCTTAAGATCAGTCAGGTCTCTGTCCCAGACAGTCAGAATTCCTGTTGGGGTTGGGGGCAGGTGACTCGTTCATCCGGCTCATAGAACGCCCATGGCATGGGAAGGGGGTAGGGCTGGCAGGATGACTCCACCCTCTGAAATTCTGGTAGCTCCTGCCTCCTGAATGCTCACATTCTGGACACCAAAAGGATACAGGTGTCAGGTCGATGAGGCCAAAGTGTGGCCTACCAGGATGTCCAGACCTAGAAATTTCATAAGAATACTGGCAAGATCAGGCAAATCAGGCATCCTTAAAGAGGGCTGTGTGCCAACAGGGTGGTGGTGATAGGAGATTTTAATTTTCCCAACATTGACTGGGATTCACTTAGTGTTAGAGGTCTAGATGGAGCAGAAATTGTCAGGAGCATCCAGGAGGGTTTTCTAGAGCAGTATGTAAATAGTCCAACTCGGGAAGGGGCCATACTGGACCTGGTGTTGGGGAATGAGCCCGGCCAGGTGGTTGAAGTTTCAGTAGGGGACTATTTTGGGAATAGTGATCACAATTCCGTAAGTTTTAGAATACTCATGGACAAAGACGAGAGTGGTCCTAAAGGAAGAGTGCTAAATTGGGGGAAGGCCAACTATACCAAAATTCGGCAGGAGCTGGGGAATGTAGATTGGGAGCAGCTGTTTGAAGGTAAATCCACATTTGATATGTGGGAGGCTTTTAAAGAGAGGTTGATTAGCGTGCAGGAGAGACATGTTCCTGTGAAAATGAGGGATAGAAATGGCAAGATTAGGGAACCATGGATGACAGGTGAAATTGTGAGACTAGCTAAGAGGAAAAAGGAAGCATACATAAGGTCTAGGTGGCTGAAGAAAGACGAAGCTTTGAAAGAATATCGGGAATGTAGGACCAATCTGAAATGAGGAATTAAGAGGGCTAAAAGGGGTCATGAAATATCTTTAGCAAACAGGGTTAAGGAAAATCCCAAAGCCTTTTATTCATATATAAGGAGCAAGAGGGTAACTAGAGAAAGGATTGGCCCACTCAAGGACAAAGGAGGAAAGTTATGCGTGGAGTCAGAGAAAATGGATGAGATTCTAAACGAGTACTTTGCATCGGTATTCACCGAGGAGAGGGACATGAAGGATGTTGAGGTCAGGAACAGATGTTTGATTACTCTAGGTCAAGTCGGCATAAGGGTGGAAGAAGTGTTGGGTATTCTAAAAGGCATTAAGGTGGACAAGTCCCCAGGTCCGGATGGGATCTATCCCAGGTTACTGTGGGAAGCGAGAGAGGAAGTAGCTGGGGCCTTAACAGATATCTTTGCAGCATCTTTAAACACGGGTGAGGTCCCGGAGGACTGGAGAATTGCTAATGTTGTCCCCTTGTTTAAGAAGGGTAGCAGGGATAATCCAGGTAATTATAGACCGGTGAGCCTGACGTCAGTGGTAGGGAAGCTGCTGGAGAAGTTACTGAGGGATAGGATCTATTCCCATTTGGAAGAAAATGGGCTTATCAGTGATAGGCAACATGGTTTTGTACAGGGAAGGTCATGTCTTACCAACTTAATAGAATTCTTTGAGGAAGTGACAAAGTTGATTGATGAGGGAAGGGCTGTAGATGTCATATAGATGGACTTCAGTAAGGCGTTTGATAAGGTTCCCCATGGTAGGCTGATGGAGAAGGTGAAGGCACATGGGGTCCAAGGTGTACTAGCTAGATGGATAAAGAACTGGCTGGGCAACAGGAGACAGAGAGTAGCAGTGGAAGGGAGTTTCTCAAAATGGAGACGTGTGACCAGTGGTGTTCCACAGGGATCTGTGCTGGGACCACTGTTGTTTGTGATATACATAAATGATTTGGAGGAAAGTATAGGTGGTCTGATTAGCAAGTTTGCAGACGACACTAAGATTGGTGGAGTAGCAGATAGTGAAGGGGACTGTCAGAGAATACAGCAGAATATAGATAGACTGGAGAGTTGGGCAGAGAAATGGCAGATGGAGTTCAATCAGGGCAAATGCGAGGTGATGCATTTTGGAAGATCCAATTCAAGAGTGAACTATACAGTAAATGGAAAAGTCCTGGGGAAAATTGATGTACAGAGAGATTTGGGTGTTCAGGTCCATTGTTCCCTGAAGGTGGCAACGCAGGTCAATAGAGTGGTCAAGAAGGCATACGGCATGCTTTCCTTCATCGGATGGGGTATTGAGTACAAGAGTTGGCAGGTCATGTTACAGTTGTATAGGACTTTGGTTCGGCCACATTTGGAATACTGCGTACAGTTCTGGTCGCCACATTACCAAAAGGATGTGGATGCTTTGGAGAGGGTGCAGAGGAGGTTCACCAGGATGTTGCCTGGTATGGAGGGCGCTAGCTATGAAGAGAGGTTGAGTAGATTAGGATTATTTTCATTAGAAAGACGGAGGTTGAGGGGGGACCTGATTGAGGTGTACAAAATCATGAGAGGTATAGACAGGTTGGATAGCAAGAAGCTTTTTCTCAGAGTGGGGGATTCAATTACTAGGGGTCACGAGTTCAAAGTGAGAGGGGAAAAGTTTAGGGGGGATATGCGTGGAAAGTTCTTTACGCAGAGGGTGGTGGGTGCCTGGAACGCGTTGCCAGCGGAGGTGGTAGACGCGGGCACGATAGCGTCTTTTAAGATGTATCTAGACAGATACATGAATGGGCAGGAAGTAAAGAGATACAGACGCTTACAAAATAGGCGTCATGTTTAGATAGAGGATCTGGATCGGCGCAGGCTTGGAGGGCCGAAGGGCCTGTTCCTGTGCTGTAATTTTCTTTGTTCTTTGTTCTATACCAATAAAGCTCTTTAGCTGGTGCAACCAACTCCACCTCCAAGTGACTGGTCAGTGCCATATCTACTCCTCCCTTGAGCAAGTGTCTAAATTGGCACATCGGTGTGAGTGCCCACCAGCAGTAACTAAAATGACTGATCTCACCCTGATCCCAACTACTCCAATGACATCAGCCACCTTAGCACCTGAGCAACTCTCTCTGGGCTTCCATAGGGTTACTACACATAGTTGCAATATCCCTGGAAAAAAGGAGGAAAAATATCTTCTGTGTTTTTCATTCATGATTACCATCTCAACATCTCCATTGGAATGTGTGTGTGGCTGTTGGATCTGTACATGATTGAACCTGACTGTGATTCCCTTGGCAGCGTAGGCTAATGCATGAAGGGTAATTTGCACACTGCATTCAGAATTTCATCTGCTGGGTGCAAACATCGGGAATTAGGTGCAACAGTCACCAGCTCCCACATTAATTTTAATAGATGGGAAATCCTGCACAGGTTCACTCACCTTATTGGCTGAATTGCCAATATTTTAGTTTAGTTTAGAGATACAGCACTGAAACAGGCCCTTCGGCCCACCGTTTCTGTGCCGACCATCAACCACCCATTTATAGTAATCCTACACTAATTCCATATTCCTACCACATCCCCACCTGTCCCTATATTTCCCTACCACCTACCTATACTAGGGACAATTTATAATGGCCAATTTACCTATCAACCTGCAAGTCTTTGGCATGTGGGAGGAAACCGGAGCACCCGGAGGAAACCCACGCAGACACAGGGAGAACTTGCAAACTCCACACAGGCAGTACCCAGAATTTGTGCTTCTGATCGTCAAAGCTCTGTGCTGGGAATGTAAATTCTACAATTTACCCTCTGAAGAAAATGGTCTGTTGGGTAAGGGATTGGAATGTAATCAGTCCCACAAATATATCCCGGCAAGTGATACCATCTTTGGGAGGGAAGGGGAGAAAATGTATTGCAAGACTCACCGGCTCCACCAAGTCTTCTTAACACAATGCTCAACAGGCTCTAGATTGAAACAGGGGACCTGTAGAATGCTGAAAAATGTTATTCCAACCATCGTGGAGATAGTATTGTTTACATTCAGGAGACATTTCTTGAACCTGATTGGGGGTGTGGGGGCGAAATAAAATAAAGTTGAAAGAAGAGTTAATTTTCATTCTGCTGAATGTTTTCCCTCGTAAGGTCACATGATATTGACAGGACAGCCTCAGTCAGTACTTCCTTTCTCTTTGACTCTTTCTCCTGTCTCCTCCCCTTCCAATCATCCAGTAAAGCCAGCTTTTTTTTCTACCCTCTTGAGTTCTTTGTCCCCACCTCATTCGACTCTTACTCTAATCCATCACTATTCCTCTGACTTCCTATTCTCCTGTCATCATTTGAGGGTTAAATACCACTTGAATAAGTCCACAGCTACCTTCTGTGCCTCGCTTGGTATTCTCCAAAAGGCCCATCGAGGCACCCATCACTGCTTCCTTATTAGCAGCAGCCGCGCCTGCCTCCTGCCGCCCTCCCCACCCAGCCCACCCCCTGCGGGGGGGGGGGGGGGTCTAACCTCACCAACCTCCATCCCGTCCCACTCACCCATTATCGACAAGTTTGTGAATTACGGCTCAGCATGCCCCAATCATTATTTCTTCATTTAGCCCACCTTCTCCTACCTTGGTTGTGGTCTAACGCTATGGACTTGAGCTTCTGGCTTACCTATAATCACAGTCACAGTGGGATATGGTGTGCAGCCTGAGGTTTCGCATTCCATAGTTGTATTCAAAAGCAGATATTTTATGCTCACAGTGGTCATGTTCTCTGCAGCATAAGTCTGTCCGATCAAATATTCCTAAACATGGGAAAAGTGATTACAAATAAAGACAATTAACTCAAGGAATGTGCAGTTCACTACTGTTGTCAATATTTAAAGAGACATTGTCACACTAAAATTGTAACGTTGAGTTGGCACAATCTGTGAAGAAAAAAGCCACTGTGATGGTTTAGTTCTGGGACTCTACCAAGCCAACTAAGAAAGTCCTAAATGTAATTTCTGAGTTATTCTTAGCTGCTCTCAGTTGAGGAACTACAGCTAACCTTGTTTTCTCTGAGTTGAGGGTGGTGGTGAGGAGTGAAATTACTTAGTATTCCCGTTCTTGGTTACTGTTATTATGAGCGTATGTATGGACATTAGCCAAGGCAGTGATGCTACACTATTGGCACTCATTGTCAAAGCTCAGACATGAAGAATAGGCACTTGGATGAGGTACTAGAGGACTGATGATACCTGTGAAACTGTATCGCAGGAAGAAGCTGACACCTTTGACAGAGGAAAGGTAAAAAGGAAGTTAAAATTGGAGAGAAAATTAGGAAAGATTCGTAAGAAAGACATTTGCTTCACTTCAGTTCCTCATGATCACACATTTCTTACTAATATATCCTTCCTTGCAAAATGGAAATAACCTCTTCCCTTGATAAAGTACATGAATCATGTGAATTACCACACAATGCTAAATATTTTAAAGAAAGATATCTGTATGCCCACAGATGTCCCTCTGGCGAGCTGCTCTGATATCGCTCACTGTCCTGGTTCCCCCATTTTTATGCTTTCAGTGTTGTACAGGAGCAGTCATTTTGTGTTGAACTCCCATAATGATATATTACCAGCCATCTCCACCTCCATGATGTAACTACAGAACTTTTTCTCGACGTGCTCCAAATCTGCCTCTGACCGACAGTTCTAAAGTACAACTCCAAGGCAAGAATGATACTGGCGCACAAGCAGCTCACTTAATGACACTGCAGATCTCAAAAGTAATTCCCTTTTAAAGGGACCATTATTATGGTTCAGGAGAACAGAGAAGAGCAACCACGCAGATTAGCTTCATGGCATCACGGTGATGTTTTCATGACTGACACATTTCAACATGATTTATATCATTGCAGTTGGCAAATTTGGGAGTGGGGGACAGGCTTTCCAAACGCTTTTTGATAAGATATAGCTCCCCTTTAAGATTGTGCAGGGAATCAAACATCTCTCTGGGTGAAATGATGCAAGTTTGCATCCACGTCCTGAGCCTTAACCTAAGGCAGTAACCGGGACATAAGCAATTTTATCAAAAACAAACAATAACCGATGAGGCACTGACCTACTCTGGTCTACTTCCAGCAACTGCACATGATGATATTGATTGCAGCGCACTCAAAAAATTACAAAAAGAAACCTGTATGCTGGAAATGTAAAATGCAAATAGGAAATGCTGGAAATCAGTGCACAGCAGGTCAATCACAGTGCATGCTGAACTGCTGTGCATTTCCAGCACTTTATGGCTTTAGACTTATGAAGTATCCAGTTTTATGAACATTTTTTGGGGGAAAGACAGTGATTGTTACTCAGCTTTTCAAAGGTACAACATCACAGCTGAACCTGATCCCATCAATGGCCGACATGCATTTTTCCAGTGGGTGTCAATGGATGGTAACCAGAAGTGGTAAACCCAAAGAACTTTCCCTTTCCAGTCTCAGGAGTGCTGAGGCCCATTTTGATGGTCTCAACTGCTACCTTGTTGAGAATAGCCAACTTAACACAGATCAGGGATCAAGCCCAATACATTCCTGGTCTGCATGGTTCATTATCACACTGCATGATACGCTGATTCAATGGGGTGGGTGGATCTTGACTTTGTGCAATAATGTAAAACGGGTGATAGCGAATTGACAGCCAGTCTCACATCTCTCCTAATTTGTAGTTCCATTGACTTCAATGGAATGCTCTCTACATTCCTCATTAAACTAGGGTTGGCTTGATGGTGATGGAGGAGTGAGGAATTAGCGAGGTCATGAGGTTGCAAAGCTTGTGGAATAAAATTCTGCTAGTTTTTTAAAGATATTTTAAGTTTAATTGTTTCCTTGTCCCAAATATTCTCTGTAGGATTTGAATGTTTAAAAATATTTGCAGATCCGACACTTCATTTCAATAAAAGCTACAGGCAGGGTCCATGCAACTAACTGTAGCACAGCGGTCTGGTCACAGTTGAATAGAAGACACTTAACATACAGTCAGCAGTATCTTCAAAAGAGTGTAATAGAAAGCACAGCACCTTATTAGGACTGGATTAGTTAGTAGAAGGGAAACACCTGCATACTTTTTAAATGTAAAACCAGAATGTGCTGGAAACGCAGAACAGGTCAGCATGCTTTCTGATTGATCCGCTGTATAATTATTTTCAGCATTTTCCATTTATATTTCACGATTTCGGCATTTGTGTTTTTTCTTGTAATTTTTTAGTGTGTTGCAAGCAACAACATCAAAAACAGTTTCTGCAAATAGATCCACAACAAAGTTCTGCCCCAGCAAACAGTAAGTGCTATTTACCGCAAAGAGGAAATAACTTCATTCCCTTTTCCAGTAATTATGTGATTTCACAACAGGAGTCAACAGCCAGTAGCTGCGGTCAATCTGTAGGGCGAGGTGTTCTATGCTTAATGCAGTAAAACTGCACAATAATGAAGGTATATTCTAAGAAGCTGTGCCCTCATATGGGGCTTCAACCGTGACAGAAAATCCTGCCACTGACCTGTGTGTCCAAATTTGCAAAATGTGATCCTGTGGGGTGAAGCTCAGTATCTGCAGC
The DNA here is from genome assembly GCF_036365525.1 of Heterodontus francisci. Classification (NCBI taxonomy): domain Eukaryota; kingdom Metazoa; phylum Chordata; class Chondrichthyes; order Heterodontiformes; family Heterodontidae; genus Heterodontus; species Heterodontus francisci. The sequence goes on from NC_090393.1 coordinate 20,588,592, forward strand.
TCTAATTTATAATGTATATGCTACATGGAACCAATAGAAAATAAAATCAGGCTGTGTGTGAGATTGAGATGGACACCTGATCTGGGATGGTTAGGATTACCCACTGAGGAAGCAACAATTGTGATATGGAGCCCGTCACAAAAGCACAACAATGAAAGTGGCCTCGCTGCCTCCTTTAAAATGCGCCATGAGCAAATAATGCGATCTCATTCACTGTACAAAAAATACAAACTCAAACATTTTCTCACTGGTAACCTGATAATAGCAACTATGCCTGGAGTGAGTAATATAATGTTTAAATCAGCTATTCAGAAGATGCCATGGATTCCTTCATGCAAATTTTCTCTCTCCTCTCCTGAAGACTTTGAGTCATTGCTGGTGGGATATAGTTGCACAGATGCCAAGCACCCTCCAGTGTCTCACTAAGTACACATTATTCACCTGTGTGCCTACACCCTGATTGTTGATAGGCTGCTTGACACTGGGGGCATCAGAGTTGAGTCTGTTCTTGTCCTTATTCAGCATCCACATATGTGGATTTTTTAGTAGTGGTCAGTGGAAAATGATCAGGAGCAGAAACATGACTGGAGGCACTGATTTGTTAAAGGAAGATGGATGTGTGGTTGGGCAAATGGACTGGGCAAGGCAAGCTGTGGGGTGTGGGCTGCTTCAAGTCAAAATATCGTGCTAATGTTCTGCCATTCTCATTGCTTAATGAAATTTTGCATTGCAATTTAAATTCGATGCAATATGAAGTAAAATTGTCAAGCTCCCACAATGGTTAAACTCACAGCCTGATGTGATATACAGAGCAAGTCCCAGGCTTGATCCTTCGCCTGTGCTGGTTAGCTGGTCTCTGCTGGGAAGAGTAAAATTAGCCAGGGTTCCTGATCACGACTGAGTGACTCCTGCTGGGCAGTCTGAGTACAGCAGCTAGCATGGCTGTGGTTGAACAGCCTGCAGACACTCAGGGTCTGATTTTAACTCAGTGCAAGTGGGTGGGTTTGAATGAGTTAAAATCTCGCCCTCGCTGTCCAGGCTCACACGTGCGGTATGGCGGTCGGATATCCATCCACCCACAGACCAGTATGATACAGCAACTTCAAGAGCAAACCACAGTGAAAAAAGTCCCATCACAATAGTTATTTCAAATTTATCCACACACGACTTCCATAATTCAGGGATCTCAATGCATACGCCATGTTGGGAGAAAACTGCAGACCGATTTTGCCCCAAAGGATGATGCCTTTTCACAACTGTAGCTGTGAACCATCAAAGCTCAGTGCACTGCATCAGCAAGCAACATATCACCCACACAAAGTACAGGGGAAGTAGGAATTCCTCAATAATCAGAGAACACAGGGAGCCATGTTTATATGAGAAAAAAAACAACTTACATTTATAAAGCGCCTTTTACGTCCTCAGTGATAATTGTGCTTAATTGTATGCAAGTGGTGGGCAAAAACTAGGGATTCACTTGTGTTCCTATAAATAGGAACAGACTAAACTGTGGTGGCTAGGTTAGGAGATGCAGGTTTGGAATGTGTATCTCTGTAACTAAAGCTGACAAATGTGTTTAAAGATTGGCTCCAGTTCTATCCTTCACCACCTGGCTTTCTGGAATAGAACACTCAGAATGGCCCAAAGTATTTTAGAGCCAATAAATTATTTTGAAGCGTTATCACTGTTGTTTTGCAAGTGTGGTGACCACGTTATGCACAGAAAGGTCCCACAAACAGCAATGAGATAAATGACCAGCTAATCTGTTTTTGGTGGTGCTGGTTGGGGGATAAAAATATTGGCCAGGCTATCCAAAGAACTCTCTGAATCTTTGATTAGTGCCAGAGAACCTTTGACGTCCACTTGAATAGGTAAAAAGCCATCAAATTGACATCAGAATGATGTCACCTCTGACAATGCAGCATCCACTTTCTCAGCATGACACTGAAACACGAGCTGAGATTACATTCTCAAAATCCATGGAGTTGATCTTGAACCTACAACCTTCTAACTCCACAGCAAGCAGGCTATTGCTGTGCCAACCTGGCACTTCAGACTGAAAATATGGATCTGCACTTATGCTGAGAGGTTAAAGCTTAAAATGTTAAATAATCTTTATTTTCATTTTAATTGAGCAACCGCTGGGTGGAGCACTACCTAGAACTGTACTCCAGGGAGAATGTTGTCACTGAGACCGTCCTCAATGCAGTTCAGCCTCTGCCAGTCATGGATGAGCTGGACATACGGCCAACAAAATCGGAACTCAGTAATGCCATTGATTCTCTAGCCAGCGGAAAAGCCCCTGGGAAGGACGGCATTACCCCTGAAATAATTATGAGTGCTAAGCCTGCCATATTCTCAGCACTCTACGAACTGCTTTGCCTGTGCTGGGATGAGGGAGCAGTACCACAGGACATGCGCTTTGCCAATATCATCACCCTCTATAAAAACAAAGGTGACCGCGGTGACTGCAACAACTACCGTGGAATCTCCCTGCTCAGCATAGTGGGGAAAGTCTTCGCTCGAGTCGCTTTAAATAGGCTTCCAGAAGCTGGCCGAGCGCGTCTACCCTGAGGCACAGTGTGGCTTTCGAGCAAAGAGATCCACCATTGACATGCTGTTCTCCCTTCGTCAGCTACAGGAGAAATGCCGCGAACAACAGATGCCCCTCTACTTTGCTTTCATTGATCTCACCAAAGCCTTTGGCCTCGTCAGCAGACGTGGTCTCTTCAGACTACTAGAAAAGATCGGATGTCCACCAAAGCTACTAAGTATCATCACCTCATTCCATGACAATATGAAAGGCACAATTCAGCATAGCGGTGCCTCATCAGACTCCTTTCCCATCCTGAGTGGCGTGAAACAGGGCTGTGTTCTCACACCCACACTGTTTGGGATTTTCTTCTCCCTGCTGCTCTCACATGCGTTCAAGTCTTCAGAAGAAGGAATTTTCCTCCACGCAGGATCAGGTGGCAGGTTGTTCAACCTTGCCCGTCTAAGAGCGAAGACCAAAGTACGGAAAGTCCTCATCAGGGAACTCCTCTTTGCTGACGATGCTGCATTAACATCTCACACTGAAGAGTGTCTGCAGAGACTCATCGACAGGACTGCGGCTTCTTGCAACGAATTTGGCCTAACCATCAGCCTCAAGAAAATGAACATCATGGGATAGGACGTCAGAAATGCTCCATCCATCAATATCGGCGACCACGCTCTGGAAGTGGTTCAAGAATTCACCTACTTAGGCTCAAATATCACAAGTAACCTGTCTCTCGATGCAGAAATCAACAAGCGCATGGGAAAGGCTTCCACTGCTATGTCCAGACTGGCCAAGAGAGTGTGGGAAAATGGCGCCCTGACACGGAACACAAAAGTCCGCGTGTATCAAGCCTGTGTCCTCAGTACCTTGCTCTACGGCAGCGAGGCCTGGACAACGTATGTCAGCCAAGAGCGACATCTCTATTCATTCCATCTTCGCTGCCTCCGGAGAATCCTTGGCATCAGGTGGCAGGACCGTATCTCCAACACAGAAGTCCTCGAGGCGGCCAACATCCCCAGCTTATACACCCTACTGAGTCAGCGGCGCTTGAGATGGCTTGGCCATGTGAGCCGCATGGAAGATGGCAGGATCCCCAAGGACACATTGAACAGCAAGCTCGCCACTGTTATCAGACCCACCAGCCGTCCATGTCTCCGCTTTAAAGACGTCTGCAAACGTGACATGAAGTCCTGTGACATCGATCACAGGTCGTGGGAGTCAGTTGCCAGCGATCACCAGAGCTGGTGGGCAGCCATAAAGGCGGGGCTAAAATGTGGCGAGTCAAAGAGACTTAGCAGTTGGTAGGAAAAAAGACAGAAGCGCAAGGGGAGAGCCAACTGCGAAACAGCCCTGACAACCAATTTTATCTGCAGTACCTGTGGAAGAGTCTGTCACTCTAGAATTGGCCTTTATAGCCACTCCAGGCACTGCTCCACAAACCACTGACCACCTGCAGGCGCTTACCCATTGTCTCCCAAGACAAGGAGGCCAAAGAAGAAGAAGAAGATAAGATTGCTGACATTTTTCATTTATAAATCGATGCCCGTGACTAGCTGGAATTCCCTTAAACACTCAGAACCAGCAGCTACAGGTTCTGCAAGATACGCTGGGGAAATTTTCCCTGTCTCATTGAAAAATCTGCCTAATGTTGATAGTGGCAAGCTTCTAGAGGCTAGAATAGAGGACAAAGTTAGTACACACCTGGAAAGACATAGGCTAATTCAGCACAATCAAAATGAATTTGTGAAAGGCAAGTTATATCTGACAAATCTGTCCTTGAGAATATAATGGCATGCATTGGTCAACAAAATACAGTGTGTGTCGCATGTACAGATTTTCAAAGGGCATTTGATAAGTTTCTGTACAGAAAGCTTGTTGATAAAATTGAGGCACAGGTCAATGGCCGAATGGCCTCCTGCTGTGTTGTACTATTCTATCATGTCATGATTCTATGGTTTAAAGGTATGGCAGCATTGATAGGAAGTTGGTTGAAAGACAGACAACAGAGAGTAGGAGTTAACTGATGTCGATGAAACTTGAGAGATGCAAACAGTGGTGTCTCCCAGAGGTCTGTGTTAAGACTACTATTTTTTTTCATATAAATGATCTGGATTTGTTTAGAGGGAGCACACTATCAGCATTTGCAGATAACACAAAAAGCAAGAGTGGGGTTAATCATCAAATTGGACTGTAAGCCACATCTAGGAGGATATAGATGTAGACTGGGCAGGTGAAATTTAATGTGGAGAAATGTAAGCTGTTGCATCTTGGAGGAAGAATTAGGAGAAAACACAGACACAAAATTGTAAAACTTTGAAAGGAATAGAGGAGCAGAGAGGCTTTGGGCTGATACATAAATCTTTAGAAGTGAGAGGACAAATTGCTAAAACTGTAAAAAAAAACACAAATGTGTTTCTAGGTTTGAATATAGGGATACAGGGTACAAACAGTAAGAGGTAATTCGAAACCTATGTAAATTATTGCCAGATGGCAGTTAGAATATTGCGTCCAGTCTTGGGCACTTCAGGAAGAATGACAAGAACATGAAAAGGGTGCAGAAGATATTCACTGCGATGATACCAGGGAAAAGAGGCATTAGTTATGAGGAGAAACCACAGAATCTGGGCTTTGTCCATTAGAAAAAAGAAGGTTAAGAGAAGGTGTAATAGAGATGTTCAAAATGCTGAGAAAAACTATTTTCACTAGTCAGCCAGTCAGTAACTGGAAAGCATAAATTTAAGATCATCAGGAGAGCAAACGGAGAGGTTTGGACTTTTTTCTTTGTTTACACACAGGATTATTAGATTAAAGAATGCAGAATCCATTGTGTATTTTAAGACACAATGGTCTGAATAGTTTCCTTCTATGCTGTAAAATTCTATAATTTCCACTCTTGATCACCACCCAGTGTCCCTTCTGGTACAAAAGCAAAACACTGCGGAAATCTGAGAAATAGAAAATGCTGGAAATACTCAGCAGGTCATGCCCCTTCCAGCACAGGCATGTGGGTGGAATTTGGGTGAAAACAGGATTCAGCTTGGCTGTGACAACCTTGCTGATACGATGTCTGGCCTCACACATGACGGATGATTGTATGGGCCAGCGACTCCAGAGAGGGTAATTGTTTAAATCGGTCAGGAGTAACCAGCAATTCCTTCCAAGTGTGTCAGTCCAGTTCTGTTATCATCACGTAAGTTAACTCATCAGTGCACAAGAGTGTCAGTTTCAACTTCCTGCATACAGGCACCACCACAAATCACATTACAGGACCACACATGAAATGTAAACCATAACATACAGCGTGGTTCACAAGGTGCTACATTATTTATGCTACATTTAAAAAATCAACTTTTAATTGAGTTGAAGGTCTAAAAATAATGTCTTTGGTGATGAATTTGCTGAACTATCAGTCTGGGTAGCACTGTTTGTCAAAGAGGCTGCACTTTTCTCCTCCTTTGTCCTAATTTAAAGGACCACGTCCTTCGCAAAAAAATTTGGAAAAGTGTTTCTGTTTGGGGAGAGTGGAAAGGGCAGAAAAGAGGCATATCATTTTTGTGACTATAGTTTTATTGCCCTACCTTCACCAACCCTGTCTGACAAAGAATTGAATCATATTAGTTAGACATGATTTGCCTTTAACAATCGTGCTGGCTGTCCCTTATTAACCCATGCTCCTCCAAGTACTGATTTCAGTTCCCTTTCCACTCACTCAGACTGAAACATGCTGTGTGAATCCTTGCCATTCTATTCGATACTGAGCTAAGTTTTAAACCCCATATCCTAATCATCATCAACACCACCTATTTCCACCTGTGCCACCCCCACCACTGAAATCCTTATCCATTCTTTGTCACTTCTTGATGTGATTATTCCAGGGCCCTCCCATCCTCCACAAACTCCCACTTGTCCAAAACACAGTGCCCAACACTAGGTCCCATTTGCCCATCCCTGACCTACACTGGCCCCTGTCCTGCAACATAGTAAATACTAACTACTGATTCTTATCAAATTCCTTTATGGCTTTTCTGTAATCTATCTCTGCAACATCCTTCAAGTCTTTCCGGGGCACCCTTCGGTCCTCCGATTTTGATTATTTTTATACAACTCCCTCCCTTTACCTCACCAATGGTGGATCCTTTGGTAGCATTGGCTCCCCTCTTCCCCCTAACCTCCTCTGCACATCCAGCAGTCTCTGCTCCTTTAAAGCCTTCTCCAGACCCATCTGGGTCACCAGATTTTGGTTCTCCCCATTAATCTCTCTGTCCATGACTCACATCCCTTTCCCTGCCAACTTCCATTTCTGAAGTCCCTTGGGACTTTACTCTTTACATTAAAGGTGCTAAATGAATGCAAGCTTATGTTTGAATTTCCTATTCATGCTGTTGTGTTGAATCTGCACACAATTCAATTGAACTTTTTTCATCAAGACAATACCCCTTTAAATGTTGGTCCCATCATGCTCACATTCATATAAAATGTAAATGATATATTTCATTAATGGAGTGTTAAATGATCGGTATATTTTCTGATTCTATGATAGTTGGATTTTTTTTAAAAAGGTAGGAAAACTTTAAATTTCTTACCTAAATCGGCGAAATTTTCAGCAGAGTCTCCCATCCCACACCAAATGGTCCCGGGAAATGTCAAGCCTCGTCGGCTCCGCCTGGCTCCCTTGCGCTGATCAGCAGCGGTGGTGAGATTCTGGAGGAACCAGGTTCCTCTCGAGGCGTAGAGACTCCCTACGGGTGCAGGCGACACACTCCTCCTTCTCCGCAGGAGCCAGTGTGGAGACATGGGAGTATCCCAGAGGCCACGATCAGCGGTTGAGGTCAGCGGACTGGAGCAGTTGACCCCCCACTCCTCCAGATTTTGCAAGTCCATCTCCAGCTGGGAGTCCCACACTCTCAGGAAAGTACCGGCGGTCGGTGGCTTGTTCTGCTTCTCAAGGCAAAAGGCCAGGTAAATGCTGGTGATGGTCTCCTCCTCCCGGGTGATGCATTGCTCTAGGTGACCCTGCCAGCTCCAAGTAGTTTGGAAAAGGACCAGTCCATCGCGGAGACCTCCGACCCGGGCTAGGAAGCTCAATGAGCGAGCTGAAGGGTCACTGGCAACCAAATGGCACAGAGACCTGTCCCTCTGGGACAAACCTGCTAGCCCTTCCCTGGGCCATGCTGCAAGCCCTTGCATTTGGGAAAAATACAACAGGCAAATTAAACATCCACTGAGAAGCATGCTAACTTTTTCCCCCTTTGAATACACGCACAATGAAATCTGAATGAACTAAAAAATGAGGAAAAATGGTTAAATGTTTGCATTAGACACTTTGGTTCACGCTGGGACTTGTGTGCTTTGTTGTAGGTGGTAGGGGTGTGCGGAGGTTCTTTTGGGTGAGGAAGGCGTGCCTTTGGCTTTAGTCCTGCCTCTAGCTCGGTTTTTGTATCTTCCCCTCGCAGCCGCTTCTCTTTTTTCGCTTCCAGAAGCCTTGAACTGTCCTGATCCCGGGCTTTGCCTCTCCGAGATCAGCCGACAAACTCAGGGTTAGCGCCCCGAACACATTTCGGCCAAACCTAAAACTGAACACAGTTGCGTTGAGTTTTGATCACATATTTAAAAAGGCATTCTTAAACAAATCTTAGGTCATTTTTTTCTGGTACTCGTTCAATGGCGTAAATTGCATCAGAATAGCAGCTTCATATCAAAAAAAAGTGCCATCTCCGCCGATCTTCCGCTGAAGTTACGGCAGACGCTCCGGGAGAACCCCCTTGAATTTCAGCCCCGGTATCAACACATTTGTGTCGCTTGGCAGCTCCTATGGAAGTTCCCCGGGACCATGACTGTTGCTCTGTAAAACCCAGAGCCCATTTGGTGTCAGTATTGTAGCGGCCGGCACTAAGCCATCCAAATTAGCAATATTCTCAGTCTATGTTGATGACAGTTTGGGCAGCCGGATTGGTGCAATGAGTAAGATTCGAAAACAAATCTTAACCAGGATCCAGCACCTGATCGAAGAACATAAGAAAAGTCAAGGATGTCTAAAAAGTCATTGAGCCCCTAGATCCAGTCATCGTTGTAGTACCCTAACTCTCTCAGCTATGGTATCCAGTTGATAATGAATATTGCCAATAATGAGGCAGATGGTGATTGAGGGAGAGGAGTGAGCACATGCAGTGGTTAAGGGGAATAGCACGGATGTATTTAAGGGGAAGGAAGATAAGCACACGAGGCAGAAAAGAATAGGTTATGTTGATAAGGTGGGCTGAAGAGAGTGGGATAATGTGGAGCACAGACTGGACTGGAAGGCCCTGTTTCTGTGCTGTAATTCAATAGGAGTTAGAGCTACCATCATAGCTGTGATAGAGGCTTGAGCCCAAAGTCTAGGCTGACAGTTAAGTGCAATATGGAGGGAGTGCTGTATTGTCAGAGATGTTGTCTTTCAGATGAGGTGTTAAACTGATCCCCTGTCTGCCGTCTCAGGTGAACCTAAAAGTTCCCGTGGCAACATGTGAAGAAAAGCAGGTGAGTTCTCATGGCCAATGTTTATCCCTCAAGCAATATAAAAAAAACCAGATTATCTGATCATTATCTGCTGTTAGTGGGACCTTGCTGTGTGCAAATTGACTGCTGCAGTTCCTACATTTCAACAGTGACCACAGGAAGTACTAATTGCTTTTAGAATGCTCTAGAATGTCCTGAGGTCATGAGAGGCACTATGGAAATGCAAGTCTTTCTTTTAAAAGTGAACAGTATAGGAGATTTTCCACCCCACTGAATGGTGCTGAGCTCTTGTGAACAGCAGCAGGAGGATAGAGGAGAACATGGGGGCGTGGCAGATAGTGAATTGCAGAATGTTAAATGAAAATTTTCAGCTTGTTGTACTTTCGGACAACTGATGTTTTATTTACAGGAAAATATGAATAATAGATATGCAGTATGAAATTCTTTCACTTTGTGAGTAATAATTCAGCTTTTAAACATTTAAATATGTTCAACCAGCCTTCAATAAAAACCCCTGGGAGACAGCTGCTACTTGGCAGTAATGCGTATCTGCCATTTCGGGGGGTTTTCAAGAAGCTGAACCTGCCTGCCCCTTCCAAGGCAAGTGTTGTTGGGGAGTGGACACAGGGCAGTCACACCCTACCCTGGTATTTCCTGCCAGCCAGGCTCCTTCAGGACCCAACTTATCCCTAGAGGCCGGTAGGCCGAGTGAGCCAAGGTGTACTGACCTCCAGATGAATGATAGTAGGCTCTGGCAGTGGGGACCTGGCCAAGGAAGTGTCTTGAGCCATCAACAAAGGGCGAATCGTTCCCAGCCATGCTGAGGTGGGTTTGAAGGGGAAACCGGATCAAACTTGGACATGAGGGCATCAGGTCGGTGGGCTGATAAGCTCCTGCCTCCGGGCGATCTTGCCGGAGGTGGGTGAACAATGGAAGCATCTACTGGCCCAGCAGCAGTGGGTACCCAATGATTACCAATTAAAAGCCTATTCAGGGGAATTGGGAGGACTCTGCCGGGAACTTCCCGGCACTGGAGCAGTCTCCCACTGAGTGCCGAGTCCAGCAGCTTGGTGAAGGCACCCTCCTGGACAGCAGGCCGGGGGCCATCAGCACTATGCACCAATGATGGGACCACGGACAGGAAATGCTACATCCATAGCCCAAACAATTCCTCCGGAGGGGTTTCCCTTCCGCTCCGAGGGGCCGACTGGCTTCAGCCCTCATCAGTTTTGATTCTGACGCACGCCTCCGAGGATGCCTCCATTTTGAGGCACCCTCACTCTCTCCATGCTGCCTGCAGCCTCAGGAACCCGCCTGCTCTCTGGGTCCCCGGAGGCGGAAAGTTAGGAGGTTGCCTCGGAAAGATTGTGCAGGCAGGTAGGACTCACAAACCATCGGGAATAGGGCCTGCATTTGACCCAATGGAAGAATATTTGAAGGCGATAAGATTCCGCCCAAAGAAGGCAGTTTTTAAAAAACATTTTTACTGATTGTCTCCTTACATGAGGCTGAGAAAGATATGGTTGGAGTCATGGAGGTCCTGGGCAACACCCTATACCTTCCTTTTCAGGCATTGATCGGATATCCAGCCATGTGGGATAGGCAGGCATTTGTGTCCACCTGTACCAAATATGTCCTCTCACTGACCTGCAGACTCCAGCAGGGTCAGTTCTGGAATGCAGCAGTGGGAACAAGTCTGGAAAACTCATCGGGATCGCATCCTGAGGAATTTCAACCACGATATGTCCATCATTTCCAAACTGAAATTGAATAATTTGAAGCACTGAAATTTGTTCAGTTCTATCACTAACAAATAGCACTTTAAACTAATATTTAATTCAAGTCCTTTGTGCCTGTATCTGTGTGTTTTGTTGGTACTTCAGAGTAATATATGATAGCCTTTTTCATGTCAGTATAAGTCTTCCAGATCTTGCTCTAGGTCTTTGTAAAAGTGGACTAAGTTCACCTATTATTTAGGACAACACTGTTTCTATTGTAGGATAGTCACCAAAAAAGACAGTTCCTTCTCTTTATAATGCTATGTACCAAAGATGTCACGTCTTGCTCATTAAATTGGGTACTGAAGCACTCCAGTCGGGGTAACAAAACTTTTGTTAACCTCTGCACCTGCCCCCTCCACCCCATATCAGACTATCCCTCCTCTTTAACTTCTTTCAGTCACAGTTTTTCGAGTTGTTGTTTGACTATGGGAATACTCCCACTTTATGCCATGCTGTGGGAGAGATTAAGGTAAAAGTGGCAGCATGAATGATGTTCAAATGGGACTGCCTCTGCATTAATGTGTGGCACTAGACAGTGACAGCAGCATTGTGTGTGGCTACATTCATTCTGACCTCATTGTTCCTTTATGGGAGAGTAGTTCACCCTGAGCTATCTCTTACTGTCTGCAGAGTAGACTCAACTGTAGAATAGTTGAGAAACACAGTATTCTAAACTTCTGATAAAAAGGCTAGCATTAGGAGACTGAGCTCACAGAAAAAACACAGTTCTGTTTGTGAGATAACAATCTGACACTGAAATAGTTCCATAATTACAAACACATTCATATTAGACGTACAACATTTGCTATTTATTTAACAATAAAACCAGTTCAACAACTATATTGGCCTTGGGTTCAATCAATATAACGTTTTTTTTTTCCAGCTTTTTGTCTCCTCTAGTGAAAGCACAAACTCTTATTGGGTTACAGTTCGGCAGCAGATGTCCGCCTTCCATTCTTAATGCTTTGACAGTGAGTGTCAGCAAACTATTCAAGCATCACAGCCAATTTAAATTGTGCCCTGATACAATGCGTAAATGTATGCGTTTTATGACAAGTACGAGCACACGCTGTTTACGGCTCCAGGGTTGGTTGCTACTTTGGACTGAGTTAGCCAATATCAGCTGGGGTGCTGGTGGGGTTGCTGAAATAAGTATAAATTACCCTGGCCATGAAGGGAAAATTCCTGTTCATTGTCCAGTGACAACTCCTGACAAGCACATGTGTGGCTATCAAGTGAGGACAGGATCAGGCATTGCTATGATGGATGAACAGCCTGATAACATGTGATAAACTGCCTCTTAAATTATGTGTGGGAGAACTGCCAATGCTCAAGGAACTATACCCAGCAAGCTTCAATACCTTTGGGAGAAGATGAAAGAAAATGGGAGGGGAAATAAAATGGTGGCAATTCCACACATAAATTTCTTTTAACGGTTTTTTTCTTTGCCAACACATATCCAGGAAAGTAAGAATTAAACAGCGAAAGAATACACATTAAAAAAATTCCTATCATGGTGTAAAATATCCTCAGTAAATTGTAATGTACTTCAGAAGCCAACTGATTACTTTCGTTACACTGAAACATGTAATTAAGTGCGGGCTCATAGTGGTTCATTGATATTGATTTAAGAGGTATTTTGAGTTCCTAAAACAGAACACAGGCGGAGTTTGTGTCTATAATCTACTGCTGGGACTGATGTGAAGATGCTCACAGGTGACAGGTGCTCTCTCACTTGAGCGCTGTAGGGCATGTACAGCTGCGACACATCAGCAGCCCTGCCTTAATTCCTGCCTTTGGGTACTCTAACTGATTTTTATACACTTTACAAAATGTGATATATGAGGGCAGTGAAGAGTTGGCAGCATTTGGAATGTTAACATGTCAGGATCTGCTTAAGAACTATTGCCTTTCGCTGGGGAGTGCCTTCTTAAATGTGCCTTGTACTTCTGAACAGGATGCAAAGAATATTGCAATGTCTCTCTTTCTCCTCTCTAGACTCCAGCCTTGCTGTATTTTGAACATACTATTGTGGCCAGAGCTCCATTAAACATTCTCCTTTTGTTCCTCTTAATTTTCAGATAAAGTAATTAAAAAGCTTCTTCCTCCCTAATATCCTCAATGTGTTAAAATCAAGACTCATTATACCACATAATAGTGCATTCCTTTCCAGGGCTTCAAAACGATGGAGCTCCATACTTTCCTCAGTCTCCTCAGCCCATTCAATTGTTTGTCACCGGACACCAGGTTTTGCTTTGAAAATTCTGTGATTACATAGAACCTACAACACAGAAACAGGCCATTCTGCCCAACTGGTCCATGTCAGTGTTTATGCTCCACACAAGCCTCCTCCAACCCCTCTTCTAATCCTATCAACATAACTCTCAATTCCTTTCTCCCTCATGTGTTTATCTAGCTTCTCCTTAAATGCATCTATGCTATTGTCCTTAACCACTCCTTGTGATAGTGAGTTCCACATTCTAACCACTCTCTGGGTAAATGTGAAGCGTCTGCTTCTACCACATCATCACTTTGTAAACAACATTCCATAAACAACTGCCCCACTCAGACAGCATACAATATAACACAAGCAAGTATTTCTGAAACAGCAAGTTGGGGTTTAATAAATTCTTTGTGTATTCTGTGTTGTAAGAGTATCAGACAATATATAAGGAGAGAACATCACTTCAATCTGTAGTCAGATGCTTTTTGAGGGATGTCTGTTTTGAATTTATGGCAACAGTACAAATAGGGGGAGTCCAAGAGTGGAACCCTAGAAAAAGACAAGGTCAAAAATGATGTGGTAGAAAAGTGCGAGGCTGAGAGTGATGTGGTCGTAAAGTGCGAGATTGAGAGTGATGTGGTAGAAAAGTGCAAGGCTGAGAGTGATGTGGTAGTAAAGTGAGAGGTTGAGAGTGATGTGGTAGAAAAGTGCGAGGTTGAGAGTGATGTGGTAGAAAATGGCGAGGTGGAGAGTGATGTGGTAGAAAATGGCGAGGTTGAGAGTGGAGTGATAGAAAAGGGCGAGGCCAAAAATGATGTGGTGAAAAAGGGCGAGGCTGAGAGTGATGTGGAAGGAAAGGGTGATGCCGTGGATGGAGTTCCCTAAGCTAGCTTAGCCAACTCACCCCTTAATACCTATATCGTTTGCTTTGTTCAGATTTAAGAGTCTAGTTTTGTACTTAACTAAATCACTCTCAAATTCAATATAAAATTCTACCATATTATGATCACTCTTCCCCAGAGCCTCCTTTACCTCCTTTACTAAAAGGTTACTAATTAACCCTTTCTCATTGCACAAATAGCTTGCTCCCTCATTGCTACCTCAACATACTAATTTAGAAAATTATCTTAAATGCATTAAATGTACTCGTCCTCCAGACTATTACTTGGTTTGCCCAGTAGTAAGGAAAATGCTGGAATCTATTATTAGGGAACTGGTATCAGGGCACTTAGAAAAAATCATAATATGACTGGGCAGCGTCAACACCGATTTATGAAAGGGAAATTGTGTTTGACAAATCTGTTGGAATTTTTTGAGGTTGTAACTAGCAAAGTAGATAACGGGAGCCAGTGGATGTAATGCATTTGGATTTTTTTTTTAATTGATAGGCTGCCACACAAGGGGTTATTACACAAAATTAGGGCTCATGGGACTAGAGGTAATATATTAGCAAGGATTGAGGATTGGTTATTGATAGAAAACAGAAAGTGGGAATAAATGGGTCATTTTTGGGTTAACAGAATATAACCGATGGGGTACAGCAAGGATCAGTGCTTGGGCCTCAGCTATTTACAATCTACATCAATGACTTAAATTAGGGGACTGAATGCAATGTGTCCAAATTTGCTGACAATGCAAAGCTAGTTGGAGAGTAAACTGTGAGGAGGACGCAAAGCGGCTGAAAGGTATATAAAAAGATTAAGTGAGTGAGCAAAAACGTGACAGATGAAATATAATATGGAGAAATGTGATGTTATGCACTTTGATAGAAAAAAAAGAACAGAATTTTTATAAACTGTGAAAGACTGGGAAATCTTCTTATTCAGAGGGACCTGTGTGTCCTTGTTCACGAATCACAGAAAGTTAACATGCAGGGACAGCAAGCAATTAGGAAGGCAAATGGCATATTAGTATTTATTACAAAAAGATTGGTACAAGAGTGAAAACGTCTTACTGCAATTATATGGAGCCTTGGTGAGACCACATCTAGAATTTTGTGTACAGTTTTGCTCTCTTTACCGAAGGAAGCATATACCTATCTTGGAGGGAGTGCAACAAAGATTGCCCACACTGATTCCTAGGTTGAGGTGATTGTCCTATGAAGAGAGATTGAGTCGACTAGGCCTATATTCCCTAGAATTTAGAAGAATGAGAGGTAATTGCATTGAAACATATAAAATTCTTTAGGTGTTTGACAAGGTAGATGCTGAGAGAATGTTGCCCCAGGCTGGGGAGTCTAGAACACAATCTCATCCAGTCCATTTAGGACTGAGATGGGGAGATGTTTTTTCACTCAAAGTGTAGTGAATCTTTGGAATTCTCTACCCTAGAACACTGTGGATACTTAGTCATTGAGTATTCAAGACAGAGATTAATAGAGTGTTGGATATTAAGGGAATCAAAGGATATGTGAATAGGGTGGAAAATGGAGTTGAATTAGATCAGCCATGATCTTATTGAATGGCAGAGCAAGTTTGAAAGGCTGAATGGCCTACTCCTGTTCCTATTTCTTATATTCTTATGATCTTACAAATTGTTCAGGAGGAAGAAGAAGCCTCGAGCTACATTACTTACAAATGAGGAGCATCAACAGGGGAAAGCTCAAAGTTGCACTGTGGTATTGATAGAAGGGAGTAAGGTTGAAGTCCAGAGAGAGAAGTGCTCACCTGATATGGCCTGTATTTTATCTTTGATGTGAAGGTGCATATAAAGATGGATATTGAAGTATAGAATCAGCAAAATTGATTGAGAGATTGAAAGAATGTTGGAGCTAGAAAGAGAGAGAAAGATGGAAATATTGACATGTCAGGACAGAGAAAGAAATTGCAACAATAACAGATCTAGAGATAAAGATATTTACAGAATGATAGACACTGGAAGAGAGATAGAAAGAATAACAGAATAGGACAGAAAGATTATACGAATGGAAGACCCAGCGAGAAAGAGATTGACAAAGAGAGAGAGATTGTAAAAGTGACAGACCCAGAAAGAGGCAAAAATGGAAACAGTTGCAGGCTAGGAAGGAGACTGAGAGTGGCAAAACCACGGACAAATGAAAATAATGACAGATCAAGAGAAAGATTGAAAAAACTAAGACAGAGAGGTCATTCCTAGTGGTCATAGACCAGAATAAGGAGAGGTCTGGCAATGTCTATCTCAGCTCCCTTAGATCAGGGCATGGGGCATAGAGTTGGGGAGTATAGCATCAGGAACACACCACAGGAGAAAGATTAAAATGTTATGGGAAGAAAAAATATGTATGTTACGACCAGATGAGGAACGGGTCTAGGGCTCCCCTCTCGGTCTTTTCCTGGTTTGGCTGTAACAGGTTTTAACTTTTCAAACACTTTTTTTTTTAGCTTCCCCTCGGTGAGTCCTAGTGGAGCTCACTGCTCACTAGTTGTAATTGTAATCAACCAGACAGGTTTTCTCAAGTTTAAACAAGAAAGCTGTAAGTTTATTAACCTTAAAACTCTAACTCTGTTAAAACTACTAAAAACATGTGACACAACCATGCTAGCATGCAAAGGTAATAAACACACATACAAATAGATACAGAGCAGGAGAAAGAATTAAAGGGGGGAGTGTGGGAACAGAATTTTCGAGAACAGAATAATATGGGGACATTTAAGGTGAAATAATTAATCAATCATGTACTACTAACAAACTAACTTCGGAGCTGCAGGGAGGGACAGCTTATCAGAAATGACTTCATAGCTTCAGGGCTGCACAGACAGCTTATCAGTAGGAGTAGACTAACAAGAGAAAACTAACAGGACAGTTGTAAGCCGCTTCATAGTAGCCCATTGTATAGCAATCAGCCTAACATTCCAAGGAGATAGGGGGGATGAGAAACTACTAGAAGGGAAGGTGACAAGGCAGTACCCCAATCAGGCCATGACACCAGGAAACTGCAAAGTTAGTAAACCAACTGGGAACATAAAGAGGGTGTCACTGATGTGTATGAAGAACTATAAGAAAATGATTGATTTCCCTGCTCAGGCAGGAGAGGGCAGGGGGAGACAAGGGAGAGAAAAGGAGAGGAGAGAAGAGCCCAGGTGTTGTTATTGTTTGCTTTGCTGATGATGTAACCAAGAAGTACTGCAATAAAGTTTCTTAAAGCTACAGTCGGACTTCGTCTCTCTTTGTGTAACTAATGGGATCCAACAACTTGACGTAGTCGGCAGGATCGCTGGAGGATAAAGACTAAAGCCACAGACATCGGACCTATCGGCGCCCCCAGAGGTAAGGACTCCTCTTTATGTTAAAAGTCCTTGGTCGTCGTCTAAATTTCGGTTCCCTGCCACGTGATCCCGAACTTGGCGGTATTTGACGGAAATACCCTTTCTTGTGCGGCTCAAGACCCCCTTTATAGACGTCTAACTTGGCGGTATTTGACGGAATACCTATTTGGCGAAAAACCTGACTGCTCGAGACCTATTTCCCTACCTGAATGGATAAGATGACAGATGAAGGCAACCGACAGTTACCAACTACCGTCAAAGGTGTGCAGGCCCCACCTGACGTTCCCGAAGATGAAATACTTCGGCAGTTGAAAGAATATGTAGAGCAACAGTTTAATCTGGCTAAAGCGTACACTGAAATTGGGCAAAAATATGGCACCCCCACGGGACTGTGGTCCCTGGAAGATATAAAGAGAGTCTGGGGAAAAACAACCCATTTAAAGGATAAAGAACAGACCCAATGGTCTCTAGCCGTAATGGGCCAGATTCAGCAGCGCAATGAGATTATGCGACAAGCCCAATGTGATCGCGACCTAACGAGTGCGAAGGATCAACTGAAGGCGGTCTGCGAGCAACTGAAAATTGAAAAGCTTGCAAAGGAAAAGCTAGAGGCTGAAAAACAATCTGAAAAGGAAAGGCTACGGATTGAAATTAAAGAGCTTAAAAAACAACTACAAGACCAGCAGACGACCCAACCGAAGGAACTGGGACAGCTCTGCGAACCCTGCCGACCACCTTCAACTAACTTGTATCCAAGTTTGAAGTCGTTACAAACGGAACAACGGAAGATGCAACTGCATGAAGCAGGTCTAGCCGAGTCTTCCAGTGAAGAAAGTGACAATGATGGTGGGTTACCGTTTCCGCGACTAGCTCCCCTTAAACAGAAACGCGTTAAAGTCAAGACGGAGAAGACGACTGTGAACGGTAGCGAGGTCACCACGGCCGAGCACAACGCGTACTGGACACACGTCCCGGCTTCCCCTGAGAAAATCGACAAGTGGTCCACAAGATTGCCCGACCCGAAGAAAGGGGGTCTGAAAATGTGGGAGCAGCTGGAACGATTAAAGGGAATTTACAATCTCCATCCATGGGACAGGGTACAGATTCTGACTGTAATGGTTCCCAGACGAGCGAGCCGAAAGCTAAGGAGAGAAGTCCAAATTGCTTTGGGTGAAGATGGTCAGCTACTTGACGTCGGATGGACTGCGATTAACAAGTGGTTGCGAGAGTTTTGCCCTGCAAAAACAGACTGGGGCAAAGTTGCAGCCTGTTGGCAGAAGAACTCCGAGAACATGCAGGAGTACGAAGAGAGGTTTAGGTCCACCTGGGTGGAATACTCAGGGATAGTAGACCCTACTCCAGAGGATCTGGACGACACCAGTTTTGGACCCTTAAAATCCGCTTTTGTTGATGGACTAAAACCAGAACTGTCTAAAATACTGAAGGCCACTCTACCGGAGTGGGACGCG
Source organism: Heterodontus francisci (assembly GCF_036365525.1). Taxonomy (NCBI): domain Eukaryota; kingdom Metazoa; phylum Chordata; class Chondrichthyes; order Heterodontiformes; family Heterodontidae; genus Heterodontus; species Heterodontus francisci. The sequence continues at coordinate 20,607,344 of NC_090393.1, forward strand.
GTAAGAGTAAAATACTCAGAGTTAATTGACAGATGCGCTCAGCTGGACAGGGATACAGGAGTCAAGCTTCGAGCCGTGCAGATGGATCCAGTACCGAAAGAGCCTGACAAAGAGCAAGTTAGGCGACCCGGCCCCTGTTATTACTGCGGGAAGGAAGGCCATTGGGCTAAGGTGTGTAGAGTGAGAGGACGAGGCAGAGGAAGCCAAGGACTCAACCCGGCACCCAAACCAGCTCCCTCCACTGATGCCAACGACCTCTTTGAGAAGTTCAAACGGTTGATGCCCCAGCAACAGAAGGAGATGTCCTCCTTACTCGATGCGACAAAAAACTAGAGGAGCCCTCCCTCGCCCTTTCGGCGCCTCTCCTAGCGCTAGTAGAAAATAGAAAAGATGGATTGTATGTAACTGCGAGGGTGGGCGACCAAGACATTGACTTCGTATTGGATACCGGAGCCGAATTAACGTGTCTACATCAACAATACGGAAACTCCCTACCGATGGACGGTAAGACTAAAAGAGCTTACGCAGCTGGGGGCAATGGGTTGGTAATTAAGCAGACCCAGCCCGTACGCAACAGTCTTGGTCTGCACGAATTGATAACACTGGTCTGGGTAGGTCCAGTGGACCAAGCACTCCTCGGTATGGACGTTCTCACTCAGCTGAACTCCTCGTTGCATTTTGAAGGAGGCCAGGTAACTTGGTCTATCAGAAGTGTGAAGAAAGAGCAGCTGAGGGAGCACCCAATATGGGCCCAGGATAAGAACGATTGTGGGCTACTTCAGATGGAACCGGCAACGTTTATGGGATCCGCTCCACCCTGTACTAAGCAATACCCCATTAGTCCAACATCCGTTGCAGGAATCTTACCCGTAATTGGACAGCTAGAGGAGTGAGGCGTGCTGGTTAAAACACACAGTACCTCAAACAGCCCTGTGTGGCCAGTACGGAAACCAAACGGGACCTGGCGGCTTACTGTCGACTATAGAAAGGCTAACCAGTGAATTAATCAAAAGGCCCCTCTGGTAACTGACCCCTCTACGGTATTTAATGCCCTGAAGCCGGAACACGAATGGTTCTCTGTTATCGATATGGCCAACGGATTTTGGTCGGTGCCACTGGCACCCGAGGTCCAACCGTGGTTCGCCTTTACTGTACAACAACAACAGTACACCTGGACCCGACTGCCACAGGGTTTTCACAACAGTCCCACGGTATTTCATACGGCCCTACAAAACCATTTGAGGGAGTTACCTTCCATGCACTCCACAGTCATTCAGTACGTGGACGACATTCTGTTAGCCTCTGAGACAGAAGAACAGCATGAACAAGATCTGCGTACTCTGCTGGACCACCTTCATCGGAGAGGACACAAAGCCAGTATTGACAAAGCGCAGATAGCAGAAGGAGAGGTCGTGTACCTGGGACAAAAGATTTCAAAAGGAAAGAGAGAACTCACCCAGGACAGGACCGCCGCCATTCGAGCTGCCAAACTGCCCACCGCTATCCAGGAGCCTAGGTCCTTTTTGGGTTTGTGTAACTTCAACAGAAACTGGATCGACTCCTACACTCAGCTGGCTCAACCATTAACCGATCTCTTGAAGGGAAAGCAGGCCTCTAAAGAATCAGTTACCCTAACCAAAGAACAAGAAGAAGCTTTCGAAAACTTAAAGAGGGCTTTGTGCTCAGCGCCAGCCCTGGGAATCCCCGACAATGGGAAACCGTTTACCCTGTTCGTACACGAAAAAGAGGGATATATGACTGCCACACTGACGCAGGAGCACGGGGACAAACAGAGACCTATTGGATACTATTCGAAAAGACTGGACACCGTCGCCCTAGGATGGGGCAGTTGTTTAAGAGCCATGGAAGCTACATGTCAAGCAGTAATGGCTACTGCAGGTCTGGTGTTAAATCAAAAGCTAACCGTTAAGTATCCGCACACAATCCACACATTGCTACCTACGAACAGAGTATCCCAAGTGACTGCAGCTAGATGGACCCGATGGACAACAGTCCTAGAGGCTCCCAATCTCCACATCGTCCGGGCCAGCCTGGTAGATCCGGCGACTATGCTCTCGTGGCCTGAAGAGATGGAGGAAGAAGAACATGATTGCGTGGAGATTATGGAAGAAACAGAGGAGGTAACTCTCGCGGCAGAGGAAGCATTGCTCAACCCAGATTTAATCCTTTTTACAGACGGCTCAGCCTTTGTTGACAATGGTACATGGAAAGCAGGATGAGCAGTTACAACCCTACATGAAGTTGTGGAAGTGGGATGCCTGCCTTCAGGGACATCGGCCCAACAAGCCGAACTGCGAGCCATGTCGGAAGCGTGTCGAATAGCAGAGGGGAAGACAGCTAATATTTACACAGACTCACGGTATGCTTTTGGAGTCGCTCACGACTTTGGTCAGTTGTGGCGCAAAAGAGGATTTCTCACGGCTGCTGGTACACCTATTCGAAATGGGAAAGAGGTCCGAGACTTACTAGAGGCCATGCAATTGCCACAAAAGGTATCCATTTTGAAATGTAAAGCCCATACGAAAGACAACACTATGGAAGCAAAGGGGAATGGCCTAGCCGACAGGGCAGCCAAGGAAGCCGCCTCGCAGGGTGATCCCCCGGACGCAAATACGTAAACTGAATGCGTCCCATCTGACACAAGACCTCCAAGTGATGCAGAGTGAATGTTCCAAAGAGGGAAAATGGACCTGGATGGAAGCAGGGATGAAGATAGGTGACGACGGCATATGGAGGCAAAGGGACACCGAGAAACCAGTCGCGCCAGAGGCGCTGATGCCCTTTTTAGCCCAACAAATTCACTCCTGGGGACAGCTGGCCCCGCAACAGATGACAGCATGGTTCCAGAAAAGCTGGTGGGGTCGAGGGTTTAAAAAACACGCCCAGTTGGTGGCTGACCGCTGTGTGGTCTGTCAGAAAAACAATCCAGGACCCACCACGATAATGCCTCAACTAAAAGCCCCTGCTCCAGCCGGCCCATTCCAGTGCTTGTGTTGACTATGTCACTCTCCCACCTTGTCAGGGATACACCGGCATTTTAGTCATCGCCGATAAATTTTCTAGATGGGTAGAGGCCGTCCCAGCCAGAAAAGCCACGGCTAACCACACCGCTAAGGTCCTGTGTAAGAATTACATCCCCAGATGAGGAGTACCGGTCAGAATTGACTCTGACCAAGGAACTCATTTTACAGGCGTGGTCTGTCAGGAAGTCTGTCGATTACTAAACATCATGTGGGATTTACACTGTCCTCATCATCCCCAGTCATCGGGCCAAGTGGAACGAATGAATCAGACTCTAAAACAGCGACTATCCAAGTATCACCAGGAAGGAATAAAGTGGCCTCAGGCATTGCCGATAGTTCTGTGCAGTATCAGAGCGACCCCGAACAGAACAACAGGCCTGAGCCTGTTTGAAGTAATAACAGGGAGACCCATGTCTTTACCGGGAACAATTGATCTGCAAAAAGCTGATTGTCACTTGATGAGTGACGCTTTACTAGAATATTGCCAGAACCTAACAAATGCTGTCAGTTCTGCTTCCTCACAGGTATCGGCAGCTTGGGGTGACCCACCAGAAGCAGGGCACGACATCGTCCCGGGAATCTGGGTCTACGTGAAGAAAATACACAAAGAACCTTTGGGCGCCAAGTGGGAGGGACCTTTCCAAGTGTTACTGACCACCCAGTCAGCAGTTAAAGTTGAAGGAAAGAAAGCCTGGATACATGCCTCTCACGTAAAACGAACGCCGAATTCTTTTTAGTGATGATTGTAATTCTGTATTTGATGTTTTTGCTTATTAAGTGTTGTTGAAAACAAGTAACTGAAGCCCCTGCAAAACTTATGCCTTTACAGAGCTCCCACGGGCTCCTCCTGTGGCACAAGCAGGCAACGTATTGAGTGTGACTCCTCCGGGTGTTGAAGGCTGTTTCTAAACAAATAGAGACCATTAAAGGCACCTAGGTGGGATCAAGGGAGTGATTCTTAAAAGTGTTTTGAAGAATCAAAGGGGAGACTGTGGGAACAGAATTTTCGAGAACAGAATAATATGGGGACATTTAAGGTGAAATAATTAATCAATCATGTACTGCTAACAAACTAACCTCGGAGCTGCAGAGACAGCTTATCAGAAATGACTTCATAGTTTCAGGGCTGCACAGACAGCTTATCAGTAGAAGTAGACCAACAAGAGAAAACTAACAGGACAGTTGTAAACCGCTTCATAGTAGCCCATTGTATAGCAATCAGCCTAACATTCCAAGGAGATAGGGGGGGATGAGAAACTGCTAGAAAGGAAGGTGACAAGGCAGTACCCCAATCAGGCCATGACACCAGGAAACTGCACAGTTTGTAAACCAATTGGGAACATAAAGGGGGTGTCACTGATGTGTATGAAGAACTATAAGAAAAGGCTTGATTTCCCTGCTCAGGCAGGAGGAGACAAGGGAGAGAAAAGGAGAGGAGAGAAGAGCCCAGGTGTTGTTGTTGTTTGCTTTGCTGATGATGTAACCAAGAAGTACTGCAATAAAGTTTCTTAAAGCTACAGTCGGACTTTGTCTCTCTTTGTGGAATTCAGTTAATGGTTTTAGGTTGGGTGTAAAGTCTTTGATTAAAGTTAAGTCTTGAAGTTCTCGTTGGGGCACAGTGCACGCTTTCAAACTTGGTTCACTGGCCTTCTGTCTTGAGGCTAAAGTTATTTCTGTGGGTCCTGGAACTTTGCGCGCAAGAGAGACAGAGACAGAGAGAGAGACCTTGCTTCTCTTTTGGTCTTCAAAAGCAGTCTGCCTCAAAACATTTCTGTGAGCACAATGCACTACCCAGGTTGGCCAGCAGGTTAGTCATGTGACTAGCTCTTTGTTTGAGACAGCATCGCCTGCGCATTTTGTTGATTTGTCAAAGCTTACCAGACAAATCTGTGTTGGAGGGGTGGGGGTGGGGGTGGGGGGGGTGGTGGGGGAGTGGGGGGTGGTGGTGGAATGCTGGCTCTTACACAGACAATGACTCCCAATGTCTTTGATCATCACTATTGACAAAACCCATCTGGCTAATTGAATCAGGGGGCACTTCTATTGTCTCTCTGTGCAACTGTCACTCAGACTGCAAATGTGCAACCATGTTTTCAGCCACTGCTCTGTGGTCTTTTTAAACAAGTTATATTCAATGTCTAGTAAGCATTCAAATAGTGTTCCATATGACAAAATTAATATGTTTCCATTTGGCAGGTGTGGGGCTGGAATTTACCTTAGGCGGACAGGAATTTGCCACCAACGTAAAAGTTAGTGGCGAACCCACTTCTGCCTAGCCCGGGGATCCATCCCGCATTTTACGGTTCCCCAGGCTTTAATTTCCCTGAGGCAGGACTTCCACCCGTCTGAGGGGGGAGGGCCCACCTCATTGAGCTGCCAGCCAATCAGTGGGCCGGCAGCTCTTAGTCTTAGCAGCGCCACTGGGAGCCGACGACAGGGATCCAGGAGCGAAGGTAAGTTGGGCATGCCTCACCAGTGAGATCGGTCGTGCCCTGGTGAGGCTGGAGTGGTTGTTTGAGGGGAGGGGGGCATATTGGGTCCCGGGGGTGGGTTGGGAGGCGGAGGTGGCCCTCAATCGGGCACCCTGTGCCTGATTGCCATGGCACCCACCCCCTCCCCCCATCCCTGGCGCTCGGAAAGGTCAGCAGCTATCGCTGGGTGGCCTTTCATGTCCCCAGCACGCCCACTTGCCACGGGTAAAATACCCATGGAGGCGGGCGAGGGCCCTTAAGTGGCCGTTAAGTGGGTTGGAGCCTTTTAAAAGTGCTTGTCGACAGCATCTTTCCCTTAGTAAAGAAAAATGAAGCTCTGGGCCAGAATTGGTTCTGAGCTCATAATGGCCTGTCAGTCAGGAGGCAAGCTATAATCTTCCAGCAAACATCTGCTTGCTACAGTCAGGGTCTTGTGTCCAATATATAGGACCAACAAATAAGGCACAGACTCAATCTTATTGTTGATGATATATTGCTATGGCATACAGGTAATTTCACATCTCATCGTGGAATAATGACCACTGGCTGAAAAATGAAAGGAATAATCATTCGTCACTGCTGAGCTGCAGAGCCCTCAACGTAATGGATACACATACACAGTGTCATAAATCACCCTCTGAAAGATGGGCGGGCGATGTTTAACCTGAGGGAATTTGCAGTAGACCCAGAATAACAGAAAACCTAGGTGGATGAAATGAAGATTGCCGGGCGGAGCTGGAACACAAGCTGGGACAGGTAGTGTTTGAGCTATTTGTACAGCACCTGTTGCGATGGTTTCCAGTTATTTCCCAAGTGTGTACTGACTGGAAATGTTAGAAACAATCTCATCCAGCAAAACTCTGAAAACAAGTTCACTATTTCCTCTTCCCCTCCTGGAAAGTGAGATTCCATCTTTAAAGGTCGCACATTCCTTAAATGCGGCTCTTAATGAAAGCTTTATTTAAAGGAGACCTAATATACAGGTGATTAGACATGGGCTTTGCAGCTCTGTGATTTCCAGTTAACTATAGTCTGGACTGAGGGGCTGCCTCTCTTGTCTCGGTTGCTTCAATCCAGTTGCTCGTGGGTGTGGGCATTTAGTACAAAACTGCCCCTTAATTGGATGAAGTCCAGATTAATGGGCAGAGCTGCAGACAAGTAAAGCTGCAGTGTGGTTGGTGTGGAAAAAGAGTAATAATCATCAGATACAAATAGTTTAACAAGGAAGAACTGAAACTTACACTGCCTTAGATTTATTAATACATTTGAATCCAGTAACTATATCTCATCATTAAAAGAAATGGAAACTGCAAGGTTAAAAAAACTATGGTCAGTAAACAGTATCAAGCTAGTTTTCAGTGAGTGTGAATTCAAAGCACCTAATTAGATATTAGGACTGCCAATTTGGTGTCAATTCTCAGGCCATAAAATAACTGGTGTGAGAAGTAGAAAGGTCACATATAGAGGACATGTGCTGGATTACAAAGACGTGAAGAGTGAAGGCCATAGAGGGACTTATGAATGAGAACAAGGATCTTGAAATTAATGGATTGTGGATAGTAAGCCAATGGAGGTTGCCAAGGCTTGGGGTGCGTAAGATGTGAACGGTGGAGTTTTGGAAGAGTTGTAGTTTATGTAGAATGAAACTTGGGAAGCCAAGTGTTTGTTTTAGAGGTTGAATCTGGAGGTGATGAAAGTTTTTTCCAGCAGTGAGGATATGATAAGGTCAGAAGTAGACTATCTCAATGATAATAAGATGTAGAGTGTGATGACCAGATGCAAAAGATGTCTAGGGGTCTGTTACTATCTTCACCTGGTCTTATTGTAACAGGGTTTAATTTTAAAACACACAGTGTTTTGAACTCCCCATTTGTGAATCCTTGTTCACAGCTTTCCAATTATAAAACAAAGAAACTAATTCACACAGGCTTTCTGAGGTTTAAAGAGGAAAGATGAAATTTTATTTAAACTTAAACTCTAATACGGTTCACACCTACGGATATTTGACATACCCACGCTAGCATGCACACGTGATACACACATGCAAATAGGGGCAGAAAAAAGAAGAGGAAAATATAGTAGAGAGGGGTTTGAGGCAATATCAGAAGAGTTTCTTGTTTACTGTGCTTCAAGCTCACTTGATTGTAGATAGTCTTGCTGTTCGTCGGGGTCCAGTGTTCTACTTAAACCTTGTTCATGTAGGAAAATTTTCTCTCTTTGAGGTTCTTGTGTTTTCACAAGATTCAGTTCCGTGGGAAAGAGATGGAGGCAGGCAGGACTGGAGAGAAGGTTCTGCTCCAACTGGGAGAACACAACTTTCTGAGTTCAAATCCTCTGTTGTAAGTTCAAATTCAAAACCTCCAACAGTCAGTCAGTTATGTGACCAAAACCGGTCTAACCACATTTCTGTGTATTGGGGAAGCAACAACTGGGTCCCCATTGTTCCAAAACTGTCAGTTACTATGCAAGTGTCTTTCCAGTCAGGGGCTTGCAATTTTAAGTTTTAATGTTCATGTGGCGAAATCATGTGTACCTCAGTCTTGGCAGGTGTGAGGTTTGCCTGACACCTCCACATCCAGGGGAATAAAATGCAATTGGAAGAAAAGCGGCTCAATTCATTAGAGTTTGAGAGAAATACAAGATACAGAAAGGAAAACCATGCGTTTCTCTCATTCACTTCCATTCATGCACCAATCCTAAAGCTTATTAAAAATGCTCTGTTCTGGGTGCCAAGGCTGCTTTACAAAGACTTTTGACTTCAGTGGGTGGGTGGTTCCCTTTTCCTCTGACTGTGGGGGAGGAGTCTTTGTTAATCTCCCCTTTGTTCTCTGGGACACTCCTACCTGCAGGCATTTGTGCAGACTTGGCTGCACTCTCCTGTGGCACTTCGACTTGGTGAGGCATCAACCTCACAGTTTCTGTGCCCCTTAGAGGTTTCTCTTTGTCTCTGCAGGTTCCTGTAATTGCTGTTAGCAGGTCTGGTGGGGTGTTTCTACAGTCTGCATTTACATAGGAGGATGTGCGATCTAACCTTTTACATTTTTCGGGGTTGGTTGACCAGACAGTAGGGGTTTTCATCTGGGATTCTTCCCTGGCTTCCTTTAACCTGCCCTCTTGGTCATTTCTTCCCCTTCTCTTTCTAAACTTGTGCCAGCCGTCTGCCTGCCTGTCCCCTTTTGTTCTCAGTGGGGTCGCTTGCACTTCACCAGCCCTCTGCTGGAGGGGCCTCCTAACACCGGTACAGGACTTAGTGGTGCAGGTTTCACTGTAGATTGGGGTTTCCCCTCAACCTGGCACATGTGGCAACTCCTGTAGTACTGCACCACATCTGTGTGGAGTTTTGGCCAGTCAAACTGCTGTCTTATGCGGGCTTTGGTCTTTTGTATACCTGCAGAGTCTCATCGACAGGTTTGCGGCTGCCTGCAATGAATTTGGCCTAACCATCAGCCTCAAGAAAACGAACATCATGGGGCAGGACGTCAGAAATGCTCCATCCATCAATATTGGCGACCACGCTCTGGAAGTGGTTCGAGTGTTCACATACCTAGGCTCAACTATCACCAGTAACCTGTCTCTAGATGCAGAAATCAACAAGCGCATGGGAAAGGCTTCCACTGCTATGTCCAGACTGGCCAAGAGAGTGTGGGAAAATGGCGCCCTGACACGGAACACAAAAGTCCGAGTGTATCAAGCCTGTGTCCTCAGTACCTTGCTCTACGGCAGCGAGGCCTGGACAACGTATGTCAGCCAAAGAGCGACATCTCTATTCATTCCATCTTCGCTGCCTCTGGAGAATACTTGGCATCAGGTGGCAGGACTGTATCTCCAACACAGAAGTCCTCGAGGCGGCCAACATCCCCAGCTTATACACACTACTGAGTCAGCGGCGCTTGAGATGGCTTGGCCATGTGAGCCGCATGGAAGATGGCAGGATCCACAAGGACACATTGTACAGTGAGCTCGCCACTGGTATCAGACCCACCGGCCGTCCATGTCTCCGCTTTAAAGACGTCTGCAAACGCGACATGAAGTCCTGTGATATTGATCACAGGTCGTGGGAGTCAGTTGCCAGCGTTCACCAGAGCTGGCGGGCAGTCATAAAGGCAGGGCTAAAGAGTTGAAGAGACTTAGCAGTTGGCAGGAAAAAAGACAAAAGCGCAAGCGAAGAGCCAACTGTGTAACAGCCCCGACAAACAGATTTTTCTGCAGCACCTGTGGAAGAGCCTGTCACTCTAGAATTGGCCTTTATAGCCACTCCAGGCGCTGCTCCACAAACCACTGACCACCTCCAGGCACTTACCCATTGTCTCTCGAGATAAGGAGGCCAAAGAGAATACCGGATGTACAGCCACTGTAGTCTCGTGGGCCCTTCTTAATACTGTCGACTCCTTGCCCTCAGGTCTTGTGAGGAGAACTCCATTCTTCATCAGTACCTCATTATTTAAATAGTAGCAGTCAGGGACTCCCTCTGCTTCACTTTCAGACTGGGCAGCCTGTGCTAACTCTTGCAATACTGGGTCGGCTCGCTGAGCCTCACCAGGGAAAACCCATTTAATTCATTCCCTGGGTCTCCTAACTTTCCAAAGAAAGTATTGGACAGGCAGACCTCACAGCCATCTGCCTGCACTGCCAATGCAGTCTCTTCTGGCGGAGCTAGTTTGATCATGGCCTGACCCACTACACATTCAGGGAAACTGCAGGGGACTGTCTCTTACCACTGACCTGTCTCTCTGACCTCCTGCAGTCTTTCTTTCACTACTGGGGGGGCTACCACCTTCACTCCTGCCAGATCATCATCTAAGAGCAGGTCAACCCCGTCCACAGGCAAGCTATGGACAATCCCTACAGTCACCGGTCCCAAAACTAGGCCGCACTCCAGGTGCATCCGGTGTACAGGTACAGGCATACACTACCCTTCACAACCATTCACTGCCATTTTGGTCTTCACTGTACTCTCTGGGGGAAAGGTCAGGCCTTTTCCCAGTAAAAGGGATCTTGTGGCCCCTGTGTCCCTGAGAATCACTATGGGCTTGCTTTGCCCCACTCGAGGGATATGGGGTTACTTTCCCTTCAAATACAAACCCCTGATAACCTTCAGGAATCCTATTAACTTTTCCTGCACTGGCTGTAGTAAGCTTCCTGGGCTGCACCCTTACTGCAATTAAAGCCACAGCTTGTTCTGTGTTTTGTATCAGGCCCTTGTCTTCACTGAGCAGGTGTGCCCTGATTAACCCTACTGGTTTCCCCTTTCATTTCCAGCAGTTAACTTTTAAATGCCCTGCCTTATTACAATGGAAGCACACAGGTGTCCGGGTCTCACTCTTGCACACAGCACCTTCCTTTTTTGGCTGGAGGAGGGCCCCCTGTGTCTCCTGCTTTCCTTTCCCTTCCAGGAAGGCCTGGGCTTTTATCACCTTCCCACCCTTTGTCCTTTTCAAATTTGTGGGGGTGAGTTCTCCCCTGGGAAACTGACTTATAAATTAAAGCAAACTCATCGGGCAGAAGGGCTGCTTGCCGGGCTCCTTGAACCCGCTGCTCCTCTACATGGGTCTTTATTGAGAATGGGAGAGAGTTTTTAAATTCCTCTAACAGGATTACTTCTCTGAGAGTTTCATAGCTGAGCTGTATTTTTAAAGCCCTCAGCCACTGGTCAAAAGCCAGCTGCTTACTTCTTTCAAAATGCAGATAAGTTTGATTAGCTTCCTTTTTGAGGGTTCTAAACTTTTGGCGATAGGCTTCGGGTACTAATTCATATGCCCCGAGGATAGCAGTTTTGGTCAGTTCATAATTTGATGAACTCTCATCTGGCAACAAGGAATAAACCTCATGGGCTTTTCCGGTTAGTTTGCTTTTCAATAAGAGAGACCAGGTCTCAGCTGGCTATTTTAGCTGCCTTGCCAGTTTCTCAAAAGACACGAAAAACGCTTCCACATCTTCCTCATTGAATTTTGGAATTAATTGAGCAAGTTTTAGCAATCTTGTACCCGGTCCTGAATTCTGCTCCTCCATATTGGCCAGGCTTTCACTGGGGTTACTCTGTTGCCCCCTAGTTAACTCAAGCTGCTTCAGCTGTTTCTCTTCAGATTCTTTCCAGAATATTCTTTCTCTCTCTCCTGCCTTTCATTCTCTTTACCTTCCTTCTGGAAGCCTCTCTCTTTCTCCCTCTCCTGCCCCTCTTTCTCTTTTTCCTGTCTCTTTCTTTCTTTCTCTTTCCCTGCCTTCAAGTTTCCTCTGTTCCAATTGTAACTTTTCTATCAGTACCCTGTCTGGGTCTGCTTCTAACACTGCTTCTGTTTCTTCAGATTCAAGGGAAAAATGGTTGGCCACTAGCCTTAGGAGTTCAGACTTCCTAGCCTTGCCACGTGCAGTGATCCCACACTGCTCAGCCATTTTCCTCAACTCTTCCATAGACAGTACTTTTAACTTATCCCAAGTTACTTCACCCTGGCTTGGAGAGCTACTCGCTTCATTTGCAGACATGTTAGTTTTGTTTGAAACTCAGTTCAGGTTAAAACAAAATTCTAAAAATTGTTCACCAAAGATAGAGTGAGCAGCTGCAGAGAGGGAATCAAGGCTAGTACCTTCAGTTTGTGCCATCCTTTATTAGTGAACCTGTATTATGGCTATTTGACCACATGTAGTATCACAGCTGAGGTCAATCCTAGTTGAACGATGTGCTAGAGTATCAAAGGATTATCAATGTAATAGTTCTATTAAAAAAGCTAGTCAACTATAGACTAGTGAGCAATAGGCAGGCTAAGATGGTTCATGGATCTACTTTTAAATACCACATCTTGTGAAAAAATTAGTACTCACTTAGAAACATTTGGGTTAATTGAGGACAACCAGCAAAGATTTGTAAAAGGCACATCATGTCAGACAAATATAGAATCATTTGAGGAAATAACAGAGTATATTGATAAAGAAAATGAAGTGGATATTGTGTACTTAGGCTTTCGTAAAGCATTTAATAATGCACTGCATCGCAGGCTTGTTGATCCGATTGAGGTACATGGTATTCAAGGGAATATGGCAGCAAGACAGTTAGAAAGATCTAAACATTGCCCCAGGGATCAGTATTGGGATTATTGCTCTATATATAGATATAGAAGATTTGACAGTAAATAGCAGGGCCAACAATTACAGGAGGACATTGGGCAGATAAATGTTAGATGAAATTTAATGTGGAGAAATGTGAGACCATACATCTTGGGAGGAAGAATAATGAGGTAAAATACATACAAGAAAGGAATCGAGGTGCAGAGAAACTGTAGGGTTCAGATACACCGATATTAAAGTGTGAGGACATTCATAAAGCTGTAAAGAAGTACATGTAATCCTAGATTTTATAAGTAGTATTGGGAATTGATTACAATAGCAGAGAGATAATGATAAACCTGTACAAATCATTGGTTATCCCACAATTAGAATATTGTCCCATTTTGGGTGTCTTACTTTAGAAAAGATCTCAAGGCCATTGGAGGGGTTGCAGAAGAGATTCACTAAGATGATCTTAGTGAGGAGGAGTTTCAGTTATGAGGAGAGATTAAAGCTCTTTTAATTAGAACAATCTACAAAAGCAACAACATCCAGACTTTTTTTTAACATCCTTACTGTAGAAGAAAGTTCCAAGGCACTTCACAGAGGCATAAGGAAAACAAGATGTCAAGCCAACAAAGGAGGAATAAAGGGAATCTGAACACAGGGAGAACTACAGGAGAAATTATTTGAAGCAGAGGATTGTCAGGACAGGGAATGCTCTAACAATGACAGAAGCAGATCAATTGTACATTTTACCAGATTCTGCAATAGTTATGTAGTCCATTTATTTACCATAGAGATTTGCTGACAATGACTGAGTAGGCAATTTGATTACACATGAACTTCAACTCAGTGTAGTTTACCTTGGCAATGGAATGTATCATCATCACAAACTTCTATTTGATCACCAAACAACATCCTTCAATCTATAAAAAGCAAAAGTCAAATTAATGTCATTGCACCTCTCTCCATAGACTCGAAATGAAGTCAATAAAATAGCTCATACAGATAATGTCACAGAAACTCCATTACTCTCATATTCCAGGTTGTATTGACTTTTGGAATCCAATTCCACAACTGGCAAAGGTTCAAGGTTCACTTGGCAGGCGACCTAAAATTAAACGAGACTTTCAGTAAAATAACCAATCCAATGTAATAGTTTTATGTGTTTGGGCGGGTTGACTAGTCTTTGACCAACAAGGTACAGCCTTTGGTATTCTTAAATCAAGATAGAGAGTTTATTAAGCACAGCAAGAATATACAGGCAATACTTAACCAATGGCAGTAGTTATACAGCAGAGTGCGGAGTGTCCTTGGTTCTTGCTTCCCAAGCTGTTGTGGTGCAGTCTTCTCTCTTGAGGTGTTCTGTTGAATGTAGGGTGGTCTCTTCTTTGAATTGGTGTGCCCCAATGTGTCTCAACACTTTCCATTTATGCCCCCGCCCCCCCCTCCGAGGGTTCCTTTATTCCATTTATGGTTACATTAGGTAGCTATACAGATAGTGGATGCATTGGTGATCATCTTCCAAAATTCTATAGATTCTGGAACAGTTCCTGCAGATTGGAAGGTCTCAAATATCACCCCACTATTTAAGAAGGGAGGGAGGGAGAAAAGAAGGAATTACAGACCTGTTAGCCTTACATCAGTCATTGGGAAAATGCTAGAATCTATTCTAAAGCATGTGATAAATGGACACTTGGATAATAATGATCTGATTGGGCATAGTCAACATGGATTTATGAATGGGAAATCATGATTAATGGACCTGTTGAATTTTTTATGGATGTTACTAACAGAATTGATAAAGATGAGTTGGTGGACGTGGTATACTTGGATTTTCAGAAGGCTTTTGCTAAAGTCCCCCACAGGAGGTTAGTTAGCAAAATTAAAACACATGGGATAGGAGGTAATATACTGGCATGGATTAAGGATTGTTTAACAGACAGAAAATAGAGATTAGGAATAAATGGGTCATTCTTGCATTGGCAGGCTGTGACTAGTGAGGTACCACAGGGATCAATGCTTGAGCCCCAGCTGTTCACAATATATATCAATGATTTGGATACGGGCACCAAATGTAATATTTGCAAGTTCGCAGATGACACAAAACTAGGTGGGAATGTGTCTTGTGAGGAAAATGCAAAGCGGCTTCAAGGGGATTTGGACAGACTTAGTGAGTGGGCAAGAACATGGCAGATGGAATATGATGTGGAAAAGTGTGAGGTTAGCCACTTTGATAGGAGGAACAGATGTGCAGAGTATTTCTTAAATGGTAGATTAGAAAGTGTAGATGTACAAAGGGATCTGGGTGTCCTTGTCAATAAGTCACTGAAAGCTAACATGCAGGTGTAGCAAGCAATTAGGAAGGCGAATGGTATGTTAGCCCTTATCGCACGAGGATTTGAGAACAGGAGTAGTGAAGTCTTGCTTCAATTGTATAGAACCCTGGTTAGAATTGGAGTACTGCATGCAGGTTTTGTCCCCTTACCTTAGGAAGGATATTATTGTCATAGAGGGAGTGCAACGAAAATTCACCAGACCTGTTCCCGGGATGGCGGGACTGTCCTAAGAAGAGAAATTGGGGAAACTGGGCCTGTACTCTCTAGAGTTTCGAAGAATTAAAGGTGATCTCAGATGATTGATGAGGGAAGGGCGGTGGATGTTATCTATATGGACTTTAGTAAAGCCTTTGACAAGGTCCCGCATGGCAGACTGGTGCAAAAGGTGAAGTCACACGGGATCAGAGGTGAGCTGGCAAGATGGATACAGAACTGGCTCGGTCACAGATCACAGAGGGTAACAGCGGATGGGTGTTTTTCTGAATGGAGGGATGTGACTAGTGGTGTTCCGCAGGGATCAGTGCTGGGACCTTTGCTGTTTGTAGTATATATAAATGATTTGGAGGAAAATGTAGCTGGTCTGATTAGTAAGTTTGCGGACGACACAAAGGTTGGTGGAGTTGCGGATAATGATGAGGATTGTCAGAGGATACAGCAGGATATAGATCGGTTGGAGACTTGGGTGGAGAAATGGCAGATGGAGTTTAATCCGGACAAATGTGAGGTAATGCATTTTGGAAGGTCTAAGGCAGGTGGGAGGTATACAGTAAATGGCAGAACCCTAAGGAGTATTGACAGGCAGAGAGATCTGGGCGTACAGGTCCACAGGTCACTGAAAGTGGCAACGCAGGCGGATAAGGTAGTCAAGAAGGCATTCGGCATGCTTGCCTTCATCGGTCGGGGCATAGAGTATAAAAATTGGCAAGTCATGTTGCAGCTGTACAGAACTTTAGTTAGGCCGCACTTAGAATATTGCGTGCAATTCTGGTCGCCACACTACCAGAAGGACGTGGAGGCTTTGGAGAGGGTACAGAGGAGGTTTACCAGGATGTTGCCTGGTCTGGAGGGCATTAGCTATGAGGAGCGGTTGGAAAAACTCAGATTGTTTTCACTGGAACGACGGAGGTGGAGGGGCGACATGATAGAGGTTTACAAAGTTATGAGCGGCATGGACAGAGTGGATAGTCAGAAGTTTGTCCCAGGGTGGAAGAGTCAGTTACTAGGGGACATAGGTTTAAGGTGCGAGGGGCAAAGTTTAGAGGGGATGTGTGAGGCAAGTTTTTTTACACAGAGGGTGGTGAGTGCCTGGAACTTGCTGCCAGGGGAGGTGGTGGAAGCAGATACGATAGCGACATTTAAGAGACATCTTGACAAATATATGAATAGGAAGGGAATAGAGGGATATGGGCCCCGGAAGTACAGAAGGTGTTAGTTTCGGCAGGCATCAAGATCGGCGCATGCTTGGAGGACCGAATGGCCTGTTCCTGTGCTGTACTGTTCTTTGTTCTTTGTTTTTTTTTTTTTTTTAGAGATACAGCACTGAAACAGGCCCTTCGGCCCACCGAGTCTGTGCCGAACATCAACCACCCATTTATACTAATCCTACACTAATCCCATATTCCTACCAAACATCCCCACCTGTCCCTATATTTCCCTACCACCTACCTATACTAGTGACAATTTATAATGGCCAATTTACCTATCAACCTGCAAGTCTTTTGGCTTGTGGGAGGAAACCGGAGCACCCGGAGAAAACCCACGCAGACACAGGGAGAACTTGCAAACTCCACACAGGCAGTACCCGGAATCGAACCCAGGTCCCTGGAGCTGTGAGGCTGCGGTGCTAACCACTGCGCCACTGTGTTCTTGAAACCTACAAAATACTTAAAGGGATAAACAGGGTAGATGCAGCTCAGATGTTTCCCCTGGTTGGGGAGTCTAGAACCAGGGGTCACAATTTCAAAATAAGGGGGAAGCCATTTAGGTCAGAGATAAGGAGAAATTTCTTTATTCAGAGCGTTGTGAATCTTTAGAATTCTCGACCCCAGATGGCTGGAGAAGCTCAGTCATTGAGTATGTTTAAAGTAGAGATTGACAGATTTCTAAATACCAATGACATAACGGGATATAGGGATAATGTGGGAAAAAGGCATTGAAGTGGATGATCAGCCATGATCGTATTGAATGGCAGGGCAGGCTCGATTGGCTGAATGGCCTACTCCTGTTCCTATTTTCCTATGTTCCACCTTAATAAAAGCAAAATACTGCAGATGCTGGAAATCTAAAATAAAAACTGAAAGTGCTGGGCATAGACCTGAAACGTTAACTTTGCTTCTTTCTCCACAGATGCTGCCAGACCTGCAGAGTATTTCCAGCATTTTCTGTTTTTAATTTCCACCGTAACACTTTTGATTAGTCAGGCACGACCTCACCTTCTATGCATTGTCTCCTCTTCCTGAGTTTATAATAGTTAGATTGGCCAGATGTGACCTCACCTTCCAATCATTGGGCTGAATTTTACCGCCTCCTCGATGCTGCGGGTTGCGGTGCGGGGGCCAGTAAAATGCTGCAGGGAGAGACCTCGGTGCAGCGCCCCCCCACCCTGCCGCACGGTGGTGGCACCACAATTAGCATATGGTGATGCTTACTTAATAATGCTGATTATGCAGCCTGCCGCCTCTGCACCGACACTGCTGGATTTTCCTTTGAACAGGCGGCTATTACATGCCGTCCCATGCATGATCTGAAAAGCCAGTGGGTCCTCACTTTGCATTACAGAAGGGAGGAGGGAGGAGGGAGGGGGGATACACAGGGGTCTAACTCTGTATTCTTAAAGGGAGGAGGTAGGAGGGAGGGGGGATACACAGGGGTCGAACTCTGCATTGTTAAAGGGAGGAGGTAGGAGGGATGGGAGATAAACAGGGGTCGAACACTGCATTCTTAAAGGGAGGAGGTAGGAGGGAGGGGGGATACACAGGGGTCGAACTCTGCATTCTTAAAGGGAGGAGGTAGGAGGGAGGGGGGATACACAGGGGTCGAACTCTGCATTCTTAAAGGGAGGAGGTAGGAGGGAGGGGGGATACACAGGGGTCGAACTCTGCATTGTTAAAGGGAGGAGGTAGGAGGGATGGGAGATAAACAGGGGTCGAACTCTGCATTGTTAAAGGGAGGAGGGAGGAGGGATGGGAGATACACAGGGGTCGAACTTTGCATTGTTAAAGGGAGGAGGTAGGAGGGAGGGGAGATACACAGGGGTCGAACTTTGCATTGTTAAAGGGAGGAGGTAGGAGGGAGGGGGGATACACAGGGGTCGAACTTTGCATTGTTAAAGGGAGGAGGGAGGAGGGATGGGAGATACACAGGGGTCGAACTTTGCATTGTTAAAGGGAGGAGGTAGGAGGGAGGGGGGATACACAGGGGTCGAACTCTGCATTGTTAAAGGGAGGAGGGAGGAGGGAGGGGGGATACACAGGGGTCTAACTCTGTATTCTTAAAGGGAGGAGGGGGGAGGGAGGAGGGAGGGGGATACACAGGGTCTAACTGTGTATTCTTGGAGGAGGGAGGGGGAGATACACAGGGGTCTAACTGTATTCTTAAAGGGAGGAGGTAGGGGGGAGGGGGATACACAGGGGTCTAACTCTGCATTCTTAAAGGGAGGAGGGAGGAGGGAGGGGGGATACACAGGGGTCTAACTCTGCATTGTTAAAGGGAGGAGGTAGGAGGGAGGGGGATACACGGGTCTAACTGTATTCTTAAAGGGAGGAGGTAGGGGGGAGGGGGATACACAGGGGTCTAACTCTGCATTCTTAAAGGGAGGAGGGAGGAGGGAGGGGGGATACACAGGGGTCTAACTCTGCATTGTTAAAGGGAGGAGGTAGGAGGGAGGGGGGAAACACAGGGGTCTATGCATTCTTGCAGGAGGAAGGGGAGATACACAGGAGTCTAACTCTGCATTCTTAATGGGAGGAGGTAGGAGGGAGGGGGGATACACAGGGGTCTAACTCTGTATTCTTAAAGGGAGGAGGTAGGAGGGAGGGGGGATACACAGGGCTCGAACTCTGCATTGTTAAAGGGAGGAGGTAGGAGGAAGGGGGGATATACAGGGGTCGAACTCTTTATTCTTAAAGGGAGGAGGTAGGAGGAAGGGGGGAAACACAGGGGTCGAAATCTGCATTCTTAAAGGGAGGAGGTAGGAGGGAGGGGGGATACACAGGGGTCGATCTCTTTATTCTTAAAGGGAGAAGGTAGGAGGAAGGGGGGAAACACAGGGGTCGAACTCTGCATTGTTAAAGGGAGGAGGGAGGAGGGAGGGGGGATACACAGGGGTCGAAATCTGCATTGTTAAAGGGAGGAGGTAGGAGGGAGGGGGGATACACAGGGGTCGAAATCTGCATTGTTAAAGGGAGGAGGGAGGAGGGAGGGGGATACACAGGGGTCTAACTCTGCATTCTTAAAGGGAGGTGGGAGGAGGGAGGAGGGAGGGGGATACACAGGGGTCTAACTATTATTAAAGGGAGGAGGTAGGAGGGAGGGGGGATACAAAGAGGTCTAACTCTGTATTCTTAAAGGGAGAAGGTAGGAGGGAGGGGGAATACACAGGGGTCTAACTCTGTATTCTTAAAGGGAGGAGGGAGGGGGGATACACAGGGGTCTAACTCTGCATTCTTAAAGGGAGGAGGGAGGAGGGAGGGGGGATACACAGGGGTCTAACTCTGCATTGTTAAAGGGAGGAGGTCGGAGGAAGGGGGGGATACACAGGGGTCGAACTCTGTATTCTTAAAGGGAGGAGGTAGGAGGGAGGGGGGAAACACAGGGGCCGAACTCTGCATTGTTAAAGGGAGGAGGTAGGAGGGAGGGGGGATACACAGGGGTCTAACTCTGCATTCTGAAAGGGAGGAGGGAGGAGGGAGGGGGGATACACAGGGGTCGAACTCTGTATTCTTAAAGGGAGGAGGTCGGAGGAAGGGGGGATACACAGGGGTCGAACTCTGTATTCTTAAAGGGAGGAGGTAGGAGGGAGGGGGGAAACACTGGGGTCGAACTCTGCATTGTTAAAGGGAGGAGGTAGGAGGGAGGGGGGATACACAGGGGTCGAAATCTGCATTCTTAAAGGGAGGAGGTAGGAGGGAGGGGGGAAACACAGGGGTCGAACTCTGCATTGTTGAAGGGAGGAGGTAGGAGGGAGGGGGGAAACACAGGGGTCGAAATCTGCATTCTTAAAGGGAGGAGGTAGGAGGGAGGGGGGAAACACAAGGGTCGAAATCTGCATTCTTAAAGGGAGGAGGTAGGAGGGAGGGGGGATACACGGGGATCTAACTCTGCATTCTTAAAGGGAGGAGGGAGTAGGGAGGGGGGATACACAGGGGTCTAACTCTGCATTCTTAAAGGGAGGAGGGAGGAGGGAGGGGGGATACACAGGGGTCTAACTGCATTCTTAAAGGGAGGAGGGAGGAGGGAGGGGGGATACACAGGGGTCTAACTCTGCATTCTTAAAGTGAGGAGGTAGGAGGTAGGAGGGAGGGGGGATGCACAGGGGTCTAACTCTGCATTCTTAAAGGGAGGAGGTAGGAGGGAGGGGGGATACACAGGGGTCTAACTCTGTATTCTTTAAGGGAGGAGGTAGGAGGGAGGGTGGATACACAGGGGTCGAACTCTGCATTCTTAAAGTGAGGAGGTAGGAGGGAGGGGGAATACACAGGGGTCTAACTCTGCATTCTTAAAGGGAGGAGGTAGGAGGAAGGGGGGATACACAGGGGTCTAACTCTGTATTCTTTAAGGGAGGAGGTAGGAGGGAGGGTGGATACACAGGGGTCGAACTCTGTATTCTTAAATGGAGGAGGGAGGAGGGAGGGGGGAGACACAGGGGTCTAACTCTATTCTTAAAGGGAGGAGGTAGGAGGGAGGGGGGATGCACAGGGGTCTAACTCTGCATTCTTAAAGGGAGGAGGTAGGAGGGAGGGAGGATGCACAGGGGTCTAACTCTGCATTCTTAAAGTGAGGAGGTAGGAGGGAGGGGGGATGCACAGGGGTCTAACTCTGCATTCTTAAAGGGAGGAGGTAGGAGGGAGGGGGGATACACAGGGGTCTATGCATTCTTGGAGGAGGAAGGGGAGATACACAGGGGTCTAACTCTATTCTTAAAGGGAGGAGGTAGGAGGGAGGGGGGATGCACAGGGGTCTAACTCTGTATTCTTAAAGGGAGGAGGTAGGAGGGAGGGGGGATGCACAGGGGTCTAACTCTGCATTCTTAAAGTGAGGAGGTAGGAGGGAGGGGGGAATGCACAGGGGTCTAACTCTGCATTCTTGGAGGAGGGAGGGGGGATACAGAGGGGTCTAACTCTGTATTCTTGGAGGAGGGAGGGGGAGATACAAAGAACAAAGAACAAAGAAAATTACAGCACAGGAACAGGCCCTTCGACCCTCCAAGCCTACGCCGATCCAAATCCTCTATCTAAACCTGTCGCCTATTTTCTCATGGTCTGTATCTCTTTGCTTCCTGCCTTTTCATGTATCTGTCTCGATACATCTTAAAAGACGCTATCGTGCCCGCGTCTACAACCTCCGATGGCAACGCTTTCCAGGCACCCACCACCCTCTGCGTAAAGAACTTTCCACGCATATCCCCCCTAAACTTTTCCCCTCTCACTTTGAACTCATGACCCCGAGTAATTGAATCCCCCACTCTGGGAAAAAGCTTCTTGCTATCCACCCTGTCTATACCTCTCATGATTTTGTACACCTCAATCAGGTCCCCCCTCAACCTCCTCTTTCTAATGAAAATAATCCTAATCTACTCAACCTCTCTTCATAGCTAGCGCCCTCCATACCAGGCAACATCCTGGTGAACCTCCTCTGCACCCTCTCCAAAGCATCTACATCCTTTTGGTAATGTGACGACCAGAACTGCATGCAGTATTCCAAATGTGGCCAAACTAAAGTCCTATACAACTGTAACATGACCTGCCAACTCTTGTACTCAATACCCCGTCCGATGAAGGAAAGCATGCCGTATGCCTTCTTGACCACTCTATTGACCTGCGTTGCCACCTTCAGGGAACAATGCACCTGAACACCCAAATCTCTCTGTACATCAATTTTCCCCAGGACTTTTCCATTTACTGTATAGTTCACTCTTGAATTGGATCTTCCAAAATGCATCACCTCGCATTTGCCCTGATTGAACTCCATCTGCCATTTCTCTGCCCAACTCTCCAGTCTATCTATATTCTGCTGTATTCTCTGACAGTCCCCTTCACTATCTGCTACTCCACCAATCTTAATGTCGTCTGCAAACTTGCTAATCAGACCACCTATACTTTCCTCCAAATCATTTATGTATATCACAAACAACAGTGGTCCCAGCACGGATCCCTGTCGAACACCACTGGTCACACGTCTCCATTTTGAGAAACTCCCTTCCACTGCTACTCTCTGTCTCCTGTTGCCCAGCCAGTTCTTTATCCATCTCGCTAGTACACCTTGGACCCCATGCGCCTTCACTTTCTCCATCAGCCTGCCATGGGGAACCTTATCAAACGCCTTACTGAAGTCCATGTATACGACATCTACAGCCCTTCCCTCATCAATCAACTTTGTCACTTCCTCGAAGAATTCTATTAAGTTGGTAAGACATGACCTTCCCTGCACAAAACCATGTTGCCTATCACTGATAAGCCCATTTTCTTCCAAATGGGAATAGATCCTATTCCTCAGTATCTTTTCCACCAGCTTCCCTACCACTGACGTCAGGCTCACCGGTCTATAATTACCTGGATTATCCCTGCTACCCTTCTTAAACAAGGGGACAACATTAGCAATTCTCCAGTCCTCCGGGACCTCACCCGTGTTTAAGGATGTTGCAAAGATATCTGTTAAGGCCCCAACTATTTCCTCTCTTGCTTCCCACAGTAACCTGGGATAGATCCCATCCGGACCCGAGGACTTGTCCACCTTAATGCCTTTTAGAATACCCAACACTTCCTCCACCCTTATGCCGACTTGACCTAGAGTAATCAAACATCTGTCCCTAACCTCAACATCCGTCATGTCCCTCTCCTCGGTGAATACCGATGCAAAGTACTCGTTTAGAATCTCACCCATTTTCTCTGACTCCACGCATAACTTTCCTCCTTTGTCCTTGAGTGGGCCAATCCTTTCTCTAGTTACCCTCTTGCTCCTTATATATGAATAAAAGGCTTTGGGATTTTCCTTAACCCTGTTTGTTAAAGATATTTCATGACCCCTTTTAGCCCTCTTAATTCCTCGTTTCAGATTGCGCCTACAATCCCAATATTCTTTCAAAGCTTCGTCTTTCTTCAGCCGCCTAGACCTTATGTATGCTTCCTTTTTCCTCTTAGCTAGTCTCACAATTTCACCTGTCATCCATGGTTCCCTAATCTTGCCATTTCTATCCCTCATTTTCACAGGAACATGTCTCTCCTGCACGCTAATCAACCTCTCTTTAAAAGCCTTCCACATATCAAATGTGGATTTACCTTCAAACAGCTGCTCCCAATCTACATTCCCCAGCTCCTGCCGAATTTTGGTATAGTTGGCCTTCCCCCAATTTAGCACTCTTCCTTTAGGACCACTCTCGCCTTTGTCCATGAGTATTCTAAAACTTATGGAATTGTGATCACTATTCCCAAAGTAGTCCCCTACTGAAACTTCAACCACCTGGCCGGGCTCATTCCCCAACACCAGGTCCAGTATGGCCCCTTCCTGAGTTGGACTATTTACATACTGCTCTAGAAAACCCTCCTGGATGCTCCTTACAAATTCTGCTCCATCTACACCTCTAACACTAAGTGAATCCCAGTCAATTAGAATTAGAATTAGAATATTACAGCGCAGTACAGGCCCTTCGGCCCTCGATGTTGCGCCGATCATCTGACCTACACTATTCCATTTACATCCATATGTCTATCCAATGACCACTTAAATGCCCTTAAAGTTGGCGAGTCTACTACTGTTGCAGGCAGGGCGTTCCACGCCCCTACTACTCTCTGCGTCAAGAAACTACCTCTGACATCTGTCCTATATCTTTCACCCCTCAACTTAAAGCTATGTCCCCTCGTGTTTGCCATCCTCATCCGAGGAAAAAGACTCTCACTATCCACCCTATCTAACCCTCTGATTATCTTGTATGTCTCTATTAAGTCACCTCTCCTCCTCCTTCTCTCTAACGAAAACAACCCCAAGTCCCTCAGCCTTTCCTCGTAAGACCTTCCTTCCATACCAGGCAACATCCTAGTAAATCTCCTCTGCACCCTTTCCAAAGCTTCCACATCCTTCCTATAATGCGGTGACCAGAACTGCACGCAATACTCCAGGTGCGGCCTCACCAGAGTTTTGTACAGCTGCATCATGACCTCGTGGCTCCGAAACTCGATCCCCCTACTAATAAAGGCTAACACACCATATGCCTTCTTAACAGCCCTATTAACCTGGGTAGCAACTTTCAGGGATTTATGTACCTGGATACCAAGATCTCTCTGCTCATCTACACTACCAAGAATCTTCCCATTAGCCCAGTACTCTGCATTGCTGTTACTCCTTCCAAAGTGAATCACCTCACACTTCTCCGCATTAAACTCCATTTGCCATCTCTCAGCCCAGCTCTGCAGCCTATCTATGTCCCTCTGTACCCTACAACACCCTTCGACACTATCCACAACTCCACCGACCTTCGTGTCATCCGCAAATTTACTAACCCACCCTTCTACACCCTCATCCAGGTCGTTTATAAAAATGACAAACAGCAGTGGCCCCAAAACAGAACCTTGCGGTACACCACTAGTAACTAAACTCCAGGATGAACATTTGCCATCAACCACCACCCTCTGTCTTCTTTCAGCTAGCCAATTTCTGATCCAAAGCTCTAAATCACCTTCAACCCCATACTTCAGTATTTTCTGCAATAGCCTACCGTGGGGAACCTTATCAAACGCCTTACTGAAATCCATATACACCACATCCACGGCTTTACCCTCATCCACCTGTTTGGTCACCTTCTCGAAAAACTCAATAAGGTTTGTGAGGCACGACCTACCTTTCACAAAACCGTGCTGACTATCGCAAATGAACTTATTCTTTTCAAGATGATTATAAATCCTGTCTCTTATAACCTTTTCCAACATTTTACCCACAACCGAAGTAAGGCTCACAGGTCTATAATTACCAGGGCTGTCTCTACTCCCCTTCTTGAACAAGGGGACAACATTTGCTATCCTCCAGTCTTCCGGCACTACTCCTGTCGACAATGACGACATAAAGATCAACAACAACGGCTCTGCAATCTCCTCCCTGGCTTCCCAGAGAATCCTAGGATAAATCCCATCTGGCCCAGGGGACTTATCTATTTTCACTCTTTCCAAAATTGCTAACACCTCCTCCTTGTGAATCTCAATCCCATCTCGCCTAGTAGGCTGTATCTCAGTAATCTCCTCGGCAACATTTTCTTTTTCTACTGTAAATACTGACGAAAAATATTCATTTAACACTTCCCCTATCTCCTCTGATTCCGCACACAACTTCCCACTACTATCCTTGATTGGCCCTGTTCTAACTCTTATCATTCGTTTATTCCTGATATACCTATAGAAAGCCTTAGGGTTTTCTTTGATCCTATCCGCCAATGACTTCTCGTGTCCTCTCCTTGCTCTTCTTAGCCCTCCCTTTAGATCCTTCCTGGCTAGCTTGTAACTCTCAAGCGCCCTAACTGAGCCTTCACGTCTCATCCTAACATAAGCCGCCCTCTTCCTCTTGACAAGCGCTTCAACTTCTTGAGTAAACCACGGCTCCCTCGCTCGACAACTTCCTCCCTGCCTGACAGGTACATACTTATCAAGGACACGCATTAGCTGCTCCTTGAATAAGCTCCACATTTCGTTTGTGCCCATCCCCTGCAGTTTCCTTGTTTCAATGTTGGGAAAATTAAAATCTCCTATCACCACCACCCTGTTGCTCCTACATCTTTCCATAATCTGTTTACATATTTGTACCTCTATCTCACGCTCGCTGTTGGGAGGCCTGTAGTACAGCCCCAACATTGTTACCGCACCCTTCCTATTTCTGAGTTCTGTCCATATTGCCTCACAGCTCGAGTCCTCCATAGTGCCTTCCTTCAG
The DNA here is from genome assembly GCF_036365525.1 of Heterodontus francisci. Taxonomy (NCBI): domain Eukaryota; kingdom Metazoa; phylum Chordata; class Chondrichthyes; order Heterodontiformes; family Heterodontidae; genus Heterodontus; species Heterodontus francisci. The sequence goes on from NC_090393.1 coordinate 20,633,368, forward strand.
CACAGCTGTGATACCCTCTTTGACCAGTAATGCAACTCCTCCACCCCTTTTACCTCCCTCTCTATCCCGCCTGAAGCATCGATATCCTGGGATATTTAGTTGCCAATCATGCCCTTCCCTTAACCAAGTCTCAGTAATAGCAATAACATCATACTCCT